>NC_084970.1:23300969-23609719 GCF_963691925.1 Scomber scombrus
TAGCATACTCTCTATCCTCTGAGCCACTCCCTCTGCGGTCAGATAGAGGCCAACACTTCAGCATATTGCAGCATGCTGTTTGCACACTCAGAGACACACCACAAGCACACTTACACCAGGATGTTATAGTACCAGCCTACTTGACCTGGGAAATTCATGATGTGATATTTTGATTTTGATACTTGCCATGTTCAGCTATTTTAGCAGCTTCAGCATGAAAACTATATCACCACTTGTCTGCATCTTAACAATAACAGAATGAAAGCGAAACTACCATGCAAAATGACTACTAGCAGTTTGATTCACAACTGAAAATACTATTTCTCCAGTTAAAATAATTGCTCTGAGGCTAGGAGCTAAGCTAAGTAGCAGAAGCCTCTGCCAGGATCATAAAAGGTCAAAAATGCTATCTCAGCCTTCATGAATCTCTAAATAGGAGTTAAATGCAGCGACATTTAAAAGTAGTACAAAAATGCTGATTTTGTGCCAGAGTTTGGGTGCTCTAAATTGTAAGCAACTGTGATCTCAAACCTGGAGGGCTTATTGACCAGTCTCTAATGTACCCATTTTTAGCTTTGTAAGCAAACTCTGCTACTACATGCACTCTTGATTATAAAACTTACAGTGATACAGTCACATACATTGCAGAGAAGTGAAGGTGCAGATGCAGAGACGAAAAGCAGTTGTTTGCACCAACCCTATGCCACTCCTAACTCATGACTCTCATTGTACACACAGAAACACACCTCAAATTTTCCAGACTGACAGCTGAATGACACAGCAGCTGCATACAGGGATGGGCATGTTGCTCTCTGTCTGTCTGTGCTCTGGTGTGTGTGTGTGTGTGTGTGTGTGTGTGTGTGTGTGTGTGTGTGTGTGTGTGTGTGTGTGTGTGTGTGTGTGCACAAACCCCATTGCCTATTGCACAATCAGATACAAAACAACAGGACACTCTGGCAGTCAGTCAACTGATATCCCTGTGTTGGTTAACAGATACTCTATCGCTTACATATAGTAACATAAATAATGAGGCAAATGTTGCACAGGTCCCAGTGTCCTCATGCCAGAGATGTTTATGAGTCACACAATGCAGGCTAAGTTTATCCTTTTTAAGGAAAGCCATCACATCTGCTGCAGCGACACAGTGGAAGTTCATTAGGAGCAAAGGTGCCAGATCTCACTGAGATATTCATACATCTGTCTTTAAAGTATGCAATTTTAAAATGTATTTTCTGGAAGTTTACTAAGGCAGAAAGTAGGAAACAGCTTTTGACAAAAATCCAAGTGCACCTGTCTCAACTAAACAAGTATATACCTGTCAGAGGAATGGCAAAATCAAACACATGCTGAGACAATGAGGAGAACCCAACACATCCGGTATCACAGCGAGATTCACTGTGGCATAAGTTTACAGTTAGTGCTAATAGCTTCAAACACACACCTGCCTACTACTGCAACTAACAATTATTTTTCATTTATTATTTTAACTATTATTGATATAACTACAATTATTAATCAGTTGAATCAGAGAGTCCTGACTTTGTCCTCCTTGAAAAATTACTCCTATTGATTAATTATTATTTTCAAAATAGTTGGCCATTAATTTAATAGTTGTAAACTTATTGATTAGTCGGTGCAACTCTACACCTTCCAAACACCTGTCAGACTAATGTCTTTCCAGTCCTTTAAACCAAAGGCCTTCCTACACACACTATAACTAAAGATAAAGGTTTAAGGAAGGTAATAAAAAAATCCCAATTTTGCTTCCGCAGAGATTACACAGAACCGTATCACTCATCCAAACACACTCTGCTTTTTTGTCATTATGTAATAATCAGGGTTAAGTCACATCTTAATAATTTACCTTCACATACAGTAAAATACAGAGGTGTAAAATGCATGACGCGATTCTTCACCATCACACAAACCTTTGGGCTATCAACACTTTAAGCCCAAAATCAAAGATGGTGAAGGGTTAATGTTGGGTATTGGGACAAAGCTTGTATGTTTATTATACAGTTAGGCAAAATATATTAGTATTCCTCATTCTCAATCAATCATTTATTAATTAATTGTGAACTGTGATGCAGTATTTTTTGTTGAATTGAACAACAAAGGAATTGCAGAGTCACATTTCTCCAACACTGAATTGAAACACTGGAGAATGTCAGCTAATGATGTCTAGTTTGACCTCCTGTTACCATGCAGTTGGATCAATTAAAATACATTTTAACAGGTAATTTGGATATTTAAACAACTACTGCAATTTGTGTTAGAAGACAGTCTTCTGGTTACTGTGAAATTAAAATTTTACCATATCACCCAGTCCCAGTTTGTGTATGTTCGTGCCCTGCGATGCCTGTGGCAGTCTATGGACATGCCATGCAGGAGAATGGACTACAGAAGGACAGCAGCAGCAAGCAGCTAGCTATCCTGTTTGGTGTGCAAATAAAGCCAGCCGGGATCGGCTGCTGTATCCTGGCAACCAGAGTCCAGCTTGGCTGCTTAGTCCCTGACCTGGGCCCATTCACTTCATTATAAACCTGTGTAAAGAAAGAAGAGGCCGACATACAAACGCACACACAAACATGGGCTTACACACACACACACAAGCGCTGAAAGGAAATATGTATTATGCTACAGCAGAACTGCGAGCTTATAAAATGAACTAAGAAATGAGCAGATTTACCCGGTGCAGCGTGTTTTATCAAATAACCCTGAATATATGTCCTTCTGGAAGGTGGAGATCAAGCTTCAATGTGAGTTTTTACAGTTTGCTTTAGGAAAACAGAAAAGGTTAGCCTGTATGCTTGATAACTATGTCCCTAGAACCAGTTTGTATTTTCAACAACAAACTTCTTGGGTTAGAAAAATATTAGAGCTGTCATTTCTTCTTCTGGAAATGACTAGATATATGTTAAATGTGAGTGAGTGGGAGTGGTCCTATTATCCATAAGGCTCTAGGAGTAGAGAGAGCAAAGGAGTGAGATGTGGGGAGGAATCCAATCACTTGGTCTGATTTTCTATTCTGAGCACGTTCACTCTCCCTTACACCTCTGTTCCATCCAATAACAGCTCAGTGCTTGCTGCCTGCCTGCCAGTCTGGTAAATCATGGTGTCTTTGCCAGTGACCTCGCTAAGATAGCGGCAGGCCTGTATATATATACATATGTATAAAAATGCAGCTAGGCTGCAGGAAAGGCCAGAGACAATCTAGTGCTTTTTGGCTTTCTCCTCTCCAATCCCTCATCAGTGCTCTGACTCATTCTCATTTCTTCCCCCTCTCCTCTCTGAGTACTTCTCTCTCATCTGCCTTTTTCTCTATTCTCAACATATCTCTCTCTCTCCTCTCTCACAGGCAAAAGCCTGACATTGCCACAGCAACGTGTGAACGCACACACATGGAAAGCCTGTTGCCTAGCAACTCAGGGATGAGACAGATGCAGGCCTATCGGAGAAGCTGGTGAAAGAGCCGTGAACGGAGAGAGGGAATCTATTGATAGAAGAGTGCCTCTGCATATCTACCTCAAGCAATGAGGATTCAATCACTTTCTGACCTTTGGATCATCATCTGACCAAACACAGCTGCTAGATTGGGGCACGCAGTTAGTTCGTCACATCGTCACTTTGCATTCATGTTTATAAACAGTAAAACAACCAGGACAATGACACCTAGTGTAAGATGTGCAGTGAAACTCATATCTGTGAAAACATTATAACTGTTTATTGCGAACACACTGTTTAGAAATATAACCAGTATATTTACAGCACTATTACCATCAAGGCAACAACAACAACAACAAACATTAGCCAAAGCCACATTATCTGCTCCAATTCTCTGAATAGCTTGTCCTTATTTTCACATGCCCAACCCCCCTGACTGAGTGGTTGTCAAGCAGGACCGATGGAAAGAACAACATTGTGTTTGGTAAAGCCATCTTCCCATGCAGGGAATGTACCCGGGCTGATTAAGTTCACAGAGACACGCACAAAATGCACCACAATAACAACAATTCATCTTCAAAGTGTCCTAGTTACCAGACTATGTTCTTTAAAGGAGTAGGTTGAAAGAATGTTATTGTTTTGAATTTATCGTCACTGTTTTTGTCTAATACTTTGATGACTCCACTTAGAAATGGTTTGACACAAGCTAAATCTGTTATCTGTGTGTGTGTGTGTGTGTGTGTGTGTGTGTGTGTGTGTGTGTGTGTGGGGGGGGGGGTGTGTGTGTGTGTGTGTGGCAACTTAGACGGCTAGCCACTTCCAGCCATTGCCTTAAGCTACTAGTATGGCTCCATCATATTGGATTCGGGGGGGATTTTTGATTTGGTTGGACAACACATCACACCGACCTTTTCTTTTCTATTATAATTTGGACTTTCAGCTGAGCATTTCAATCTAAAGACAAAATCACAACAGTATAAATGCACTTCACTATGAGCTGGTACAAGTATTACATATTTTATCATGTCGACTCCTCTACGGTTTATTCACAGTAACCAAGTTCATCAGCTGAGTTCATTTATATGCACCAAACATTGTGTATCATTTAATCAAATTAACTAATAACTTCAAGAACACTTTTAACTATAACAAAGTGTTTGTAAACTGGCTTATGGAACATTTGTTTTCCAGGCCTGTAAGCAGCTCAGATCATTTTTAACATTTCTGCCACACTCAAATGCAAATCTACTTCAGACCTACACCAGTCCAAAACAAGGTCAAACTTCCTCAACCACTCGTGCTGAATGGCTTTCAAACTTCCTTCAAAGTGAAATCAGAACAAATCATTTGAAGGAAAAACATAGTCGTGAATAAATGACTTTCATGACTTTCCATGAAATTATCAAAAATATTTCACGCTGTGATGCGACAGCCAGTTTGCATGAGAACCACAACACCATTACAGACCTGTTTACTGATACAGTACAATGTCTGCTTACTGACAATGCTAGCCAAGAAAACATTAAAGCAAGCCTTATATTTCCATCAAATATGAACTTTACAATTATTTAATCCCTTAGTTACATCGAAGATCTGTGGCATGTCTGAAAATGCATGCATTAAATCCAGAAATTTATAGAGAGAAAAGAAGGATTTGAGTCACAGGATAAAGAATAATGGGTCCTGACCATTTCTACATCAAAGAATGACTAATCGAACTAGTCTATGTATCACCGACGTACAAACACTGAAAATTATTCTTCAGTAAAGAATGTTAGTTCATAAAAAACAACATTATGTGAAATTAAACAGTGAGTAGACGTTATCCTCTTATTCATGAAGATGAAATGTAAGGGAAGGTTTCCGTTACCAAGATTCCCATACACCACTAATAGTATTGTAAGTAAGATTGAATAAAAACCAGATCTGATGAAAAATTGTGCAGGGAGAATTAAAACAATACGCAGCTCTGCAAATAAGCCATTAGAGCCATCTGCAGATGAGCGGCCGAAGTCAAACTGCTGTGTTACACATTCCTACACAAATGGAAACACAATGGGCTTCACAGAGCTGGAGGAACAACATGCATATACACTGAAGATAGACAATATACAATCATTAAATGAGTCAAGAAAAGACAACCCTGTCTCCCAGTTATATAACTACATAAACAACATTAGCTTATCAAGTCTAGACCTCATTAAAAGCACAAGTGGCAGCACCAAGGGGTTAAAAAGACCAGGCTAAAGTATAACATGAGCCTGTTTTCAGTAACTTAGGGCGCACACATACATTGCACGTTGTGTACGTAACTGTGTGCTCATTAGGGTTTAATCCCGGGAAAGGGAATTCCCGGGAAATCCAATCAAAACCAACATGACAGGAACCTAGAAAAAATATTATTAAAAATAAAAAAAGACAGAACATTAGTGAAATATATTCACTAAAACATAGGCAGACAGTTTACTCTCATAAAACATGCACAGGTGTGTGTACGCTAACACACACCTGAGCGCCAGTAAAACACAACAAAGCCGATCAATTAACACAACGCACTATGATTAAAAAGTGCAAGCCTGTTTCTTCTGAGTCATGCCTGTGTAGTATGCAGAGGAGCCAAAAGTACTACAGATACTTGTGTAAAAAGGACTTTAGTAAAAGCAGACATACTGATTCAACTCTTTACTCCAGTAAAAGTAAGAAAGTTCGATCACTTCGAGTGATCATTCACGCTCGCAGGAATACTTAGTTTAATTGAATGACTTAGAAGTCGCCAAATGACTTTAACAAATTTCTTTAGTTTATATAATGCAGATTTGTAAAATATTACTTTTATGAGGGTCACAGTCACAGACAATAAACGTAGCATTTCATAATTGTGGTAGCAGCCGTGCAGAAGACGTAATGAGGTCCACACAGCACGCTGGATGCAAATAATATTAAGCGAATAGCCTATTCATTATAATGTCGATGGTCATAAATTGAGTTCTTTTGCCTTAATAATGATAAAATAATATACAAAAAAAGGTCAGATTGGGAATCCATATATGCATAATGTCTCCTCGCTGCATTTAGTGTTGCTTGAAATGACCAGGGCTCAGCCAATGTTGCCTTTTAAAAATCGTTGATTTCCCGGGATTCCCGGGAAAATTGGCTTCATTTCGCGGGATATAAATGTCTTATTTTCTGAAAAATATTAATCCCTAGTGTGCATGCGTGACCAGGTGTACCATGCTCAAGCACACCTCTTCCAACCGTACTGGGCCAGGGAAGTGTACCGTACTCAAGCACGGTACACTTGTACTCACACTAGCCAAATAATCCAGACTTTAGGGGGCAAACGTGCTTGGGCACGGTACGATTGCCTAGTGTGAGTGCGCCCTTACACTGATCATACCAGTGACGTCAGTTTAAGATTGTGAGCATTTAGTGTTTAGGGTGGCCATCAGAAGTGAGAGTCAGCTCTGAAATGTCACCATGCTTCATGGTGGGGATGGTGTGTTTCTGGACATGTATAGTGGTTGGACCAAACAATGCCATTAGCAGGAAGGTCTCATCGGACTACAGAAGCTTCTTCCACCTTGTCGAAGAGTCTCTCACATGCCTTCAGTTCCAGATTTGTTTTCAACAGTGACTTTGTTTAGGCGCTGTGCAGACAGCTAACCTCAACTATCCTAAAATCATTTGACACAAATGATCTCTGTTCAACTTCTTATGCAAGTTCTAAGAAGTACTGAATGTAATAATTTAGGTATGCAATAGTGAACAGAGTGAACAGTTGTGCATATTTGTTTTTAATTTAGATCACTTTTAATTAAAAAAAAATGGATCAAAGTCAAAATGAATCCAATGAATAACATATTTTCTACATGAAGCTTTCATATGATTAAGAAAAACTCTCAAGGAACAGATATTTATTCCACTATCATTTAGTCTGAAGTGTCGATCAATACAAAAATAATTTCCAGTACCAGCACGCATTCTGAAATCTAGAACATAGTGTGGTTAACAATGAGCGACTGGTGTTGAATCAGATCTCTTTGGACAATTTAGAACAGCTGGAGAATGATGGAGATGACATGCGTCTGGGGTCCCAGTCCAGATTTGAACCCAGGACATGATGGTTATTGTGTTTTATAGCTAACTGAGCAATAAGGCCAATACATCTGCATATTATTGTAAAGTGTGCAACGTGTTAAGATGTGTGCGTGTGATCTAAATCATTATGCTCCTGCAGGAGAATGACAGAGAAGATAAATGACTGAAAGTGTGCGTGCTGTGCGCCTGCTTTAGAGAACATGAATGAGTGAGTGTGTGCGTGTGTACAAGTATGTGTGTATGGTAGTAGAATGTGAGGCACAGTGACTGGATCTACATTAATTAAGGATTACGTGAGGAGGTAAAAATAAATGCAGAGCAGAGGGAGAAAGCCTAGATGGATAATGAACAGAGCGAGAGATAGGCAAGGGAGAAGAGGCACAGAGGGTGGATATGACCTTTCCAAAGATGAGCATCATAATGTTTCACAAACACACACACACACGGTTGTAAAAAACGCCCATCATCCAAAAAGCGTCCCACTTTTGAAGCACACTGTATGCCATGATGGTAGCTGTTGTTAAGCAGCTTTGTGAACACAGTGTGTACTAAACAATACAAGCTTGAAATACACACAAAATATTGTCAATATATGGACATCAATATTTTAAAGGAAATAAATAATATGAGCTTTGATTACATTCAAAACACATTGTATAACATTTAACAAAATACAATTATTAAACTAGAAGAGAGCACTGAAGAGTCCAGATCTCTACCAGGTGTGTACAGTAAGGATGGCGAAGATAACAAAAACAGGCATTTATTCTTCTGGTATTGTGTCTAACTTTGGTGGATCGTAACATAACAGGTATGGAATTAATCTGCACATGCTCCACTTCAAGATTAAAACAAACTTTTCTTTGAATGTCAGTTTTTGAGCAACGACAAAGGTCAAAATCAGGCCTGCATTGCTGTAATGTTGTTCGTAAAATAGCGAGGACTGCTGAAAAGATAAAAGTCTAAGCTTTATGAAAGGCTCATAAAGAATCTTATCAATATTTATTTGTATTCACAACACACTTGCTCTCATGGTACTGAAATCTGGCATTGATCCCAACAAGGCATGATTGGTTGTCTCTAACATAAACAACATGCCAAACTGAAGCAGCAGCTGATCACCTCCTACTGGTTGGTTAAGAGGAGTGACGAGTCAGCAGCCAATGGTATAAAATAGGTTTTTCAAAAATTGTGTATCACCACAACCACAAGAGGTCCTTGAGCATAAATGTGCACAAAAATATTAAACTGATGGGTCCAGTAGGATGCAAGATTAACTGTGGACAGACACACACACAACCATATACATGATCCTCTCCAGGAGATAAGAAGTCAGATGTCTAATTATGAAACTATAATCATGAGGCCGATACAAAAGTAACTTTAATGTAATTTTGATATTTTCACAGCCCCATTTTCATTCAGAAGGACAGACTCCTCAGATGAAAAACCTGCAGTGTTTCAGACAGGTATTCAAGAATCTTCATGCAAGTCAGCTGTAAGTCGTCAAAGAGCTGCAAACACTCCCATTACACGGTCTGTATATCTTGCACCAGGCATCGTTTGTTCTTGTACATGATGGTTAAAGTAAATCTTTTTTAAAGGATAATGAACATGTTCGCAGCGGGTGACAGCCATTTTATTTTGCATGAAGACTCCTATGTTTTTGTTTAATGAAGACATCTTCACCTATTCTTTCTTCCACACAACCTGTGTGCTGCCTCACTTTGTCCTTCTTGGTTTTGTTTGGTTTCTCTGCTTCCTGCCACTTCCAGCATTTCACTGATGCTCTTTTTCTTTACACAGAGTATGTGACCACAATCATCTCTATCTCGTTAGCTTCTGTCCACAGTAACTCACAATTGCATTCATCCTTCAAAAGGAAAAAGAGCTACATGTCAAAAATCAAATATTGTAAGTGTGTCCTCTTGTGAACAACAGGACGATGACAATAAAAAAAAAAATCATCATATCTAACAGTATTGCAACAGCTGTCCTTATAAAATTAATGGCCACAAAGTCTTCATATACATCATTAAAGGCTGATTTATGCTTCTACGTAGGGTCGACGTCTATGGAGTTTAT
The DNA here is from genome assembly GCF_963691925.1 of Scomber scombrus. Taxonomy (NCBI): domain Eukaryota; kingdom Metazoa; phylum Chordata; class Actinopteri; order Scombriformes; family Scombridae; genus Scomber; species Scomber scombrus. Next base: position 23,310,597 of record NC_084970.1, read on the forward strand.
TCCTTTCTTAATTCAAGAGCATATTAAATGGATTTGAGAGCAGTATTTATTGATTTCATGCTCAGATTTTGTGATATTTACTCTCAAAACTCTGCTCTCACGCTCAAATTTGCTGTGCGCATGCTCGCACTGTGTCCTCGCACTCAGTTACAACGCTGCTCGCGCAGATTTCCTGCGCTCACACTCGTGTTCTTCCTCTCGCGCTCAGGGAGTTTGTGCTTGCGGATCTCTGCTGTGCTCTCGAATCAAAACTGTAAACGGGTGCGTTCGCTGCTCTTCGAGGAGGGTCGCATACGGGCGGGCACTATTTCAACCGGGTTTATCCACTCCTGACGTCCAGTGCTGTAATAAATGTGGTTTCTTTCATTTTTTTGACCACTGTTGGAATAAAATATCATTTAATAAATATTATTATTATAATACAATATAGCTATTTTAATGAACATCACAGACCCTTGTGTATTTATTAAATTATATTGTATTCCAACAGTGGTCAAAAAATATTATTAATAATACTATTGTTAATAATAATATTAATAAATATTATTATTATTATTATACAATATAGCTATTTTAATGAACATCACGGACGCTTGTGTATTTATTAAATGATATTTTATTCCAACAGGTGATGTGTAGAAATACGTAACAGGTCTGGTTTACCTAAGCCCATTTTATGTTTGGGTACCGTTCAAATCTGAACTGAAACTGGTACCTAGAAATCAGTTATTATATCAATTATTTATTTGGTATTTTACTTTAAAAAAATTATATTAAAAAATAAATAAAATTTTACTAAAAGTCCAAACTTCTGAATTTCAACATTTTATTTAGAACATTTTGTTGTGTACGTTAAATAAACAATAAATAATGAATTAACAATAAACAAGGTAAAATAAGTTGTTTAAGGTACCAGTTGGAGATGTGCCTTTTGCCGAAAATGCACTAAGTACCTGTCGTATGCAGCTCTTTATCAAGCATCATCATCACTGTGGCTGTTTCTACTTGTACTGTTCCTCTATGCAGTGTTTCCAATTGATCCACTGAATACATCGCTCCAAATATCCCCAGATCTTGATTTCTGAAAAGCTCATAAGAACAATTCTCAATGCTTATTTCAATTCAAACCACAACCTGCCAGTAAAGGGTAATGAAATTTAGCACAGACTGATCGAATGTTAATAGATATTGGTAATACCAAAGTCAGTACTCTTAGGCTGTGTTTACACGGAAACGATCTGAACAAAAAACGCAAAAGTGGAGTTGGATTCTCACTTTTTATTCCGCGTTTAGACAAACATTTTTTGGGGGAAATCTGCGTGCATATGGTGACGCAAAAGTTTGTGGAATTCAATGTTGTATGCATGCCAGGCGGCCACAACACCACAAAGTCCACGGGCCTGTGTAGAACCTTCCCTCTACTTCTCTCTTTAGTAGCGCGAAATGGAAAACCAAAACCAAAACATGGCTAAGAAGCGAACAAAAACTGACCATTTCGTCTCGGTCTACACTTCTCTCCCCCCTCCTCTGTCATTGTCGGCCCGCTGCAGCAGACAGGTATCAGCAGAAGGATAGGTAAGTGACGTCACATGGAAGAGCGTCTCTGTCACCTAGGTTACAGCTTCAGACCGCAGCAAAAACTCTGCTGCATTTAAGGCAGACTTTTGCGTTTTTACCCTTTAGACGGGAACGCGGCGGTGGAGCGTTTTTAAGATTTCCACTGTGGAGGTGGTTTCACTTTTTTGCGTTTTTAAGCCTCAAAAACGCAGTCACCGTCTAAAACGAAAGGCACATCCGATAAAATATTTTGTCGTTTTCACGACAAATGCCCTGTCATGTAAACAGGGCATTAAAAGTATTGAGGCTGGTGCCCAAACCTAGTCTAGTGAGGAAAGGTGTCAGAAATGATGAAGAAACGTGAAAGTACTTGCAATGAGCCCTCTGAGAAAAACAGCCAATACATCATCACTGTTATCTGCCACACTGCTTTCTATCATTACACAGGATGATAAGGTGCAATGGAGAGCTGACTTGGCACATGAAGACAAAAGGATAAGGAAAACCAGTGGCAGAGACCAGCAGCAGACAGACAGCGAGACAAGCAACCTGATCTTCACAGTGACAGAGGAACGCAGGCACAGCCAGAACAGAACGAACACATACAGCTACAATAACAACCAATCCAAGTGGAGCCTCAGTGGCGAGGCTGTTAAGACTCAGGAATCATTCCTCAGACACACACACGTGGTGCAGCGTAGCTGGGGACCAAACAGAATATTAATGCTGTCCTGGTGCAGAGGGGTGGAGGGGGGCAGGATCCCAGATGAATTATAAATCACTGGGCAGGGCCGGATGGCGGGATGGAAGGATGGAGGGATGAAAGGCCTGCTACTGCAGAGCACAACCAGCTGAGGGTTGGGGCGGTGCCTTCTTAAAGAGGGGGCAGGGAACTGATGCCAGACTGAGGCAGTGGTGAGGGCATGTGAATATTTTCTAAAAAGACTATCTGTTTTTTCAGCGTGTATTTGTTTGTGTTCACACTTATAGGTCCAAGACTCCAAGAGACATCTGAACACTTTTTTGTTCAACATCAGAATTCATTCGTCTTGAGATGATGTCTTCATCAAGCTGACCTGTTCCCATAAGTTCCAGTTAAGTTCCCACAAGAAAAACTAAAAAGTTAAATTAAAAATGCTATTTTTACACTACATCATCATCATACAGAGGCAGAGCTAATGACCAGTGTTGCCAACTCCTCAGTAAGGAAAGTAGCTATTGGCTGTCCTAAAAGTCGCTAAATGACGTCATCACATAATTTGCATAATTTTCGATTTGCGTGTAATTATAATGGACGCTGTAGGAGAGAGGAATAACAAAAAAAACCTAAATATGTTTAGATCTACAAATTAATATTCTTATGTTGATTATTGGTTTGTTTTTTAAAATTTAAATCAATTTTGTTATGTATTGTTAAATGTCAGAATATTACATTTAATCAAAAGACTGTTATGCGGGGTGGAATTTGCAGTCTGGATGCGGAGTGGTGTGGGTCTCCTCTCTGCTCTGACTGCAGCTGGGTCTGCTGCGCGAGGCTACTGTGAACCTGACTGCCTGTGCGTGCTTTGGGACGGGGGAGGGGCTCACAGCAGCACCCGCTGCTCGTTGAGGACAGTAACTGCAGAGCGATACGTCCTTTCACTTCAGTCTCAAAAACACCAGAAAAGTCTCCAATAACACCAGAAAAAGTCGCTAGATTTGTCGCTAGTCGCTTTTGAGGAAAAAAGTCGCTAAGAGGGTTTGGAAAGTCGCTAGATTTAGCGAGAAAGTCGCCAAGTTGGCAACACTGCTAATGACTCCATCTAGACTCAGATGAACCGTTTCCTTTTTTTCCCCAGCATCCTTTTGGCAGCAATAACTTTAAATAAAAATAACTGTGGCCATTTAATTACCTGTCCTTGTAGTTTTTAAACCTGGACAACCCAACTTTTAAACACTCTGAACTATTTTTAACACTTACATTGAGTTAGTTAATTTCTGAAGTCATTGTAGGTGTGTGCAACTCATTATAAACACATACCCAACCAAACTGCTGCCATATGCATTTTACATACATCCAATGCATATGGAAATGCACCGATACCATGAAACAGTCTTAAGTACTTAAGCTTGCCTGAGCCAAACCCTGACCTTAACCTCAGTAGAGTGAATACTGATAGAGAACAAACAAACCTAACAGGTAGGCAGACAAACAAACAACTGAGCACGTAGGCTCTGTGGCAGGCCACATGCACTCATAATGGGACAATCAATAAACCTATCAGATTAGACAGAAAGGCTCTAATTAGTGGTTTGAGCAAGTGCTGTTCAGGACACTTCAAATGGCCATTAATAGGGCTGCCCCTTTATAGCAGTAGATGGATTGCATTTCTAGACTTCTGCTTTACAATACACGCAAACATTCACCCATTCACTGAGGCTGAAGCTGCTACGCACAGTGCCAACCTACTGTGGGATTATTATTTTGAGTGTGTAAAAGACGGCCACAAGAAGGTACCATGTAAACTCTGCTTGCAAAGATTTGCCCATCATTGGTCGACCTCAAACATGACTAATCAACTCAAATTTGAAAGTAGCCTGACATTAGCCACCTAGCATGGCTGCTCTAGTTAGTCAAGTTCATCAAAATGTTCCGAATCCTTGGTTGTTCTGACTTATTCATAATCATTAATGCTTTTGCTGTTAGCATTGTTGTGCTTAACAGGCAGCTCACTTCGTGCGTGTGCTTACTAAGGGTGTTTCAATAATGCTGGGAGTCATCACCTTAAACTGCCAAGATACTTAACAGTATCTTTTATGGTCCGGAAAGACAACTGCAACTCTGATCTTGATTCCGGGTAAAAAAAAAAAAAAAAATCAACTATGTTTCCATTTGAATCAAAGCTGTGTGTGGCTTAAATGGGGCGTCATCCCAAAATTCACCCTGTCCAGCAAAAGAACAACCTGGTGTGAAGGGACACAAACGCTTCCTCCTGTCAATATAGGGATAAAGACTCAATCCTATAAGCTGCTACACATTTGCGTGCAAGGGTTGTTCTATCGCAAACCACCAAGGGCGTAGTGAACAATGAGAATAATCCTTCAACACAGAGTCTGCACTGGTGCCGACTTATTGCTCTTTACTTCCCTTTATCCTTTTTATACTTTTGGCTACTTTGTAAAATAGTTTAAAAAATAACAACAAAAAACAAACAACAATCAACAGATTGTTCACGGTAGATTTAGATTAAAAATACCATCAATAAGGAACACCAAAGTTTGGACCTAACATTCACATTTATAAAAACAAAGGGTACTTTAGTCATTATGGCTAGCATTAAATTCTCATAAAGTACTTTGCATGAAATGACATGACGTCTTTGCTGGCCAAGCTTTAACCTTTGACCTGGACTATGAAATGACTGTTTGGACCCAAAGCCAGCAACGTGATCAATGAATAAATGATGATTAGGAAACTACGGCTCCTATCTGCAAGACCACTAGACCCAACACTTAAGCATCTGTTTATCTCTCAGTATAATTGTGTGCGTGTGTCTCTAATTGTGTGTGTGTGTGTGTGTGCGTGTGCGTGTGCGTGTGTACTGGCTCCCCATCTCTGTCTGGAATGGAAACTGCAATAATTGAAAGAGGCACTATCCTGAGGGAATTGTTCTTCCGGTGTTCACAAGGTATCACTCCTTAGCATCTGAGCCTGCACACAGATGTGCACAAACACAAACACACACACTTCCAGACAACAGCTATCAACATATGCATGCAATTTAGCCAATTAAAGCTTTAACCCATAACCCTTCACAGCCCTACCGCAGAGGTAACACAAACTGTTCTCGTGTGAGAGGAAAGAAGATGAAAAATAGGGATAAAAAAAATTATTTATTACAACAAGAAAGTAGAAAAGGGGTGACGCATACTTTTTAAAAAGGAAAACAGGAGTGTTTTTCACTCCTTTGGAATTGAAAAGGTGAAAAAAAGATAAATATCCTGATTCATGTCACGAGGAAAATAGCCAACACACAACCCTGATAGGAATTTATGCAGACATTTTATACAACAAATGTATGATTTATTATTCGAGAAAATAATCTAAAGATTAATCGATATTGAAAATCATCATTAGTTGCAGCCGTATTGTTAAGCGGTCGGTATAACCTATTTTGTGTTTCCTCTTAAAAACAGGCACTTGCCCTTGACTTCAGCCCTTTCTTTTCATTTTGTGCATTTATATTCATTTAAGCAACCAGGATACTCAGAGAAACCAGATTTCACAGGTAATCACAGATGTGTTTATATGCACTGTAGCAACCTGCCTACTGTAAATCTGTGTATAAATGCAGCAGATCAGTGATCAGATTTCTCCTGTGTGCCAAACCTTATTTTAGACCCATGGACCTCTTATTTCACCTGTATTAATGATAGAAAAGGCTGTGTCATTCTTGACTTTTTTTTTGTTTTTGTTGCTTTGTATTTGTTGGAGCATACTGATGGTGCAGTGAGACAACAGACAGATGGAGTACAGCTCTTTCCTGTGTCTGAATTGAACACATGTTAAGAGGTTGAAACAAACTTAACTTAGACTGGTAGAGGTTATATTGTGGTAGTTTCAGTTTTAGAAGGACTTCGGAGGGAATTATTCTAAATATGAGGACACACTGTTCTGAAAATGTACATTCCTAATAAGGCTTAAAACTTTGCTGAGTGTCTTAAGTGAGAGCTGTGGTGGGTAAAGCAGCTGAGTCATCTCAGCAACAATGATGGAGCTGAACAAAGAATTTGAGCAAAAATAACAAACATGTTTTGTGGAAAATGAAAGGAGGTAAATAAATTTAGCATGATGGAGGAAAAATTATAGTGGATAAACATGCAGAGCAAGGATAAGGAGAGAGCTGAAGTTAAAATAGTAAAAAAATACAACATGCAAGACAAAGCAATAGAGAGAGTTTCTAATATAGTCGATATTTATCTGGCCATGTAACAGTCCATTCAACTATCTAGAAGGAGCTCTCATGCAGACTAAATCAGTCTGAGACCTTTGGGTGCTCTCGTAAAGCTGCCAAACAAACTCCTGATCTTCCTCATTTTTTCTCTCAGCCGTCCCCTACCCCCACACTCCGAGGCTGGAATTTCCTGTTGATGGCCCACTGCAAACGCCCACTCTCTTACGGAAAACTTACTTTGAAGATGAGCAAGAAAGACAGAATAGAAGAAAACTACAGAACAGAAATGCACTGCTGTATTACACTGCTGGAACACATTTCTATTTACCCATGCGAGGGAGACAGCCTACGACACACACACACACACACACACACACACACACACACACACACACACACACACACACACACACACACACACACACACACACACACACACACACACACACACACACACACACACACACACACACACACACACACACACACACACACACACACACACACACACACACACACACGTGACTGGAGGGAATAGGAGCTGTTGACCAAGTGGTAAAAAAATGGGAGCAAAGTAATGATAGAATATGGGACAGGAAGGCAAAGCTGGACTGCAGCTCACTAAACTGGACATGATTACACAGAACTCAAAACTTGTCTTTGCCCAGACTTTTGCATTTTTTAAAGGAGAGCCACTTGTTAACAAAGTCAACGTCTTGTTTCAGTTCTTACCAGCGGAGAAGTGGAGGCAAAGGGGTCCACTGTGGTGGGGCAGTTCAGAGGACAAGGGGTGCATTGAGGCTAGGGAGAAGGGATAGATGATACAGGCGTGTGAATGTACAGCCCCAAAAACCCAGCCTACTCAGGTTTCCTCCACAAAGCTTCCATTTTACCATGGTACACCCAACCCCCCTCCTCATCTTGCACACAGATGCACATCCCTCCTCAGCTTCTCACCCCATTGTGCTCGTCTGGCTATTAAAATCTGCTCTCAGCATGTCCTTTTATGTTATGGCATAATGTTGCATGTAACGGTTGACCAACATTAGGACTAGTCGATACACTGTTAACTGTCAGCCCTCCATGTATGTGATGTAATATTGGAGTGTTTTCAGGGAGCACTGGAGGAGGGGGGGGGGGGGTTTGCATGGCATTGTGTTTTTTCCTTCAACCCTCCTTCTGTTTTTGTCTGGTTGAGTGACCCGTCAGAAAAAGTCCCTGTGCACCCTTTTCTCCCCAGCCATGGTCTGGCCAATATGAAAGCAGCCCCGGAGAGAGCAGGACAAAAGGACATGCATGTGACACGCTAAGGCCTTTCGGGATCTGGGTCAGGATAGTGAACTGGTCCTTGAAGCCTGGGTTTCACTAGTAAATGCCTCTGACAGACTGCAGCCCCCGGCAGTTTCACCATACCCTTTAAAATTACACACACTTGCAAGCAGATGAGGCAGAAACAGACAACACAGTTTCATCTGCGGTCTTCCAATTAAAAATGTAAAATTAAATGTTTTGAATTCAGGCAATAATTCCTCCTCTCACACACACGCACATGGATGCGCACACGCACGTCAAGAGGCCACAGTGTTTAACAGGAGGTGTCAGAGTTGAGAAGCATAAGGCAACATTCATACAGAGATCCTCCACCATTTGTGGAGGGACCGGAGAAGAAAGGGCTTTCCTGCACACTAGAACATGGCTAAACAATCCATCACAAAGACTATACACATTTAAAGTGAGCTAATCATTCAACAGGTAGGCTGGAGGACTGGTAGCAGTAATCACAGCCATCAGATGTGCAGTGTATGCACGGCTTGGGCGATTAGACGAGAATATTGGCAATCGGCGACTGGCTGAGTCCATCACAGGTGTTTTTTTCCGGGAACTTTTTTTTTTGCATGATTTTATCTAACTTGCTAAAATGTTGTACAAGCAGTATAGCTGCTTTAAGGGATACCTCAGTGTGTAAGTTGTATGTATAGTGAGTGTGTGGTCGTGAGAGAGTGTGTATGTGGCAGTGAATCAGGTGACCAGAGTAGTGAGTATGAAGTTAGCAATATGGCTGTGAACCTAGCAACACAGTCGCGCACTAACAAGTGCAAATATATTGACAACTGCTGATTTTTGGGCTGATGAAGACCAGTAAGAAAGTTTTTACATTTCATCCAACCTAGTGGGCAAAATATCTAACCTGGATTTGAATCTAATAACTAATAACTAGTAAACATGATCATGGAATTGGTCTGGACTTAAAAACAGATGTTCAGATGTTCAATATTTATCTAAAATTACACTTGAAGGTGCATAGATGAATAAGGACCTCAGTAAAGCTGTATTAAAGGGGAAAAGCTGCATTTAACATAAAGCAGAAAAGTTACAAGACAAAACAATATGACTGATAGCAAACTTAAATCTTCACCACAGATCTGGAAATAGGCCTAAGCATTGTATTTCTGACGCAATACTAAATCTGCTTGCCGCAGCTGATGGATTCAGCATCTAGGTCAGAGTGAATGCAGTGTACAGACAAGAAGAGAGGCAGGCAGGGTTGTTTCCTGTAATCCACAATTGTTTTTATACATTTATTTAAAAATTGAGTTTTTGCAGGCGAAAAATGCTCACTTCCACTACCACAGAAACAAACACAACAACAACAACAGCATTAACGCTTTGAAACATTCTGACGTACGAATTAAACAGAAAACTGATTTCAAACATAAAATGGTTGTCTGCAGCTCCCTTCCCCGCACACTCTGTCAAACACACTCCTCTTACACAACGCTGAACGTGAGAGGGCTCAAGATAGAGCAACTGATCAGGGATCCGGCTTTTGAAGCATAAAGGAGTGAGTCATGATGACCTACATAGGCTGTGAGGAGAGAGTGAGAAAGAGAGAGAGAGAGAGAGAAGAGAAGAGGGTGGGGGGTGGGAGAGATTCCTTCCGCATATCAAAGTGTTTACTTGGCTCTGCATGCATCTTCTCTCTGGGAGGGAGGGAAAGGAAAAAAGGGAAAGGAAGAGGGGGTAGATAACATTAGAATGGAAAAGAAAATGAGAGGACAGGAAAGAGGGAGTTAAATAAAACAATGGCTGTCACTACTGCTGCCTCCCTTGATCTCTGCACTTCATGGCAAACAAAAAGCTCTGCCAACTTATTCTTAAAATCTACTCTTAAATCCCAACACACAGAAACCTGGATTAACACTGACACATAAAGGGTCACGGTGGGAGACAGTCCAACATATCTGTCTGATTGCACACCTTGAGAGTGGGAGATCACTGCTGTCTGAACACACATCACACAGCTAGTGCCAATATTCAAGCAGCATGCATCTCCTGCCTGCTAAGATACAGGCATCGTCTTACAAGGGACTGATGAGCGCTGTGATTTAAATATATGTGGGGGCAGTGCAGTGCCTCCCTGGTACAGTATCTCAGATAGAGTTCACTCCAATACCAAGGAGACCGGCAACATTCCTGGCTGATCAATAAGCACTGCAGAGAGATCCAGTTCCCTTTGAAGCCCGGCCACGGATCTGGTTTCCTAATCACCTCCACCGCTGCACCCTGTTCCTCCTCCTCCCTTTGTCCCTCCCACAGATTTTCCAATACAATGGAGCGGTTTTCACACTATATGTGGGCCTGAGCTGGGTCGGCCTGTTTGGGAGAAGAAAAGGGGGAGTAGTGCCTTCAGTGAGAGGCATTGATGGAAAGCAAAAGGAGAACAAGGAGAAGTGGTGACACAGAGGGGGGAAAGCTATCAGTCTTAAAAAGTCAGTTTTCAGATTAGGTTGTATGGGCTTTCAACTGTGTTTTGTGTTGAGGCTGCTCACTTTGTACTGGTTGGAATAAACCTTTAGAGACTTTAGTGTGGAATCAAAACAGTGCTAACACTAAGCCAAGGGTTGGCATTCGTCAATATAAACATTTTATGGAATAATTTCCCCTAAAAAGTATAAAAATATGCAGTAAATCTCAAACTGTTCTATTCCAAAATGGAGCATCGCAGCTCCATCATTTCAATTAACTTATTACTAACTCATTAGAGTTAGTAATGAGTGAAACTTTTTAAAAGTTGTTGATGCTACATTTAGAAGTTTCACAGTGCATCTTATTGGGCCACTACAGTAACTAGCTTTTACAAAATTACATTGCAAGCAATTCATAGAGCAGAATGCAAAGGGCAAATAATATTACAATAACAAAATTACTGAAAAATTCAATATTGAAATGACTAGAGAGGCAGAACTCCTCTCCCCACTGCGCTCTCTTTCCTTTCTTTCTGTTTTGTGCTGCATCACCATTTAATGCGGCCATGGGAGCTCTGCCAAAAGGCTGTAAGACTGCCATCCACAAGAGGACGGCTGCAACCAAAACAACCAACTACGTCATCTCTTTGAATACATTTCCATCCACTTTCTCTCTCTCTTCCTCTCATACATGCACAGATTATCTTGGGATATGTCCCTGTTACAGAACTTGGACCATGAAGTTGATGATATAAAGCGCAGATATTAGGAAGAGATATGTGCTTTGCTTGACATATGCTCCATTGCCACCAATTGTGTGTGAGTAGAGGGGGAGGTGCATAGAGATGGACACTGGTCGGTACCGGCTAGGGACTTGATCGCATGGGGGGTTTGGGGTAACAAGAGTATGGCGAGTAATGAGGGGTGTGGTGTTTTGGAGATGGGCAAAGAGGGGGGGGGGGATGGGGTGAGGTTAGAGGGGAGAGGGAGGACAGAGGAGGCAGCTGGAGGAGGGGATGTAAGGAGGAGGGCGATGCACTAAAAGGACTGGTGAATTATTGATGAGAGCCAGCAGGCTGGCCCTCAGTACTAATGCATGCACACACACTAAAGGTGCACACAGGCATTTATACAGAGCATGGATATTGTTACACATTACATCAGCTGTGCCTCCTCCCCTCTCTCTTCTTGTTCCTCAGCCACCACCCACAACCTCGATTTAGACTGTCTGTCCTCATGTCTCTTTACTTTCAACCTGTCTCCTGTCCTCTGGCACATCGTCCCCCATTACATCTCTTACCCTGCCCATTGCTTCTCAATTCTGTCCAAAAAACTACACACAAACCAGGTAAGATGTATCAAATTATCACACTTATAACAGTAAACTAAATAATTGTTTTAAAGGTAAAGGTACACACTATGGAATGTGCTAACCACAAGATCTGAGTTCAAGTAGAGGCTAGGAGCCATGCTGGCTGACCCCCCCCCAATCCCTCCATCCCCCAACAACACTGTGTGCAGGCCAAGCACGGACACATCCATTCCACACTAATACAAAGGGGGGACTGAACCAATCTGACTACCACCCCTACTCTGAGCTCTGCGTGTGTGTGCGTGTGTGCGTGTGTGCGTGTGTGTGTGTGTGTGAGAGAGGAGAGAAAGAGTGTGTCATGGGGCCTGCAGGAAATGTTGTGTCTGAGACTGGAGAGCGTAAGACTAAAGCAGGACCGATAGGTTTGGAGAAATGTGACAAATAAAGACAGAAATAAAAAGTAAGAAGGATAATTGTGGAATAGTGTTTAGTCTGCTCTGTTTTAGTGTGTTCGTCGTAAAATGAAGGCAGCAGCTTATTTTTTTTGATAGCATGATGTTGTTTGAATACTAAGATCCCTTAAGAGCCTTAGCAATCAGCTCGTCCAAGAGGCCCCTCCACCACAGCCACTGAGACGTAAAACACATTTATCCATATTTATTCATGCAATTTCCTGTTATACTACCTTTCCCTCGACATGGGCCATTTTTCTTATGCAGCATGTCTTTGCCAAGTCAGAACAAGGTACAGGAGGAAGGAGAAAAAGAAAAAAATGAGCACATGCAGCGGTAATACTTCTACCAAATCTGCGTGCAATTATTCTCTGTGTGAAGAATATTAAACTTAACTGTGAACATGCGAGACAATGAGACCAGAGTTGAAACAAATATGCTCATGTCAGTTCTCATTAAGGTCAGATTAGTATTTCTAGAGATCAAACAAAACAAACCATTTTTATATGAATATCAATAAAGAGGAGTCAGGTTTTACCCTAATTTTATTGGTTAACTAAACGTTATTATCATATAAGAATATTTATTCAAATGTCAGGATAAGCCACGTCTATTTTTTGGGGAGCTGCAAAAATAGATGGTCTCTACTATGAGTAAACATTTTCTGATCATACTGGTGCACAGGCATATATTGTGGGTTTCCGTATGTGTATGAGCAAGCAGAGCGCTGCGTGCTGAACTGAGCAGAGCAAAGCTGAGCTGCATACAGAGCTGCCTCCTCAACATTATTATTGCCTGTAGAGCTCTGGTCTGCCCTTCCCCCATTCCTCTCTCTCTTTCTTTCCCCTCCCCCTGACTGCGGCAGGCAGGCAAGCAAAGCAGATGGTATCCTAGCAAGCAGAATGACCCTGGTGTTCCTGCCACTTGTTTTGATCCTGCAGTCCTGATTGTCCGAGCCTAATCCTACACTAGCCAGAGCTGCTGGACCGCTGCCAGCACTCTTATTAAGCACACAAAGGCTTTTCATTCCAGCTAGGGTGCTAGCTAGCTCATCAGCTTACACACACTATCCCTGTGCTGTCACACGGCTGCTTTCCTCCATCCTCACTCACTCTCACTCTCTCTTCTATTGCTCACCAAATTGCTCTTTATCAAGAAATGCTCGGTTTCAACAACAAACCCGTCTCCACCTCCTCCGTCTCTTTCATTTCTGCTCAGCCTGCTTCAAAGCGCACTGAAGCGGGCTCTCACTGCTTCAGACATTTTTTCCTGCTAATTTTTTGATAAGCCAGTGAAAACACTATCCAACTGTAAACATTAGAGATTATGATACTGTTAGTATAGTCGTAACACAGTAACTATGACAGATAGTATGTTTAAACCCAGGGAAAGTGGAGCTGAATAGCATAAGTATTGAATGTAGTCTGACTATAATGCTTTAAGCATATGGAGTGTCAGGCTTCAAATGAAGCCAGTGTAAACACAGCAGCCTAATGCCCCGATGATAAAGACTGTGAGTAGACGCTCCGTGGAATTTCTCAGCCAATCAAAATGTGTGACTAGGACCAACTTGATATGAGATGGCGGAAGAGATTGTTACTGTTCTGCATGAGTGAATTTATTCTTAGCAGGGATTACTACAGGATAAGTCAAATTACTACTCCCGTCATGCGCTATCTATTGAGGTACACAACTGAAATTCCCTTCCCGTTGAGAATAATTACTTTTATTTCATGTCCCCTGTGATCAACACAGCTTCCACACAGGCTACGTAGCAAAAGCAGCACGTTAGCAGAAGAGCCGTAGCTTCAGAGCTCTGCCTGTGTATCTACACAAGATGCGTTCAGGCACAGTACTGAGTGTAGGCCACCTGCGTTTTGTCAGCAGAAAATAAAATTGAAGCGCAAAAATACAGTTATGAGTCTGAAACGCAAGTGAAACATGAGCTAATACGCAACCTGTGTAGAAAGCTGTACTGATAAAAATTGAAGAGTATTTGTGTAACGAACAACTGAAAAACGTAGTAGAAACACTTTCTGTACAGATAAGCTAGCAAACATGAATCAGAAATTTCTGTAATAGTATGTTTAATTTGTTCTTTTGCCCCTACATTTCTGAATGCAGTTACACACGAAGAGTTCAAGCAATATAGTCGATTATAATAAAATGTTAAAAATCCTATGCTTGATTCTCCAAAAATAAAATAATTTCTTGCTGTTAGTATAAGCAGCTGATTGATATCCAAATTTAACACTGTTAATATTCTGTGCATTTTACATTAAATCTTAAAATTAGAAAACCAATCATTTAATTACTATGATCACCATGTGCGTCACCTGGTCTGGACACTCAGAGCAAGACCAATCGGAGAGGGTTAACAAGAAAAACAAACAAACATGGAAATACTCGTGTCTCATTGGCTGACAGGTCTGTGTAATTTCCTCAATTGACTGGGTTAGTCAAATTGTCAAATGCTAGCTCATACAGTCAGCCAGTGAGAGGAAAAAATGGATATGTGAAGGTTTATTTACAGGTAAAGAGGTTGAAGCTGAAACAGTGGCACAAACATGTTCTCATGCTTAGGTAGGAAAACAAAGTGTGCAAATGTCTGTATGAGTTATAGGTTACGTGAACACGATTTGAGCAGAGCATTAGTTGAATACAGCTAATGTACCTTGTTGTGTAGCCAACTAACCTGTTAGCAATGAGAGCTTAGTTGTGCCATCCCTTGGCTAGTGACACCAAACTAGCCTAGTGTCGTGTGACAGACAACAAGTTTTATATTTTATTGGTCTGGTAGTCCTACAAACAGTGGCATCACCTGAGGCAGTCATGTGCAGATTATATGCTAAATTAAATCCAAAACCTTCCTTCTTTCTCCAGTTTTCACACGTTTAAGCAATGTGTAGCCCTCACATGCAAGAAACACTCTATTTAGAAGTACATTTTTTAAGAAGTTTTTTGATGGAGAAGAATCCAGCCAGTAAGTCCAGATTTAAAAAGTCACTGAATATGTTTTCTAGGAGGGCTAAGTCATGCAGTCTGAAACACTCGCTCATTCTTGCTTCCTCCTCCTCCGCTTGCTCCTCTCCGTCTCTGAGCTAAAATCAAAGATTATGACTGAGAATTCTACAGCATGTTGCCTAGCAACCTACACAAGAAAGCCACACTACATCAGACATGAGGGACATAGGCAGGCCCATGCACACCAACACACACAAATATGGGGTTTATGCTCCCCCGCAGCCAAATCCAGAAATGACTGAAAAATAGAATCACTTCATACAGCTCAATATCTTCCATTTCTAAAACAGAGTAAAAACGATAACGTTATTAAAGCAAGGTCAAAGCAAGAACAACACATTCATTTTGAACAAATTACAACTCTATTTCTAAACTATGTCCATATTAGTGGACATGTTAGAGTGACAACTGCAATTTTCAAGGCCAAGCTTTTGCAAGTTTTCAGAAAAGTTTAATTTTGTTTGGCCAAAACAAAATGTTGCTAGATGAAGGCCAACAACTAACATAATGTGATGAAAAACAGGACAACAGAAAGGACAACATTGAGAAGGAGACACTCAGTGTGAAGACAGGTCATAAAGAGGAGCAGCTTTACACTTTTACAGCTGCCATGTTAACTAACACAAAAGGTTCAGTGCATAGTCCAGTTCAGTGTTGCTCAGCTCAGCCAGATGTCATTTACTCTTAGATCCTTACAGCCTCAAACGTTTTAAAAATTAACCTTTTGGCTGCCAACACTTTTTTGTCACATGCTGCTGGACAACCTGATACAGGGATTCTCTGAAAGAAGTCATCTTATTAGCCTGAGCAGGTTGAGTCAATGCAGATGATGTAAGACAGCTCCAACCAGACTAGCCAACCCTCTGTACTTAAGAATCCATCAGGCTTAGAGATCAATAGGAATAGGCCCAGGCTTTGTGCTGCAGCTGCCGCATTGCAATAAAAGCCTCGCTGGGCCTGACCCGGCAGAAGCGAACACTGATAAAAAAAGGCTGTGTTGGATTACCAGCGAACCCTGCCCTCTACTTCTTCAGCCGTAACACACGCCACACACACACACACACACACACACACACCTAAACTGTAAATTTCAGTCACATGCTGCTCACTGCATTATACACTTCTCTCTGTAGAAGTCATGTATCTGTACTGGTGCATGTAACAGTCCTAACAGAGGAACAGAACTAGAGTTGAAGCATGTGCAGAAATGCACATGTATCTTTCTGCAGTACACTGAGCTGTCCTCCCATTTCCTCTTATTGCAACATATTACAGTTGCGTTCACATATCCACAGATTACATACAGGTGCTGTGCAACATAGGTATCATTCCCATTAGGAATGATAAGGTGGGTGTCACTGTACATTTGAGATGGAGCGAGGTCCTAGCAGTCCTAGTTTTTTATTTTTTATTGCTGCCTCTATAATTAAACAATATCAGCACTTAAAGCAATGAAACAATCTTTCAATTTGAATGCCAACTGTGAGTAAACAGTAAAGATGATTGTATTTTACATGAGAACATTATTTTCCCCCACACCTCAGAGGATAATACATGGTACCTATCTTTGTTAATCATCAGACATTTTGCAGAAAGATTACCATAAACAGTTAAGTCCTGAGTATTACTGCTTTACAGCATAAAAGATCATGCAGCTACTCAAATTTAAATATCATAGGACAGCCTCTAAAAGCATTTCAAAACAATTTCTCCCACACAACAATATAAAAAGCTCAAAATGCAGACAGATACACGTTAAAACAGCTCTTTGTGTTTGTCTTTAGGTGAAAAAGTAAGAGAGCCAGAGCATGACTAACTATCGACCTGTAAAAGTGACTGCTGCCTCTGAGCCTTGCAGTTCTTCTTTCCCCCCTGTTTGCCTCTCTTCTCTTCTCTGGCCTGTGACATCATCACCGCTCCAAAGCGGCACTCTATATTTAGCCGCTCACACCCCTGCTGGGTCTCACTACTCTGTCAATGCCTCGACCGTGCTCAATCTCCCTCCCTCCCTGCCTCAGATGGCTCATCTCGCCATGTTACCTGGGGAGGCTGAATGCTTTTAAAAAAAGGGGAATGAGGGGAAAGGGACGTAGCTGGAAAGAAAAGGACTGAAAGGAGATAAAAAGGAACACGCTCATTGAGAAAGACAGAGGGGAGGGTTTGGAGGAAGAAGCAGTATAGTGTGAATAGCTGTGCTGTAAATCAGCCTCTCCATAAAGTCTCCCTGTGAGAATTGCTCACGTGTTGCCTCCTTACACCACACTGTCACAATGTGCACACACGTGCACACGCACACACACACACGTGCACACACTTCAAAAACACAAAAATAAGCCCTGCAGAGCTCTGCAATACTACACTGCACTCTTCCAATGCTGCTCAACAGTACATTATAAAGGATTGTGTGTGTGTGTGTGCTTGTGTGTGTGTGTGTGTGTGTGGGAGAGAGGATGGGGGAGGGTGCAGTGCGTCTGTGACTGGCATTTCAAACATCCTCCCTGCACAAAATAACATCCTGGGAAGATAATCTGTGAGCGTGTGACAATTTATTCAGGCTCACGTTTCTGCAGAGTGTGAAAGCCACTGAACGGTAGAGGGGAAGTGCAGGAGACCAATGAGTGTTTGCTGGTTACTTCTGCCTAGAGACACCAGCTAACAGCTTCAACAACCACACAGAAGGAAAACACACCGCTTCATCTTATTTGCTCTCCTGCATTCACCAGCGCACTCAATCGCTTTGGCGCTTCTTAATTTTTCTACGAAAGGCTTTTTTTCAGTTATCCACATCACTGCCCACTACTCAATCTACCCATCCCCCCGTGTTGTTGTTGGGGCTGCTCAGTAAAACACACGGGAGGCAGGCGCTGGTGTAGAATGAACCAGAGTGTGATGTAGAAAAAAGGGTTCATGGTGTTTTGGATGAGTGAGCAGGAATGTATGGTCTGTATGGACAATTTGATGGTCATATGTCTACATGTTTTCTGTGCTTTCTATAGCTGCTGCTTGCAGGAGGCTGGAGGGGGGAACAGAGGAGTCATCAGGGTCATTTGGATCACCATCAACTCTTCTCACCTGGCCTTACTAGCTGCTAAGCTACATAAGCTGGTGTTAGCAAGTCTCGGATTCATTCCAGCAGTACACTTTCCATGATGACAAACTTGTAACCATTGCTACGTTTTTTCTGGTGTTATTTTTGTAGTTACTTTTCAATTTTGTTAAAAATAAATGATTATAATTAAAAACTTTTTTTTGGGGGGTGGGGGGGCTGGGTTGTGACAGCAGTCTAGTGAAATGGGATTCTCCTGAACAGAACACAATAGCATTCATGCAGAAAATTGAGGGAAATCAGCAATAATGTTCAAGACTCAACAGTTGTCTGTCATCCTAATCCCATGATGATTAATTAATAGCTCAACTATTGACATTTAAAAATCATGCCAACAAGAGTAATGTTGGTGTTTGGAAAGGAGCGTTCCAGAGAGGTGGAAAGTGGTGATAACTGTGGTAAGTGGGGCATTGCTCAGAGGTTTGGCTGGTCCAGTTAGCACATGTACTGCTAACTAGCAAAGCTCTGGAAGGTTCCTATGTCTTCAAAACACTGAACCTCATTATTCATAACCATATATCTGTCTTCAACCCAAGTAGAAGCCATCTCTACATCTAATCAGTGATGCTCAAACATCACTTTACCTCTATATTGTTCAGCACCCACCCCACTCAAACCAGACATTTTTATAACCGTTAACGGGCTTTACAGTCCTGGAGCCACACTTGCATGCTCATCCACACACCATTACCCCCCTCAGTAATGTAGTAGTGATTGAAGTGGGAACCAGAGGCTGTACTAACAGGTGGGCACACATGCTGCGAGGGAGATTCATCAGATTATCCCGCTAGCACTCAGGGCAGGCTTGCCTTGATACACTGTGTGTGTGTGTGTGTGTGTGTGTGTGTGTGTGTGTGTGTGTGTGTGTCTGTCTGTCTATTACCCCTCTCTACAGGACAGGTGAGGAGCAGATCTGCCTCATCTCATTCCTGATCACGTACGGATCTAGCTCCATTAGGACACACCACCCCCAGCTCCCCCATCCTTCCACTCACCTACACACAAACACAGCACCCTCCCCTTCTCAAACTATGAAAGTGGACGGAACACAAGGCAGTTTCTATCCACCGTATGTTTCCCAGCATAAAGGAGGTGCTCTGCTGCAATGTTTTGAAGAAGAAGTTCTTTATTGATCCTCATGGGGAAACTGATCCTCTGCATTTGACCCAACACACACACACACACACACACACACACACACACACACACACACACACACACACACACACACACACACACACACACACACACACACACACACACACACACACACACACACACACACACACACACACACACACACACACACGTATACAGATAGTACAAATAAAAGAACCAACCTTAAAAAAATACTTCAGGTTTTTAAAATTTTAGAACCAGTTCTGATTCAGAATTGGAAAAAGGGGATGCCTGTGCACTTACATAGTCAGTGTAGCAGCTTCAGTTGATTATAATGGACGCGCTCTGCTGCGTCAGGCGCGTCAGCTGTGTCAGGCGCGTCAGCTGTGTCTGTGCCTGGTGTAAAATTGGCAACTGTTCCTGATCAGCCACAGCCGTAATATTAATAAGCTCCTGCTATTGTTTTTTGAATGTCATTCAAGACTTGAAGTTCAATGGCCTTCTTACATTTCAAAATAAAGCAACTCTGTGCTCTTAACTGTATTCTGTGATTTTAAATGCATCATTAAATGTGATGTGATGTGTTACCTGTCTTTGAAGCAACTACATTTGAACATACACTGAGTCACTGGTCTTACCACATGAACCTCCATCTGGGGGAGAAGACTTTTCCTGTAAGCTTATGACAAGTAGACAGCCAGTCAGTGGTTTAGATCACACAAACACATATCTTTAAACTTCCCAGTGAACACTAATCAAGATGAATATGCTGTAATCACTTTGCAAATCAATCTATAAATAAAGGGCACATTTCAGACCACTGTCTTAGCTTTAAATTTTAATCCTGCAGTCTCTCAAAATAGACACAAAATGAGACTAAATGGCTGTTCTGGAGCCCCGTAAAGGTTATATATTGCTTTAAGCTTCCTTGGAGCCCTTTAAGGTCTCATTTAAGTTTAGTTTAATTATAGTGAAGATCACTAAAACCTCCAGACATCTATTTTAATTATTTCTGCCATAAGAAAAATAACGTTCATGTACTGTAATGTAACACATCATTTACCAAATTATGGAGGGATATAGTTAAGCTCTACAGGATGATAGATTCACAACAAGACTATACAGTAATAGTTAAGGGTTGGGGATCATTTCAATTTTATTGACTCCGATCCTGGTTATCGATTCTTGTTCTTATCATTTCCCAGTTTGGATTCCAATATGGTAAAAAAGAGGTCAAATGTTAAGATAACATCTCTTTTTTAAAATCGTTAATTTATTGTTTCATTAAAATAAGTAAATTCAAGGTATTTTAAACTGAACCTTCAGCTTCTGTTTTAAATACTTCCTCCCTAATCTTTCCCTCAGTGACATAGCGTGCTGTCATTGTAAACGCCAATTCACACAGACGTGTTTCACATGTGTGCACTACTAAACAAGGCTGCAGCGTGATAACTTTCCAGAGTTGTAAAATCCTGTCTGTGATTATTACAAACCGCTGTGCAGTGTTTTTCTGATCAGCCTTTAAACGCAATTATCTGTTACTCAAACCAGACCCGCTGGATCTTATTTCATTGTCTCACCAGCACTTGAAACATCACAAACACACCAACACAGCCTGATGGATTGTTTTACACAGGACTGTTTTCAGTCCGAATGCAGCTGAGGAATTCCTGTATGTGGCTGAACAACGAGAAAAAGGTTAAAAAGAAAAGTGACAGCTTATGACAACAATATTACAGTAATGTACATGCTTACACACAGTGTCACAGCTAGCTGTCCTCTGGTGGCTGGTGACATACTCGGGCTCAGAGACCGCAATACATCAAACACTGTACAGTCTTTCAGATCGACGCTGTTCATCAGATTTGATGTGCAACCGGACTTGTGGCTAATAAGCTTCCCACCTGCACCGCACTTCGTTTTGTCGTTTGTTTTTTTCCTAAAGTGAGGCCACATTTACCGCGTTCCATCTTTCCCTACTGATGTGATGTTAGCCATGCGTGCTAGCTTGTATCTGGACAAAACTACATGCCGTGACATAGATAGCCATGTCCTTGCAGACATGTAGCCTTTGTTTGCAATAATGAAGGGTTATATCACATTTACGAACTGATAAGCAGAGTTAGAACAACGACCCCAACAACCATATCGTCCTTTGCGATATTTCATTGTGGATATCGTTATATGTTAATCTAAAGGGGAAAGGGGGTTTTAGTTGATACAGAAATGGAGGAAGAAACATATAGAGCTTGCTGGTATAGCTCTATCCACTCTGTCCCCCTCAGGCCTCAGTGACAGGTGCTGTGCTTTTTCCACTGCTATGCAGGACCTCATTTCTCTGCTGCTCAGCCCAGTTGGCTACGTGAGGCACAGCACTGGAAAGTTGGAGACTATAATGCCAACTGGGGCACAGGTGAATTGAGCAAGAGGTCACGATCACCATTTCTGCAGGAAAAAAAAGTGCAGCTCAATAATGAAACTGGAGCTTAACTGGTCTGAAAGAAGAAAACAATGAGCTGATGTAACTGTCTGATACCAACACCTTGGCTGAACTCAACGACCTGTTTGTGTGGGAGGAAATAAACAAACACACACTAACAGGACTATTGGAGAAACTGTCTTGCAGGTTTGCCACTTGAATTCATGATGATGGGTTTATAACCATGTCGTTGACGCCAAAATGTAGCATTCAACTCTGCGGGTGTGGGGGGAGAAAAGACAATACACTTCCAATTCATTCATCTTCCTCAGGGTCCAGCGGTCAACATCACACCAACACTGGCAGGACAACTGAAACAGGCTCCCTACACATCAGATGGGACCGAGCATTAGACAATATGCTGTTATCAGAGCAAAGTGCAAACGTAACGCTATAAAAAAATAAATTCTGCCTTTATCATATCTTAATGAAGCATAGATCAATCTGTTTCCATGTTTGTCACATCACTTACTCATTTATGTAAGAGTATACATTCTTTCTCCTGCTTTTTTACTGTGTGTGACAGGCATAAGCAGGATAATTTACTGTTCCAATTCTGGCATTCAACCATATCAGAGTGACAGTTTCAGCAGCATCCAGAGCAACATCTACTGGATTCAGTCTTCACCGAATCACGCTTGATTTTATGCGGTCCATACTTCAAAATAGTATTTCCATATCAAAGCGGATGAGCGTTGTAAAGTTGGAATTGTGTGTCACGTTAAAATAAATATGAAAAATGAGAAAATCTGAAATGGAATTTTTTGAAGATAAACTGCAAACAACCCTGCTGTGATGATTTGACTCTATGTAAACAGAGAAAACTCCCTTTGTGCGTTTCTTCTCCTTTCCGCTTTGATAAATCCCCAAAATATTCAAAAATAAAGCGTTTCACAACACACAACAATGAGTCATTCTCATGTGCTGGGCTGCCTTCCACATGTGGGGAGTTTACAGCTACTGGACTGAAATTAACCACGATGTGAAAAAAAGAAAATGCAGAGCGTGCAATAATGTGACAGCTGATACATTTGCAATCATTATCTTCAAGTCAGGTTACTATTGTTCATGCCAATGTCAATTTTTAAAATAACTGATCTTATTCACCATAAATAGTGTATGTCAAAAAATGTTATGGCCCTGATTTTGATTCGCAAGTGATATTAATGAGGCAGCAGAAGGCAAACAACTTAATCCACATACTGTTTATTGGTCCTGGTTGTAAACTAGCAGAGGTGACAAAACATGTTTTAGTAGAGTAAGTAAAGGATCTACATATTTCCATAAGACCTTATCAACATCTTGTTTTGTCACAGTCAGAAACCTGAAGATATTCAATAAAATAAAGACAGATAATTATGACTTTAAATGGGAAACAGTGAGTGTTGCTGGAACATGAACATTAATGAATTCATTAAAAATCAGCACTACAGGCACAAATGAACACAGTTAAATGAATCACCTTCAAGTTTGAGCAAATTTCTACAAATATAAAATGCTATTTCCTTACTTACTATAAGCTTTTCTTATTACTGGCTGGTTCTTGGGTGGAGATTGAATGGGAGTGAGCAGCATACAGCATAGGTGAGCTGTTGTTTAGTGGGTGGGGGTTAGTTCCAGCAAGCAGAGAGTATTCATCTCATCAAAGCATATGGCAGATGCTCAGGACAGTCAGATGAAATGTTACAGGCTTCGTCTAGACATCCAAACAACCACAAAGAGCTTAGTCAGCGCTTTTACCCTGCAACCTACAGCGATGGAAACGATTATGGTGCTGTAAGGCTGAAAAAGCCTCTGCTACCTGGCAAATGATGTATAGTCAAATTAATTGGTTTACTAAAATTACTTTACAAAGTGTTTGAAAAAAATGTACTCAAAAATAAGAAATGATTTTAAGACAATTTAAAAAGGCAGGAGCAAAGCTGAAGACAATTCTTACATATGTGTCATTATTTTAGAATATATGGCATTACAATGAGCTTTTTGATGGCGTTTTAAGAGCAAT
The DNA here is from genome assembly GCF_963691925.1 of Scomber scombrus. Lineage (NCBI taxonomy): Eukaryota > Metazoa > Chordata > Actinopteri > Scombriformes > Scombridae > Scomber > Scomber scombrus. The sequence continues at coordinate 23,334,331 of NC_084970.1, forward strand.
TCAGTGAGATAAAAAACATTAACTGAACACCACAGAGGAGAGCTTCAAATTCATTTTCCATCTAAATCAACACCTGTGAGATACATTCTAAACAAAAACTGTACATCATGGGCTTTTCCGCGGTGGCACTTCAGGCAAACTGCCATTTTTACTTGTTTTCAACGCCAACACACAGATCAAAATCTGGTCCGTGAAGATTACGTTCACATATTTTAAGACACACACACACAACGAATTTCAAGACTGGATTCACAATCAGATGGTAAACTGGTATCTACAGAAACTCAAGCTTAACCAACACTATAACATCATGTACACTAAAATGAATTGTAACCATCTTCAGGTCTAACAAACACACATCAGTTTTCAGGAACATGCAGCTATTTCTTTTCCTTATTATAACGGTGTGTTTTCCTGGTTTGAAGGTATTTCAGGTGTTTTCAGTAAAACAGATGCAAAGCAGGAGGCTGAAAAGCACTGCAGTTTGAAATGCTAAATTACTACAGTAAAGACCACTTATAGTAAAAAAAGATGACAAAAAAATCTCACAGTAAAAGCTTGAACTGTTTATTCATATTTCAGCCGTTTTACTGTCAACTAGTTCTGGATAATCTGTTTCCATCTATAAAACAAACCTCCAACTTAAGCAAACACGCTTCTCAACATACTCGTTTAGATTTGCCAAATAAAAACTATACTTAGTTGTATATTTTTAACATTTTGACAGTGACTGTCATTGTGGATAAGGATGCAACGATTATAGATTTTGATGGTACAATTATACTTTGAGGAAAAATAACAGTTTCAAGATTATTATGCATTAACTTCACAACACTATGGGTGGATAAAAACATATGAATCCATTTTGTTTTGAAGAGGAAACATAAAACAAACACTTCAAGGATTCTGCAACAGTGGGCTGAACTGCAGCAGTATCAGAGGAAGACTTAGACTAAAAGAGAATAAGAAAAATTAAGACAAATAATCCACAGTAAGATGAACTTCGACTGGACATTGCAGTAATGACTTCAGTTGATTTCTAATTTAGTATTTTTTATTATTATTGATATAAGATTAAGAGGATTACATGCTGTTTTAGTGAGTGTTAATTTATTATTAGTGCAATGCTCCCTTTGCTGCTTTGTTCTCATTTATTTACATTGTACTGAAAGCCCAACTCTTAACTCACCACTGCACTGTTGATTGTGACATGTTTACATTTGATGGTTTATGGCTTTAAAGTGCAGTTAATAGTGAAACTGGCCAATCACTGCATCCCTAATTGTGATGGAACAAATATTCATAATATAAAAATGAATGTTTAATGTACCAAAATGTGGGGACAAAAAAAATACAGAAGAAAACTGAGATTAAATGCTAATTTCATCTGCGTCCAGCTGACTCATTTAATTCAAATAAAATGTGCGTTTTCCAGGATGGGTGCAGGTTACTGCTGACAGACCAATCGAAAAGATATAATACAACCCTGCATGTTTAGTGGGAGAGATTCAAGCTTTGTGATGTGGCCAGGAGCAGCAGATAAAGATGCAGGACACAAAGTAGACAGTCACCACACCTCTGATGTCTTATCTAGACACGTCACTGTCACACACAAACAAGCCGCATGCTCCTCACAAGCACACATACACTCTCAATGTGAGGGCGGATGAGAGTGAGTCACTCTCCCTTCTGGCCATGAAAAAATAAATAAATAAATGAATAGTAGCAATCTGTGGCAGTGAAACCACGACTTAGCAAATGAAATGAAATATATAGCATGTGCATTCTTTCAACTGTATGTGCACACATGGAATGATTGATCAGCTCTATTTAGTGCCAGAATTGTTTGATTGCAAAGGTAAAACCAAGCAGTTAAACCACAAACATGTTTTAAGCTCACTGTACATTTAATAGTTGCCATGACAGCTGTCCAGATGATCACTGCTTTCCACGAAAAGCAGGCTGTAATGCTGAACCTAAAACCAATGCTTCGTTCAGTTCAGTCGAGTTTAAACCCAAACCCTCCATTTCACCAAGAAGTAAGAGCACAGGGACGGAAAATCATACGCAGAGAGATAGAGAGACGCAGAAAGAGAGAGAGAGAGAGACAGAGAGATATGGTACTATGAAGGGCTGATCATCACGACTGCGAGCAAACACCATGTCCACACCAAGAGGGCTAAATTTGGAAAGGCATCTTTTTTCTCTCTCTTCTTCTTGTCTTCCATCCAAAATTAGGCAGCATTTTTCACACCAAACATGGAGCTTTTTGAAAATAATCTCAAATAAAAATGAAGGTAAACAAAGCTCTTTGGAAATTGTGAAGAATTACAGACCACTAATATGAAGAAAGCAACTTTATATTTCCTCAAACTCTGAATTTATGTTTTTGGAGTCAGTAGCACAAAAATGACCATTCATTGTAGTTGAAGCATAACGCTGGAAATAATCTACAATTTTATTTTTTATGATTTCATGATCTTCCAGAGTAGCTGCAGATCTTCTTTGTGTTCTTAATGCCATTTAGGGCCTGTATTTGTACACATGTTTAGCAGTTTCATTCTCCCATTTTTTTGGATCCCCCATCCCCTCCCCCTTGCTTTTTGGATACATGGGGAGTAGCTGTGTGTAAGGCAGATGTCACCGTGTATGCTCCAGGATGCAGGTTGTTTTTACACTGCTCTTCCCAGTTTGACAAGCTGAGAGAAAAATAAAGCACTCATGCCGGGGACAGACCTGGGATGTCATTCTGCATCCATGTGGTAATATAAACTGTTCACATCATCCCAGAAAACCAAATACAGGAACACTGGATTCACTGGAGTTAAATAATGAGCAATGGAGCTGTTGTTTTAATGAACACTGAATGTCTGAGTATAATTGGATGTCATAAATACTTTAGAATGAAAGGGCAGGGGACAGGAGGAGTGAGAAAACAACGGGAGAGATTGACACTAACAGTGGCAGGACATGAGTGACGAAGACCAAAGCATGTGGTGTATAAATTTGGAGGCACTGAGCTGCGGTGGTTCAAACTGGAGCATTAAGCCACTGACTACTTTTGGTACACATTGTATGTTGGTTTCCCCAACAACACTTCTAAATATAACCCTCCACAATTGGAGCAAATGTTGAATAATGAAGCGCGGGAGGCTCTGGAAAAGGAAGACATCGCAAGGAAAATTTAGCCAGCAAATGTACAAAAAAAACAAACTTTTTTTTTCCTGCAAGGCTCACTGCCAAGAAAATGGGAACATTAAATATGTCATGATACATCCTCAAATTTTTCCACATGGCTCGTGTGTTTATCCATCTTCACATTTCTGAAATGTTCTCATAAACAGTGGCCAATAATGCCTATTACTCATTAAAACAGGGAACAATGGCAAATTACTGATCTATTAATCAACCACATGTCAAAGAAAAAAGGTTTGAAGATTATGAGTCACATAAATATGACTGTGTCCTCCAGGTCTTAGAACTACTGGTGCATCAACATACACCACTGAGTTACAAAAAAAGCTATTTTTTTTTCTATTTCTGCCTATTTCAGAGCCAATTCAAACAGGAGAGGTGGTGACAGAGCTGGCAAATGCTGCTAAGACATAGTCCACGGAAGCCTGGCAGGGGATCGCTACAGTGGAAACAACATCTCAAAATCCTGCAACACTACACCCAAACACACCCCTGATGCTTCAGTCTACACTACTGAAAAGTCATCTACCAGCCTCTGATAAGCCATGTGGGAAGTCTGTGTGTTTTCACAGCCACCAAGAAGAATAGCCGAGCTGCCAAATGATTAAAGTGTGCCACATCATCTGTTACGGTTAAAGACAATACTTTAAACTCACAGCGCTGCTTGATATAGGGGCTATAGAAAAATGTGAAAGAAAACAATTATGATTGAAATTCACTGATTCACATGATTTCAGAGCTTAAAAGAACAGCAAGGAATATATTCTAAAAACCTTTCCAATTCCAATTGAAATTCTGGCATACACAGTAATTCACCTCCAGATGACACTGAACCATCTATGAAAAAATTTGTTTCCTCTAAAGTATTAACATAGCTAAAACTGAATAGATGTTTTTAATCTCCTCACTGCACACCGTCAAAATTGTTTTAACCAACTCTGTGTGGGCTCCTTTTCCAACTAAGAAGTCATATTTCCATACTGAATAGTTTATGATTTCTGGTACTACATGAACAGTTCAATCAGTGCTTAAACAGTACTGATGTTTGACAGCCAATGCAGCAGGCTGTGAGGGTTGTGAGACAGTGAATGCAGTGCCATTAAGTTTTAGCCAAAGAAAACAAAAGAGGCCAGCAATGACCTGAAAGCAAAAAGAGCCAAAATAAGACGTGAGCAAAACAGCGTGATGATGATCATTATGTGAGGGAAGCAGAAAACAGTCCATCCTGCAGTGTCGGCTGTTGTTTGACAAGATAAGAGAAGAAAACGACAGGAGTGTGAACTTAACTAGATGACTTACAAAAATCCTGAATACTTCTTTCAGATCAGGGGTCATCACCAAACAAACCCCATCTCCCCATCCCCCACCAACCACCCCATAAAACACCCAAATTACAGACTTGACACTTTTTTTTCTTTGCCTCTTAGTTCTCCTCCCCTTTACCCCTTTTTCTACATGATTGTGGCTCTCCTGCCCTCCTTCTGTTATGGTTATCTACATCTCTGGGAACAATAAGGCTGAGGCAGTGAAGCCCACAGAGGGACACAGATGCCTATCCTGCCACCCACCCCCCAATGACACATTCAGCTATCACTTCTGTTGGTGGAAAACGAGGAGGGGGGGTTAGAGGGTGATGGTGGGAAGGAGTGGACAGGGGAACTAAAGCTATTGTTACCATATAGCTATAGATGACATCATTGCACTGCCCCCAGCTGCTCTCTCTTCTAAACAGAGGTGGAGGAGAGCAGTCAGTATGTTGTCGAGAACAGGAGTACAGGTAAGTTTATTTCTGCACTGCTTCATAGAGAAAAATAAAACCAAAGATGGTGGCAAAAGTTTTTGGGTACCACATGACCACCTTTACTCAACAAAACAAGCAGTGCATTACTCCTACACTCGTCCACAAAGCAAGCTTCCCTTCTCATCAACAGGCAGAGCTGGTATTGATCTTCCCCTGGGGTTTTCTATTTACAATCTGCTGGTTAGCCGGGATAGCAGAGAGAGCAGCGAGGGTGCCTTCCAGAAACTTTACTCAGCAACCATCGATTTACATTTAAATCCTGCTTTCCTCTACCAAATCTGTGACTCTCTCATACCCCTTTTCCACTGAGCTGGAGCTAGAGCTTGCTGGGAGCTAGAGCTTGACTAAGCACCTGCTCTTTGCTTTTCTACCGCCAAAGCTCCAGGCCCGGGCCTCAGAACGGGAGCCAGAGTGAGCACCAAGTCTTTGCTGGTCTAAAGCAAGACCCGATTACGTCAGCGGACTGGGGGCGTGGTTATGTGAGCAGGACTCAAGAATGAGATAAAGTCATATTTAGGCAGAAATAACCTTTCAGTAACTGTATTTGGCCTCCAATCAATTTTTTGCACGTGAAAATGCCTTATTTTGTGTTATAATGGTCCTTTAAAAGAGTTCCAAACTGTCCTGTGAGCTCTAGTGTTTATATTATGAAGCTTATGAATGAGATCAAGTCATATTTAGGCAGAAGTCAACTTTCAGTAACTGTATTTGGCCTTTAATCAATTTTTGGCAGGTGAAAACTGTTCGTTATTTTATAGGCGTATGTAACCCTCCCATAAATCATGTCTTTTATAGTCTTGTCTCCAAATAGTAGGCATAAACAATAATATTAGATATAAAACACATCCCAACATGGGAATCAAATACTACGTAGGGCCCAGATCAGATAAAAAACAACGCAGAGTCACGAGGATCATTGCAAAAGTGATAATTTCTTTACTGAACACACACCCATAAATCACATTCATTATAGTCTAATTTATAATTGCAGACGTACAGTTGTATGTAAATGCATATTATGACCGTTTTAGCGCTACCGCTCAACGGACTGCTGTGCGTGCTCCCGCGGCCAGAAATCAGATTCTGGCAGACGATCACTTTTTGGCGCGACACCGTTCCTGTATTTCTATGTAGGCTTGCAAACACATGAACAGCACTTGCATCGCAGCCGCAATTTCCTCCATCTTCGTCGTCTTCTCCTCCTTCTTTGTTGTCTTTTGTTTTCTTCTTCTCCTTCTTTGTTTTCTTCTTCCTCGTTTCCGGCGGGCTAGATGCCTTGCGGCATGTTGTTGCCTCTCACTGGTGAATCATGGAAGTGCTTCAAAGGCGCACGCTGGCTACGTTATACAGTGACGTAATCGCGTGGCTCCTTGCCAGCTCCTTGCCGGTAGAAACACAACAGGTTCGTAAGAGTTGCTCGGGTTAACACCAACTGAGTACTCGCTGTAGCACCAGCTCCCAGCAAGCTCTAGCTCCAGCTCAGTGGAAAAGGGGTAAAATGGCTCGAACAGAGGGCATGTATCCCACCATCCTCATCACCACTGAGCGACAGTAAAAAAAAAAACGGGATGCTGCTATAATTACGGAAAGCTGCAATACTTAAAAGACAAATAGGACATACTATATACTGTATGTATTTTTTTTCTTGTATTTTTTGCCACATGTGGTAACATCAAGCACAGACCCACTACTGAGCACACCTGGTAGAAAGACATTAGCAACACTCTTCGATTGCCTCTGCAGCACAGCCACAAACAAACAATCTCTGAGCACATGAGCACTAATGTATAATATGATGTTCAAAAAGTTGGTGGTTAAAGTTCAAACATTGAAGGAACACAGTGATGCGAGTCTGTTGCTCAAGGATTTCGCTATGGATACCACAACAATTATATGTTTGCAGGTGAAGCAAAACTGAGAGACAGCCAAAGACAGAGAGCAGGAGGTTAAGTAGCTAAAAAAAGTCAGAAGGGTGTGGTGGCTCTGTCTCCCAATAAAGGCAAGACATTACTGGGACAAACAAGCAAAGTGCTGGTTTGGCTGAGACAGCAGAGTATAGAAAAAGACGGCGGAGGAACAAAGCAGACCACGAGTTCTCGCAATGTATATAAGTTTAGCGCACGCAGAGTTCGTGGTTAAGTCAGAGATTGTGTACAAAGATCCCAATCACTCAAGCACTGTCTGTTGTCTGTATTGCTGCTTCCGCTATGTGGTAATGTACCCCCACCCCCAAACCCCACACACAAACACACACACACACACACACACTCACACACAAACTCCCATTCTGCCTTCCTTCGACTCTGCAGAGAGGCCTGAAGGTTGGAGGAGGAGGGCTGGGAGGATGAAGTGGCGTGGGAAGGGTTAAGTCCAAACAGATCCATCTGCTTCCTCGTCTGTCCTCCTGGCTGGCTGCTCCCAGCCCAGCTCTTACACTGGCTGCAGCCTGATGCAAGGCATAAACATTAGGGCTGGGTATTGTTAAGAATCTCACCATTCGATTCGATTTCGATTCTTTAGGTCCCAAATCGATTCGATATTGATTCAATTCAATATTGATTTAAATGTTTCGATATTGATTCAGTAATAAGTAGAAATACACAAAAATTCATTAGAGTACCTGTTGGTAATTTTAAAATAATGATTTATTTTCATAAAGCGGTAACACAGAGCTATAAGGATGCTTTGCGCTCACACACGCTGCATTTATAGTCACACAAACGCAGTCACTCTAGTGCGCGCTCTTGCTCGTTTACTCCAGATTCCGGGAGATTACGTCTCATTTGCGGGTGTCAGGGAGCCGCTATCAATATGCGGGAGACTCCCGGAACTTCCTGGAGAGTTGGGATGTCTGATGTTGGCGGCATTGTCGGTCACAATTGCCGGTACTTTCTCCGTTAATCCCCATTCATTTATTGCCTCCGTCAACAAGTTTGCTTCGGTTGCCATGTTGTTGTTGTTGTTGTTGTTGTTGTTTGGTCGAGTGCTGCCTCCGTCCGTACAACGCGAATCACACAAAAGGTGTTGCTCACTGCGCCCCCACTGGCCAGGGGCTTGAATCGATTCAGAGGATTTAATGAATCGATATTGAACTGGGAAAAATAAATTGCAATGCATTGATGAATCGATATTTTTACCCACCCCTAATAAACACACACATACATACATACATACATACATGCATACATACACACACAACTGCACTGTACACATCAAAATCACAATGAGTATTTTTGTTTTCTATGATTCTTTGTTTTTTTATTTTCTATAAAGAGAAAAAGGTTTTCCAGATGGCCTTCAATAAGATACTAAATTAAAATAAACATCTGAGAATGTCTTCAACATTTTATTACATTCATACTGAAGAAAGCATTAGCACCAGCATCTGTTTCCCTTCTTAGACAATTTAACATAAGAACTAGGGCTCAACAATTAATCAAAACTATCGAATTCGTAATATGGCCTGTTGCAATGTTCAGATTTCAGGAGGTGCAATATTTGTTAAAAGGCAAACATTTTTATTTAAATACTGTTCAGACAGACTAAACAAAATCTTTGTTTGGCACAGATCCATGCAAATATCCCACCAATTAAAAAAAAAAGAAAAGGAGCATAATGAGGTTAAAAAAAATAATTCAACCATCATATCAATATCAGTCAATATAACAGCAATAAGATATTTTTTCAAAGTTGTCCAGCACTAATAAAGCACTTTGAGTGGTCAAAAGACTGGAAAAGCGCAATATGAGTACAGTCCATTTACCATTTAAAAAGAATCACAATAAAATAATTCTAAGTCATGACCAATGTAAGTGGTGTGAGGGTAACACTGACTGACAGCCAGACAGAGAAAGAAGACAATTCTTCATCATAAAACAGCCTCAGACTGCAAACTACAGCACAAGTTATCTGCTTATCTATGAGCATGGACACATGGACACGGATCTTGTGCTTCCTTTTGACTTGCTGAATGAGCGAGCAAGCAAACAAACATCCTCAATGGAAAGGACATCCCTTTACATCATCTTGCAGGATATGCAGCTAGTTGACTAGTCAGCTGTAATATTTCAAACAGCTTAACAACTAAATAATCATTAGATGTGAAAATGTATGAGTCATCTTTCAGTGCTTGTTCTTTGCTGGTAAGCTACATTTACCAGGGCTGGTTTGTTTACATTGTGTCTCTGTGTGCCTGCCAGCTCAGCTGTCAGTCAAATATGTACATTGGCCCGCCCACTCAGAAGCCAGGCTACAAGGAGCATTTCTGATATATCTCCAGAGACATCTTCCTCCTTTCAATGAATTCATAAAGAGTCCTGTATAGGCTTTTATGGAAGTTCATGTGGAAGATTTCCAACCATTTTTGTACCACTGATGTATCAATTCTGATGGGAATTTTTTGGTTAACGTGACTAGCATTGCATGCAAAATAAAAGATTATCCCAGCTCGTAAGTCAGATGTGCTTACTCCAATAATGACCTTACATAATATACAATAAACTGTTGGCCGTGTTTATATAACAGAAGAAATGGAGGATTCTCTGGTTTCTCTTATAAACACAGTAAGAATGCATCTAAAAACTAAACGTTAATCGCTTCTAATTTGCTTTCCCAACTACCTCCTACAACTTTATGTAGTCAAGGCCCAGAAGCATCTTATGCAATGTTGTGTTAATACTGTGGTATCTTTGGCATATACCTTGGACACTAAACCATTCAAAATAAGCCAGAAAAAGCATATGAAACTAGTGATGATTCTTAAATAAAATAGATATACAAGTGCAGATCCAACCCTGCACTGTGCACAGCCAGACAGCTGCAGGGAATTCAAAGGCAGGAGCATAAAGGGAGGAGACGACATTGTGCAGTGTAGCACACACACATAAAAGACAATGTTGTGACTGAGAGGAGAGCTTGTCTGTCGGAGGAACACCTGGTTAGGGAGACGCCCAAACCTGCACGACCCTCAAAGTTATTTTGTCTTTGTATTTAAACAACACAAAGAGAAGATACTCTTCTACACTATACTGCACAGGCAAAGTAAACACAGAAAGACTGCTGGTGTGTGAGTTTGATAGAGACAGAGAGAGAGAGAGAGGGGAAGAAAGAGAGAGGGAAAGAAAGAGAGAGAGACTGGTGTGCAGACTTACAGTGTGTCAGACAACAAGGTCAGCCCATCCCGGGAGAGGTGTTGGCTTTCTAACAGAGTACAGCTACTTGAAACCAAGGTCACTGCTCTGTGGCTACGAGAGGGACAGGAGAGTGGGGCCAGACAGGGACAGGTTTGCCACATGGCTCCGTGTTAAGGTCTGATGCGTTGCGCAGGCCGAACGTGTTTCCTAGGTGTGTTTGTGTGTGTGTGTGTGTGTGTGTGTGTGTGTGTGTGTGTGTGTGTGTGTGTGTGTGCGCGTGCGTGCGTGCCTTTAAATTGATGGAATTCAGATTACTGTCAGAAAACAAATAAATAAATGACCGAATAACATATCCACACCCATTCATTGCAGAATTTCCTGAAACCAGATGCCTTTCTGACATAAACAAATCAGAACAGAGCCCATTATTGCTGCCATTATGGCTAGAAACTGTAGAGCAGGGATGGTAGCGGCTCTCTGCACTCACTCAACCATTAATAGCCCTTTGCATGGTTTTGTCTGCCTTCCTTACAGACAAACAAGCCTACTGAGGAAAGGATTAGAGCATAGTTTTTCACAGAAACCTGACACTGTCAAATGTATTGTTAAATATTACAATTAAAACTAGCTGTTAGTGCAGATTGAGCTCTTATCCTTACTGATGTGGAGACATAAAACTATATACAACGTGTGTCCCCTTTTTTTATATCTGTCTTGAGTTTCAGTCATGGGTCGATGAAAGCATTAGCAAGGTAACAAGACGCTTAGTTGTTAAATCCATAAAACTTTAATTAAACATTTTAGTATCCAACATTTGTCCACCCACTCTTGCACAGTCACTTTTTCAGTTATATATTTCATATGATATTACAAATACCAACTAATTTAAGAAAACTATGTTGACAGATCTGGGGGAAAAACAAGTGCTTTCTAGCATGATTTCCAGTGATGTGTTGAGGTCAATTTGTATTTGTGCAAACCATCAACAACATCCAACATTTGTATTAGTGCACAACATCCACAGACGGCTGAATGACGACTGTTGGATGCGGCTGGATGAGTTATTGGATGGACAAACAAAAACAATCTGTGTAAGGAGGGAGGGCTACTTCAATGTTATCTTATCCTCCCCCACCTTGGACAAGGGCCTAGCAGCTCTAAAATTAGCCGTCTCATCTAAACACAGTCTTTGGTGTAGCAGCTACTCTTCGATGGGAACTTGGCTCCTGGCTGACGCACTGAAAGCTCACTCTAGCCCTTCTCCAAATGCAGAGATGAAGCCAGGATAGTATACAAATGCAAACTCGAGTTTGTCCTTGACTCTCTCCATTTCTATGTTTACACTGGAAACTCTTGGATGCAGCTCTTATCCAAAAAAAAGCCCAAGACATTGAAAAACATTTAATTAAATATTTTAATTTGTTTTAATTAAGTAACTGTGCATATACAAAGTGATGTTTAAGGTGAATTAGAAATCTAGGAAGAGAAGGAAGCTGGTATGACTCGACAGGAAAACCGGCTACTTTAAAAAAATAAAATAAAATACAGGCTTCCAGGCGATGATGGCTTAAGTAGATAGTAGAATACACAGAGATTCATAGACCACCAACATCATAGAGCAGCAGTGAGTCTAAATCAGTCTAACCACCAGGTACAGATCCTGTTTGTGCGTGCGTGTATTAACATGTACTTAAGCTTGTGGAAAACAGTGCCTGGGAAGCAACTGTGACCTCCCAGTGAGAGCAGGAAGAAAAAAAAAATCTTGATGAAAGCGCACCAACATCCTGTGCTCGTGGCTGTGCAGAAATATTGCAAAGACAACATTGTTATATATATTTGTTTAACCACATTATCTTTATTTAGATTTAGGGGGCAGGAGGAGCTTGGAAATAATTTTTACTGTATAAAAAAATAGTTTTGACATTTTTCTTTTTAATCAGTACCAATAGGTTTGGCAATGAGAATGTTTTTGGAAATTAACACTATTCACTATGAAATACTTAACTGGCATTTTAAACTGCATGATAAATATTATAAAAGTATACATAAACGCTTTCATAAGCAGATATAAATAACCACAGGCATGAAGAATTATAAACAATACAAGGTGTCCAAACTAAATCTCTGAACTGTTGCAGTATTACGTTTGTGTGTGAAAAGCAAACCAAGAAATATAGTGTTAGCCAACTTGTTGCACAAATCTGCTATGATTACTGATATACATATCTTAATAACCACATTAAAATCTGAAGTAAATAGTCTCTTTATTTGAACTAGTACTTGTGCAAATTATTACTGCTATTGCTCCTAATAACAAGTGTCTACTGGTTAATATTCACCTTTTTTTAAATTGCATAAGTCCTTTGTCATCACTAATCTGTGAATTTCCAACTGAGAGAAAAATCCAAACATGGAGCACAAACCTATGTTGCAAAATGATGTACACATAACAGCCGCCATGCACTGCTATTTATCCCTTTCACTCACGCCTACAAGTTACCTCTGCTCACTCAGAGTGCTAACTGGTCTGAACCTCCATTACACAGAGCACACTGGCCTCCCACTCCCACCCTACTAACAGTGGCAGACTGCCAAATGGGGAAGAGTGTGTGTGTGTGTGTGTGTGTGTGTGTGTGTGTGTGTGTGTGTGTGTGTGTGTGTGTGTGTGTGTGTGTGTGTGTGTGTGTGTGTGTGTGTGTGTGTGTGGTCGAGCTGCACAGAAAAGTGGCACAAAAACACAGAATTAGGGAATACTTACAAACTACTACACAACTTGACGGACCTGAGAAATTCAACAGCTCTATCACTCTTCAAATGAACTCTACCCTCCTGTGTCACCGCTGTGCATGCTGATGTGGAACCCCTGGGCGGGCAGAAAAGCACAGTGCTGCATTCCCTCACTTCTCATCTCCCTGAAAATGTACGACCTATGGCAAACCTTGAATTCCTCTGCCTAAGATGTAAGCTCCCTGCCATTCAGCTCGCTATTAGCGTATTTCTCTGCACTCCACGCCACAGTGCCTCCCCTGTTCCCTGCAAACAGACTCCTTCTATACGGCATCAGTATGCAGCCTGCCTGAGGGGGAGGAGGAGAAGAAGCAGAGGGGAGGAAGAAGGGAAGGTTGGGAAAACAAAGCCTCTATAGTCGTCTCTCCAGCCGGGACAGGCCGAGCCGCACTAGTGGGGGCGAGTTATGTAATGTGACTGGCAGGGCCCACTTCCCTGTTCAGAGCTGCCGCACACACTAATCCACACCGAGGAACAAGCCCTGCTTTGGAGGAAGAGGAGGAGATCGAGGGGGAGCAGAGAGAGGAAACCAGTGGAGAAGGTGTGATTACAAGAATTTTAGCCTTTCATCTGCAACAGATCAAACACACAGAGGCCTCCCCTCTGAGCTCCTCTGCTGAAAGATAACAGTCAGAACTATATTGGCACTCCTGACAGCTGGCTACAGTATAGAGAGGAAACACCACTTTCACACAAAAACCCTGTTTATGACATGTGATATTGACACATTCAACACACATACCCTGGTTACTCATACAAGACTGTTTGTAACAGGTTAATATAAGGTAGTCATAGTTCACACAGCCGATCCATAGCTGATAAATGTATTCCATATATTTGTATACATTTAAAGCAGCTGCTGCAGACACTCTGATCTTCTGTTGGACCTCTTCAGTCATATTTTAAAAACTTAATGCTTATTATGCAACAGCTTTTTCTACAATCTTGTTCAAGCGTCTTTGCAATAGAGCACAGAGGAACGCATCAATGAAAGGGCTACTAGTCATCACTAATATCTGCTGCAGTAGTACATTATTTTCCATCAAAATTCATTCACTCAAGCCCATTTAAGACACAGGATGGGAGCAGCTACAAAGATAGATATGGCATGGCTGGGGGAAGTGGCAACGAGTCAGTCAGAGTGAAAAAGAAACACAGAGAGGGTAAGAAAAAAAGGACAGTGATCACCAGGCACCTCAGCCAGTTCTGCTAACCAGGAAGGCCAGGTGGAGGATTTAAAGCAGTTAAAAATAAAAGTCTGATTCTGATTTACTGAGCTGCTTGCCTGGAAACCATGTGACTGGCATCACATGAGAGGAGGGAGGAGGAGAGTGGCAGAGGGTGTGTGTGTGTGTGTGTGTGTGTGTCCAGCTCCCAGTGCCCATAGGCACAGCATGTATTCCACTCCTGGCACCATAATAAGCTTTGTGATCAGTTTCCTTGGTTTCCACTGACAGTAAGCAGATATAGGCAGCTCGGGGAGGTAAACAGTAGCAGCTCTTGCTGGTGCACTGCCACAGGCACAGAGACACAAGAGAGGCTGGTGGGAGGGATGTAAGAGAGTCAGAGACAGAGAGATGAACTTGTGCAGAGGAAGAGGGGGATGAGCCAGTGATGCAGCTGCTGGCATCAGCAGACCAACCACTGATCACTAGCCTGCTGATTTTTTAATAACATACTTTTGTGGTTCACAAATGTAACTTCAAATTTGTATTCCTGATGCATGTCTATGAACATTTGTCTATGTGATATGGAATATATTTTTAGTGATATGCTGTAGAAGCATTAAGGTCATTTTGCTTTTGTATTTAAAACCATCTATTCTCTCACAGAATAAGTGTTTGGGTATATCATATTTGTTGTATTTAAAAAAACAAACAAACAAAAAAAAACCGAAATGAAATGTCTCTGCAGTGAAGGCAAACCATGACTGCATCCTTGAAGCTTCATTTCTATCTTATCTTTAAATTGTGCTTCAACATTGGCAAGGCCATTTCTTTTCCTGCTACAAGCCAGTGTGTTTTGTTGACAGACATTTGAACAGTTATATCCTTCATAAAGCTGTGGTGGATTGTATACAATACCGATAGTATGACTGGTGTGGAGCGCTGCTTGTAGGGTAATAAACACTGATTTTGTGACATTAACATGTGCTATAAAAGTGTCCTTGTGCTCATAATCTAAAAATGTACATGATCAGGACTTTCAACTTCAGTCACAGTAACCAACAGGAAAGTGTTTGTATGTGTGTGCGGTGCATAAACAGATAGAGGTAACGGGTGGCTTTCGTTGGACACATGCTAGTTCTGCACTACAGAAACTGTGACCTACTTTTTCACACACACACACACACACACACACACACACACACACACACACACACACACACACACACACACACACACACACACACACACACACACACACACACACACACACACACACACACACACACACACACACACACACACACACACACACACACACACACACACACACACACACACACAATGGGACAGGAAGGCAGAGGTTAGGCATGTACTAAGCCCTGTTCTTAATACATGCATTCCAGTGGATAGAGCTCAATGCTGATGTGCTTTCAGCCTGCCTGTTGGTACAAGCAACTCCTGCACACAGTCTCCTGCATGACTGACAACACTACATACTGCATGACAAAGTGCCCGATGCTTGTACTGAGTACGCAAATATGTAACTACACTCTCAGTCTTTCTGCTGTTTTTTTTTTTTTTTTTTAAGAGGGAAAAAACAGTACACTGGTTAAGTTTAGAGTTACTTGAGATGCCTGATGTCCTTTTCTATATTCTGCAATCGTGTCATTGACTAAGCCTAAGAAATGACAAATACGCGAGACAAAATGTTTGTCTTCTTGTCACATAGGTGACACTCATGCAAGTCCATTTAACAAAGATTAATACTGTCAACGCTCCTCATTAATACAGTAAAATTATGTAACAAGATGCTTGAGAGGGAACCAAGGTGCAAATGTGACACTGATATCCTGTGTGGTCATGTTGACAAGTTGTCATGTTCACAAGACTGCCCAAACACACACACACACCATAATAGCACAAAAGGAAAAATGAAAAGCTAGCAAAAAATAATAATTTAATAGTGTCTCAGTATATGTGGCCTTCAAACCGACAGAGTACCAGCCTAATAGTTACATTATCAAGATATTATTTGTCAACATACCGATTCCATGGCTGTGGGAGAATGTCAGTGGGCTTAAATCCAACTAGAAAAACACCTGCCGCTCTGGAGTCCACAGAATCCTGAAAAACAAGATGAAAACAAAACCAAGCGTTAATTACCAAGACAGCACAAGCAGTTTCACATTCCTCACGACGTAAAGGAGTTGGGGTGGATGCAGAGGGTCATGTTTCTCCACCCGTCTCCTCCAATAGTTTGCTGGTTAGCTGAGAGAGGCCTGTGTAGGGACGTGACACAGAGGCCACTGGCATTGACTAAGGCATTTGGTCCTGTTTTCATTGCCTTTACCCGACATTCAGCAATCCCAACTTTGCCTTTATGCAAAACAACCCAACTAAATAAACCAATATTTAATTGGCTAATATTGCTCATATTGCTGATAACCCCCAAAATGAATGTTGTCAATCTAAATCAGTCTACTCTGGAGGAGAAATGGTACCAGCTTTCTTTATACTAAATCCTTTCAACCACATTCATCGATTCAGCTCTGATAAATAGCATGTACTTCATGGTGTGAAGGTGTATGTGAAGTAAAAAAAAAAAAGTGAAATTCATTCATTTAGAGATGACAACAAGCTGTTTAGCATCGTACAACTGCCCAATATTAGAGATACAACAGCAAAATATGTGTGGTGGTCTATTTGTGTGGGTAATTTAACTTAAAAAAATATCAAATATGCTTCACTTCATTTGGAAAGCTTCCATAAGTTCTATAACATGTCAACAGTAGACACTTTGCCTCTGGAAACAATGTGCTTATTCAGTTGGTTTCATATTGAATCCTGCACACATATCTGACTTCACTGTCACTTTAAACAAGTAGCTTAGACTTTAATGGTAAAAATTGAAGCTAAAATCGACATGCTTCCCCTAAAATGTTCATTGAACACTCAGCACAGTAGCCAGCAAGTCATCCAAAGTCTATTTAATTAAGGTAAAACCGGGGGCATCAAC
The DNA here is from genome assembly GCF_963691925.1 of Scomber scombrus. Lineage (NCBI taxonomy): Eukaryota > Metazoa > Chordata > Actinopteri > Scombriformes > Scombridae > Scomber > Scomber scombrus. Next base: position 23,351,431 of record NC_084970.1, read on the forward strand.
CCATGTTTGGAAATGTTTGCTCTTTATTTGGAAAACATTTGCACATTTTCACAAAACAAATAATACATTTACAAACGAATTCCAGAGTTTTGAGCTTTGACGTAAAAATTCCTGCTCAAGAGTTCAAATCTAGGTGATAAAACAACAACTTGGTTCTTCTCAACCACAGATGGAGTCACTCACACATCAACATCCAGTTACTTTTTATATTGTCCTGAAGATTTATAAAATTATATCATCAAAATGCATCTGCCTCACTCATAAAACCAATGAAATATGTATCTATGTCATGAGAGAGAGAGCTCCTGAAGTCAGTGACTCAGTGATGTCGGTTACACAACAATATCTGGTTAAGTTAGCTGGCATTATGTAACATTTCCCACCAGTCGCACCTAAATAATTAAGACTGTAGCTGCAAACCCGCTGAGTGGATTGAGCGTGGTTTCCATATCTGGCCCACCACTAAAAGCCAAATGGAGCACAAGACAACCAAGCCCAACTAGCTGGAGCCCAGCACCCCAGCTCTGCTCATGTTCCTAACCTTCCTGGCTGGTCGCCCCAGTCCCCTCCCAACTATGAGGACAAGGGTTTATCAGGATTTAGGAGGTGGGGCATGGGAGGATATGTAACAGAGGCCCAGTGTTGAGCTAAACTGGTAACATTCCAGTGATTGTGGGACTCCCTACCCATTTAAACCCACATTTGTTCCATCAATCTGGTTTTAAAGCATCACAAGAGGACTGAAGACCAGCCGGCAGTACTAACTAGCTGTCACCATTTAAAAAGACACCATTTAAAAAGACAGCCTCTTAAAGTGCCTGAGAACTGCATTTTACCACACAATCTACATATACATAAATGTGTAAGTGCTAATTTAGTATTATCATTTAGTGCTCAATTAAATCTGCTAAAGGAAAACATCAAAAAGGACCTGCGTTGAAGGCTTTTCTGGATAGAATACAAAGGCTGATAGTAGAGGCAGAGTGGCAGGTGGGTGCGTGGGACAGGATTAAGGCCAGACCTCACTGGGATGGCCTAAGTGGTAAGGAGGATGATGGTTAGATGCGTATTTGTGTTTGTACTGTAGTGGAATCTGTGGGGCTTTCCCAGCAGGAAGCACAGGATTGAAGGATTGTAATAATCCACCCAGGAAGCAGAACACTAGTTTTGGATGGAACATACTAAGACAATCCTCCTTAATGATCACTTACAAAAACTGACAAGTGACACAGTTTTAACCTATGAATTGTGTTTCTGTATTTACACTGAAAGCAAACACAGAAATGTTTGGTAGACAGAGGAAACACAAAGAGACGCTAGCAAGTAAACTGTGGAGCTGAAAGAAAACATAGCAGCTGGATACAACACAAAATACAGCACAATAAAACATTTCACACCAAAAACACAATGTAGATGTGGACCACTCAGCATCAATTCACAAATGTCAAAAATCAGTCTTTTACAGTTTTTCTGTAATACAAATAATATCATCATCAGTTACTGTAAAGGGTAATTTAAGGCAGAATGAGTAAGATTTTCCAAAAAAAAAAAAAATCATCACTTATGACTAGGGATGCTCGATATTGACTTTTCTGCCGATATCCGATATTGTCCAACTCTTAATTTCCGATACCGATATCACCCGATACCGATGCAGGCTTTTTACACCAAAACTGTTAGGTAACAACACAACATATCTCCTATTGTGGAATTAACACATTATGCCTAATTTTTTTGTGATGCCCCACATACATAAATGCAACATGGCTTTCAAAATGTAAACACTGTCTGTGCAAAATAAGAGAACAACTTCAACTTAAATTATGGAAAAACGTGCCAATATGGCACTGCCATATTTATTATGCTGCTTTGCAGTCATTGCAAATTGCAAATGTACTATCCGTAGGACACACTTGGAAATAGTTCCAAACCACAGAGATAAGCCGCGTTTCTAGAGGCTGGACCTTTACAGGAACGTCCTCTCAGCTGTTGTGTCTCCAGCAGATTAGGACCTGGATAGGACCCACCGGACTCTGACGGTGACGTCACAGAGGCGACTTGCCAAAAACATAACAGAGAAAATGACGAGGGGGTAAACCTTGTTTCTGGTTTGTGTGTTCGTGTACATGTCGGTGGATGCTATGAACTTTTTAGCTACGGTTAGCAACCTAGCATTGGGCCAATGTTGTTCAGGGTGTGAAGGTGGGACTCAATAAAAATGTAGCGACCTGGTGACAGATCTGGTATCATTGAGTCGGGCAGGAGAGGCCATCTTTGAATGCTGTGTTTACAAATAGCAACAGACATATCATTCTCATTCTGCCTTTAAGAGTCTCATATTCTCTTCTGGATGTTTTCCTGTGTGTGTTTAAAAAACATTTTTAAAAATTACTAATGCACAGCTCACCTTTAGCCTTTAGATGTAACTTGTGCACCAAAACACTGAGGCCTGATTCAGTTATGAAGGGAGCCTGTTCTGTTGTTATTCAAACTGTTTTTTCAACCTCCAATCTCCAGCCACTAAGAGCCTGCTTCAGTCCTGTGTGATCCTCAAGGAAAATCACCAGTCCTTAGATTAGTCCTTAGATTGTTCACGATTAAATCATTTATAATAACAACAAACTGTCTGGCTTATGTATGATTCCATAGTTCAGCTTGACAACAAGTCTACTACAGCTTTAACATTTCTGTCTCTGTTTCTGCTGTGTAAAGTTAATAGCACAACATAACAGTTGTGGGAGGGCACTGAGAAGTGTTTGTGCAGCAAAGCATTAATTTGTTGTTGGTCTGGAATCAGATTTAAATAATGTCCAAAATCAAGACCAATGTCAAAAATCACAACAAAAAATTGCAAATGTTTATATACCAGCTGTACAATTGAAAGTATTTCATATGTGAAACTTACCTAGGATAAATTTCAATATTTGATCAGAAACAGCTGTCATCACGCAACAAATGTACACATCAAGATATTTTACTACATGGAGGAGCCTATGAAAATATTTGTACCAATGATGGACATTTTGCAGAGGTCTTGTGATAACCCTTGTAATCTCTTAGACCTTAAAACTAGAATTTCAAACTGGGGTATAAAAAATGTGGGCATTTACCAGGCAGGGGAGGTCTAAGCAAAATGCATTATAGAGTTGGGTAACTGCAGGATCCACCATTTCTTGAGACTGACCCAATCTGGGGTCTAAAAGTCTGTTTCTGCGGTTTTGATTTTGACCCACAATTTGACTACAAATTCTAACTCTACTTAGTATCCCAACTTTATTGGGAACACTAAAGTGCTGGTATATTCTTTTCACAGTTGCCAAAGCCTGTTACTCAACTGCATATCTACAAAATACTTCTACATGGGTAACCATTAATGGAGACATGTATAAGCCATTGTATGCCTCTGGACATGCATATTTCAGTTACAAATGATGGGACGTGTCAGAACTTTGTTGAGGATGTAATTCCCAACTAACTGAATATGTTTACATGGCTGGAGTAGTTGCGCACTGGGTGGCATTGACAGCCTCCTTAGTAACAGTTGCTTCCTAACTAATTAGCTTTGACTAAGCTACACCAGGAGAGAAGGCGACACATATGTGTTGCACACACAAAAACTGCTGACAAGCCAAGTTTACACAAAAACATAAATCACATCCTCAGATCACTCACGATAAATACTAATTACATGTACCACAATGTGGACACTGGCATACTTATTTTCAATATATGTAATATATCTGTGCACAAGGTTAATGCAGTGGACATGATGAAAAGTTCAAAGGTCAAACAGCTTCCTGAAGTTCACTTCCATTAAACTGAGCCTTTTGTCAAAATGCCTTCATACGATGATGAGCTGAGGCCATGTGTAACCACAGCAAATATCTGGTTCTGCATCACCATGACAACATGCCTGCATATTTAATTCTTTATCTGCATGTTTGCTGGACATGTTTGTTATCAGCTGGTATATCAGCAGTGAGCTTTAGAGTGTTTGAATGACCCCCAGCACAGCGTAGGAGATGGTGTGATATATTGACCAGGAACAGAACAATTTGTGAGCCACAGGCCGGTGAGCTGGTACATATGTATTGTTGAAGCAGCTGTTCTACAAGCTCTTCAAAACACTGCTGTAAGTGAGACCCACCATGGGTTTAACGGTGACCTTCAACAAGAATCAGAGGCTGCCTTTGATGCTGACAGACTATGACTGCAGATAAGGATTAATCTCTTCACTAGAGCTCTGAGAATGGCACTGCACTGGAGTGACTGAAACACTTGGCTGCAGCAAAGCAGGATCTATTGATGGTTGGGTTTACTCGCCTAACATTCAGCATACCACAACAGCTGCATCAATACTGCACATATCTAACAATTATAATCATCACTAGAGCCCCTTGTGTATTATAATGTCCAACATGAACGGCACCTGGTTTATAAGCAGAGTTGATTTGATAAGGACAAAGTCAAATATTAAGTAATAGAAAAGGTATCTTTGCAGTAAAGGTGTAAAAGACAAACCACAACTAGACAGCAGACTGCCAACAAGACAAACTGGTGGGCAAAAACAATTAAACAGGGGGGTTGTTTCTAGGAAATGTGAGGGGAAAATACATTTAAATATAGAATTATTATTTTCCTCTGTTATGACTCAATTCATAAATGCCACAATACGGATGTCAATTTCGGTTAATTTTGCTTTCAATGGCTAATTACTTTTCAAGAAAAGTTGTGATGTAACTTTCGTTTGTAAGAGCTGTCCAGCAGTCGGTAGTCAGAGCTAGTTAGCTTGACTTTTAGTTTCTTCAGCTCAAAGTGTTTTAAATTAGTTCAGTAACAGTTGCTTTTGATGACTTTATGTACTCTGGCTTGAAATACTGAAGTAGCTTTTTTAATCTCTCCCACCACACTGATTGTCAGCCTATATGTCTCAATCATTCAGCACTCCAACAAAGTGAAGGCCTAAAAACAAAGTAACACCCATGTTGTTATTACAGGTAGACTGTAGGATTAGCATGCTAAGCTAACAGTCTGTCAGCTGTGTGACTTTGTCTTGCAGAGCACACAAACACTGTACACACATCTGTCACTGTCCAGCACAGTGCTGTTAAACACCTTACTTTTATACAGTCTCTGGGCTACAGACAGCACAGCATGACTATGGTATTGATGCTAGCCATGCTAACCAGGTGCTAGCTGCCATGCAGATTGATAAAATGGTTAATGGTCACATTTTGAATGTAATAACTTAATAATTAGATTTGCAAAACAAAGGTGGCCCAAATAATAGCAGAGCAGAGAACCAAATGAGATCAGACATCAAGAGCAGTTAGCTTAACAGTTATGTTTAATATTGCAGTTCAGTGGACACTGGATTAAGGGCCTAAAATAGTCCATCCTATTCTATTTATTTAATCAAGAACTGGTTTTGAAAGATTGCCACCCTGGTTGGTTCTGTGAGGATGATCAGTGATGACACATGATGTTTGTGTGCGTGTGCAAAGCGGGAGAATACCCCTGGGTACTGTGGGATTAAGGAAGAGACAGGAGCTCTAATGCTGGCTTCAGGACACGGCCATCTTTTGTCCTATTTCTCTGTCATTTGGCATCTGATTACAGCAAGAGCTTCCATTTCCACAAACGTGTATCATTGCTCATTCTCTATGGGAAATGTGGACCAAGAGGCAGACCCCCTTATAACACAAATACACCAGTGTGGCCCCTTGGGCTACAGAGCACCTCTCCAGTCAGTCCTGGGTCTGGCTCTCCTATCATACCCCTCTTCCACTGAGCTGGAGCTAGAGCTTGCTGGGAGCTGGTGCTACAGCGAGTGCTCAGTTGGTGTTAACCCGAGCAACTCTTACGAACCTGTTGTGTTTCTACCGGCAAGGAGCCACGCGATTACGTCACTGTATAACGTAGCCAGCGTGCGCCTTTGAAGCACTTCCATGATTCACCAGTGAGAGGCAGCAACATGACGCAAGGCATCTAGCCCGCCGGAAACGAAGAAGAAGAAGAAAACAAAGAAGGAGAAGAAGAAAACAAAAGACAACAAAGAAGGAGGAGAAGACGACGAAGATGGAGGAAATTGCGGCCGCGATGCAAGTGCTGTTCATGTGTTTGCAAGCCTACATAGAAATACAGGAACGGTGTCGCGCCAAAAAGTGATCGTCTGCCAGAATCTGATTTCTGGCCGCGGGAGTACGCACAGCAGTCCGTTGAGCGGTAGCGCTAAAACGGTCATAATATGCATTTACATACAACTGTACGTCCGCAATTATAAATTATACTATAATGAATGTGATTTATGGGTGTGTGTTCAGTAAAGAAATTATCACTTTTGCAATGATCCTCGTGACTCTGCGTTGTTTTTTATCTGATCTGGGCCCTACGTAGTATTTGATTCCCATGTTGGGATGTGTTTTATATCTAATATTATTGTTTATGCCTACTATTTGGAGACAAGACTATAAAAGACATGATTTATGGGAGGGTTACATACGCCTATAAAATAACGAACAGTTTTCACCTGCCAAAAATTGATTAAAGGCCAAATACAGTTACTGAAAGCTGACTTCTGCCTAAATATGACTTGATCTCATTCATAAGCTTCATAATATAAACACTAGAGCTCACAGGACAGTTTGGAACTCTTTTAAAGGACCATTATAACACAAAATAAGGCATTTTCACCTGCCAAAAATTGATTGGAGGCCAAATACAGTTACTGAAAGGTTATTTCTGCCTAAATATGACTTTATCTCATTCTTGAGTCCTGCTCACATAACCGGGCCCCCAGTCTGCTGACATAATCGGGTCTTGCTTTAGACCAGCAAAGACTTGGTGCTCGCTCTGGCTCCCGTTCTGAGGCTCGCGCCTGGAGCTTTGGCGGACATAAAGTGTGTCACAGGGCTCGTACATATCATGCAGGGACACTCATTCACACTCACACTGCAGTCTTTGTAGCATAGTAGATCATCTCTAATAAAATACACAGGCCAGCAGAGCCCTGTGGAGTTCATATGCAGGACACACCAGATTGCAAATGTTGGCACACAAAAACACTTCAATAATATTACATTTACAATAGCCTACTGACCAACCAGTGGCGATGTGGTGAAAACAAGTACAGTAACACCAAATCAAAATTATTCCAAGCCCTTACAGCATCCAATAATCAAAAAAATCACACATCTTTATTATCCATATTGATGATCTATCAGCTAAAAGCTGGACTGCAAAAAACAATAGTGCATTCATGTAGGATTTCCATCACAGCCAAGTGGTTTTAGTTAATTAAAATATGACTGTAATGGTGATTATGTAGTAGTGATGCTGAGAATCCACCACTGAAAAAGAGCAAATGAGGAGGCAAGATAGAAAAAGGTACAAATAAATAAATAAATCTTGGCTTAATTTGGCCATCACTTAATTAAAAAGGTAAAAGAAACATTTCTCACTAAAAATGTACATATAATAATTAACATTTTAAAGTTAAAACAGTTTCCTTTCATTGTTACAACCCCTCTTACAGTACGAATGCAAAACCATGTGCTAAAAATGACTGATCGAGGGTGTGGTGGCTACAGTATTTGTGAGGTAGGCTTTCACCAGAGGGCTCAGTAACCGTTATTGCACTGATGTTGATGATATACACAGCCCTATATTAGACCTAAGCACTAAACCAAATAAACAATAGGAAGCAACAGCAGCTCAATATAACAGCCTGGGTTCGGCCTGCAGTATGTCAAAGCATCAGGTATCAGCTTATTGTACTATCTTCACTAATTAGATTCAGTCATCTGCTCTTCTATGTGCAAACACTGGAGGGGAAACCTGACACTGGAGGGTGTGGGGAGACAGCTGGGGGGAGGGTGGAGATGGGCCGGGGGGGGGGGGGGGGGGGGGGGGGGGGGGAGACATAAGAGAAAAAGAGATGCACACCACACCTTTCCTCTTCAAAAACATCTACATTATTGATAAGGCCTGGTTTCTGCAGGGAGGGACCAGAGAACACTGATCCTCCATATCTAGAGCATGAGCAACTAACACAGACAGCAACATTGGCAGCTCCATCACAATCACTTTATCTTAAGACCGAACGCACTCAAGCAGAATGAAGCACCAGCGTAGAAGATGACAATGAGAGGAAATAAAAGCAAATGCAGGGAAAAGTATGAGAGAGAGTAAGAGAAGGAGTAAAACGTCTAAATAACAACTATGAAAAGGTGAGTCTGTTAAATGGCTGGAATTGGTGGATACCAGCTGAACAACAATCTAGCAAAATAAAAGTCTGATACTAAATGAAGGCAGAGGAGAGGAGAGGCGAGGAAAGGAGAAGGCAGGGGATAAGGGCTTCAATGAGAAGGCAGCAGCAGCAGCACTCCTCGTGACACAGTTAGCGACAGCGCTTTTTTGTTCAGCACAGCCATGCCGCGGCAAGCTCAGCTCACACTCTCACTCGCTCAGCCCCCCTTACCAAGAATCTTCTGCTGTTGTCAAGGTAACAAGCTCTCTGGACTGGGGAAAAAAGCTTAACATTCTAAAAGATATGGCTTTTCAAATGATGGCCTCAACCTGAAACTTGCATGTGTTGTTGATAAACAGCCTGTGCAGTGGAAGGTATCTTCAGCCTGGCTGTACAACAAAGAACGTTTTCCCATGCATTTTAAACATGTCCACCATAAATTACATTTGTTTTTTCTGAGTGTTTTCTCTGATGTAGCTGGACTGAAAACAAATGACATCGTAGTAGTAGAAAACATAGTGGTTGGAATATTTACAGTAATGCCATTTAAATGTGCTTATTTGAAATAATATGATAACAATTTTTAATTAACAGCTGCCTTAAAGCTAAAATATGTGTTCAATGTCAGGCAGGCGTACCATAGTGATACACAACTCTTTAATAAAAGAGCCGTAAGCTTCTTTATAAAGGTAACAAATGGGAGGTCACCTGTCCTGCTGCATGCCTACTTATCATTCACAGGAGCACAGCTAGAGCGAAACACACGATACATACAGAAAAACACTCCGTATCTATTTATTATTCATTATTCATTACCACTGCTACAGCAGCAAGGAAGAAGCCAACAACACCTTTCATATAATAAAAATTGGTTATTAAGCGCAGGCCTCATCAACAACACAGAAACCTCAATCAAAAAGCCTCTTGTCCGCCAAGTACAATCCTATTTAACTGGGTGACTGGGTGAAAACATCTGTGGGATTGCACCTTGTTACTCCTCACAGAGATTCCTAAGAAGAAATAAATGTATAACTGACAACTATGCAAGTCTCGCTCATTTATTACCACCAGTTACACCTGGGTCTAAGTGAAAATAGTGAAATTCCACATTAAACATAAGGACCTGAATGCATATTAGCACACAAATGTAGCTCAAAGTTTAACATGCGTTTTATTTAAGAGCATCATTGTACATGGAAAAATTTGTGGAGAGCCCAACTGTATTGAATTACCTATAAAATATGATTACTCTGAATATACACGCACAAGCAAAGTAGTCCAATTTTACTTTAAGGGATTGTATAATCATCACTGTTTCAATGTTTTAGTGAACGGTTTACCAAACAATGTGTTTCTACATACCACATATATACCACAATTGGTTGTTCCTCTAGCTGCAGCTCTTTTTCACAACTGAATTTACATGAAATGGTATCATATCGAGAGAAAAAGTACCTACATCACCACAGTGATAAACCAGCCCACCATCTTGTTTTGTTTTTCCAGGAACCAGTGTGAGCTGCAGTCTTCATGCAGATTTCTCTTTTAAGGAACCCTAATTATGTCAATTCCTATTACAAGTTTAAATCACTGTTCATTTGAATGTATGACTTAACATCCTCTTTCCTGCTCTTTAGTATATTATTATGTATGATCTACATGTTGTATAAACAGGTAGCAGTTGCAGCAGTGCTTTTGTAGAGCTGCTGCGTAGACAAAACCCGAGAATGCAGATGGAACCATGTGAAGCTGGGCTTTGAATGAAAATGATCTAATTAATGTTGAGGCAGGAACAAAGTTTTGATGTTATGACAAATCTGGACTGAACTTGCCAATCCATATCAGCAGCCAATCAATAAGCCATCACTTCCAACAATTACAGCTACCAATTATCTGTGTTTATCTTTTTTTTCTCTAATAATTTATCAGTTAGAGTTCATTGTATAAAAACCCAAACTCAACTTATAAATGTATGAAAATGAGTATCAAGCAAAGCCTCAGGTTAGAAGCTGTTAATGCATTTTTATTTCCAAGTTAACGTTAGCGGATTAACAATTTACTTTGAGAATTACCATTGGTACATTTTCAACAGACGACTCAAACAACACACCAATCATTTCCTCTACCCGTTGAAAAATAACTTTCTGAGCTGCCAATGTCACATAACCACACTGAACCTGCAACAACTTTAGTTTCAAATATGTGTGTAAAGTTAAAAACACACTCACTACTTAGATGTAGGTCAACACAGTATCTCCTATTATTTTCTATATAAACCTATACACCAGTATCAACAAGGCGTGGTTTGGACATGCTGCCCTGCAACAGAATATGCTGCGGTCCTATTTTACAGAGCAGACACTGATCCAGAAAAAGCAGAATTTCAGACCCGCTCTCTCACACGGCACATCCCAGCTACTCCACGTCGAATTTCTTTTTGTCAGGTGATACAGGAAAAAAAAAAATACACCAAAGAAGAAGAGCCTTTTTAATTCCCGCACAGGCAGCCTAATTTACGGATCTTAATGCCTGTGAGTTGTCCAAGCAGCCCTTTCCATTGCTTTGGTACATGACTATTAAATACTTTCAGATATACCCAAATACATTCTGACTTTTAGTCACTCTCTCTGCTCCCCTTCCCCTTGAGCACTCACACACTCTACACGATTCATTGCAATACGATCATGATTCTGCAGTTTTTGTATAAGCCAGGGAGATCAGTTGTATCAAAACTAACAATAATTTCTCCTTTAGCTGCATAAACAAATGACATGTGTTACTCCATGTGACAAACTGAGTATACAAATATAAAGTGTGTGAGAGATAGTACAGTAAAATGTGAAAGTGAAAGAAACAGCTTTTTAGGAAGAAACATGTGTCAGAGTCGGGGAATCCCAGCGATGGTGAGCAAGAACAAATAAATGTATCCACCAACAGTTCTGAAACAGACGCTGTGCTTGTACCATACTAAAGTTGTGCAGCCTGCTATGTGGAACTGGTTTCAAAGACAATGACAGTCAAAAACAACTGCAATACTCAACCACTCAAACACCCACAGCTAAAGGCTATTTTGTGACCATTGGAAGCTATGAATCTGATCGAGTGGCTATGACATGTGGAGTTCCTCTGGGGTCAGTTCTTGGACCCCTTCTGTTCAGTCTATATATGCTGCCTTTGGGAGAACTCTAATGTAGACTATCACAGTTATGCAGATGACACGCAGATATACCTAGCACTGTCCCCTGATGACTACAGTCCAATACAGTCATTGTGTCACTGTTTAGAGCAAATAACAAATTGGATTAACCAAAATTTCCTTCAATTAAATCAGGACAAAACTGAGGTAATTGTTTTTGGCAATAAAAAGAAGAGGATTGCTGTCAGTAAACATCTCGAGTCACTCTCTCTAAAAACTAGCGACCAAGTCCGAAACCTTGGCGTGCTGATAGACTCAGATCTGACCTTCAGCAGTCATATCAAATCAATCACCAAAACAGCCTTCTATCAGCTTAAGAACATATCCAGAGTGAAGGGTTTTATGTCTCAAACAGACCAGGAGAAGTTGATTCATGCTTTCATCTCCAGTAGACTCGACTACTGTAACGGTCTTCTGACTGGACTCCCACAAAAAAGCATTAAACAACTGCAGCTCATTCAGAACGCTGCAGCTCGAGTTTTGACCAGAACAAAGAGATCAGACCACATTACTCCAGTTCTAAAGTCTTTACACTGGCTCCCAGTCAGCTATAGAATAGATTTTAAAGTTATGCTACTGGTCTACAAATCACTGAATGGTTTAGGTCCAGAATACATGAATGACATGTTAGTAGAATATAAACCCAGTAGGGCTCTGAGATCTACTGACTCAGGTCAGATAGTGGAGCCCAGAGTTCAGACTAAACATGGTGAAGCAGCTTTTAGCTGTTATGCTGCACACAAGTGGAACAAACTACCAGCAGAACTGAAATCAGCCCCAACTGTGAATAATTTTAAATCCAGGTTAAAATAAAAACACTTCTCTTCTCCTGTGCTTATGATTGAGCTCTTTCAAAGCACTTTAAATTCTAATCTTTCATTTGCATTCTATGTCCTTTTAATGATTTTAAAGCAAATCATTATTTTATGCTGCAACCTTATATTTAATGCTCCATTCTAGTATTTTATTTCTCTCTCTTTCTATGTTTCTGTACTTTGTTTTTATTATTATTGTGTGTGTGTGTGTGTGTGTGTGTGTGTGTGGGGGGGGGGGGGGGGGGGTTTAATTTCCAATTATTTCTGTTAAATGTTCGTTTTATGTAAAGCACATTGAGTTGTGTATGAAATGCGTTATATAAATAAAACTGCCTTGCCTTGACTAAAGGCTAAGGAGGCTAAGACATAAGTTGGCTAAAGATCATGTCTCTGCTCACCACTGAAAAACAAAGGATTATTGCTTTGCCAGACAAATGCTACTCAAAGCCTTCCTGGCCTTCTAAATGTCGTACTACCTGATCTAATCTGTCTAATCAACGTTACGTGTCCAGCAGCAGGCGACACAGAAAAAGGCATAATTTTAAAGCCCTAGCAGATTTATGATCAAGCTGAATCATACATGAGCCAGATAGTTTCTTTTTTATTACCAAAGACTTTATAGTGAACAGTGCAAGCTTAAAGACTGTAAGGATCCTTGAGGATCACACAAGACTGCAGCAAACTCTTAATAACTGCTGGAAGTTTGGAGGACGAAAAAATAATTTGCACAACATAGATAAAACATTGTGAAAGCAGTCTCACGTCATAATTGGACTCTGCCTCTATGTTTTGGGGGCAATGGTTACATCTGGCTACAGGTGAGCCTTGTATGAGACACAAACACAACCTAATGACATCATTCAGTCCTACTCTAGTGAAGAAATACAGGCAGGGAAATGAGGTCCTGTTAGGGCTGGGTGATATGGACTAAATCAAATATCACAATATTTTAGACCAAATACCTCGATATCGATATTGCAACAATATTATAGAGATGGCTGTTGATACTTTAAGTGGGTCAAAGGTACATAAAAGAACAGCTAGAACAATCTGTTAAGTTCAGAAAATAATATATTTTACTGTAATGCAGCTTTAAAACCAGGAAAAGACAACTCTGATGACATATTGCAATATTATGATATCCAAAATCTAAGACGATATCTAGTCTCATATCACAGTATTGCTATAATTTCAATATATTGCCCAGCCCTAGGTTTTGTACTATGAAGATTATAAATAATACAATTTGTTTACTGTTAATCTAAATTTGTGTTTTTTGATTACATAATGGCATATCATCACTAGTTTCAACATGATTAGATTGTTCATAGTATTTCCACACTTTGTTTATTTGTTCCTCATTAACCGTGAGCACTGTGCACGCAATAAAAAAACAGCATACACTCTCCCTGATTGTGATACCTGCTCAGCAGGGTCTAGTGGAGGAGTCGATTGTATACTCCTATTCATAATCACAATGTTGCATATTGAGCTGAGTAATGGGATATTTCACTTAATTATAGTGATTGTTAATTGCCAAATGTGGGCAAAAAAAGCCCAAACTATACACTGTATGGAATATTATATTTGGGTAGCAACGGTTCATTCAATCACCTTGCACTTGAACATTCAGAGTTTTTAACAATGGCATTCTGCACAAGTGAAGGCCAGCCAGTGTGTTCACCCACATTGTAATTTGATTTTCTATCAAGGAAGCTTAACACATAACCTGAGCGTTTCCACAGTTCTGCCATTTGTCATTTTCTGTTGCCATGGTTGCAGTGAAAGACAGAGCTTCATGAATATTGGAAATGGAAGAGCGGCAGCAGCACATGGTACATTATCGACATAAACACCCGCACATGCTCTAACACCGCAGAACAAGTTGACTGTGTTGGTTCTGAATGCCAGCGGCTATCTGCTCACCCACACGATTCTCAGCCAGTTAAAAAATAGGCATTTAATAAACTCTCCAGCTGACACACATTGTCTCCACACATATAATAAATCATGTATTCAACTACAAAGCCAGCTCTCTAATCCCACGTAGGGCTGTGAAAAACATTTCTATCAATTCCCATTTTTGTATGTTCCTCAAAATAAAGAATGCCTTACATGCAGGTACATGGGCCGACTAAGATCTTGGTAAGAGAATATCTTGTTAACGCTGCACAAGTAAGTCAGCTTGTTGCATGTGCGGCTGTATGCGTATCATGCACGATGACACTGTCACCTTAACAAGGAGCCATTTCGGACCTCTGCTGTATTCTGCTGGGCTTGACTGTCAGCGTCCCTCTTTTCACAACTGACAGTGCACAACCGAGCCAATGACACACAATCACACACACACTCATGCACCTAAGTTCCTCTGACATTTCTCATTTCGTCCTTATTGGAAAGCTGTCTGCATGCCAAAGTAGGGTGTGCATGTATTACAGCAGAGTGAAACTACTGCCAAGGACACAGAGGGGGAGATCGCTACAGCAGTCAGTGGTAATATGTTGAGACAATACAACCATCTAGAAGAGGCCCCACTGACATTAAGTATTGCTTCATGACAACACTTTCTGAGGCTATCAGAGTATACTTGAGCATCTACGATCAACACTGATTGCCATTGAAGGCTGTATGTTTAAGTGTATGATGAGCACACATAGACCTACGCGTTGTGTATGTTGGTTTTTTTTTTTACACTCTTAGGAGGGGAAAAGCAAATCACACAAGGGACTGCTGCAGAGAGCTTTGATCTCACAGATGAAAAGAGTCAAAGACTGGAACTATGTGCGCACTAGGAGTATGCACACACTTAAACTGGAATTATGCTCCCAAACAAATCTAAACAGGGGTCGCTCTTAAACGTTCACCTGATTGTTTCTTTTACACCTGTTTGTTTTTGTCAATGTTTTTTTTAATGGCGTCTTGACAGGAATCGAATCAACCACTCGACTTGCTTGATGCACTGGTCCAAAGAATATGTTGACCCATAACACACTTCTCTGTGTAGGTTTGCCGAGATGTTAACATCTATCTTAGGAGAAGCATAATTCCAACATGAGCTGGTTACATTTGTAAAAGTATCTTTTTCTCTTTGTTTCAGCCCTTGTCTCAGACTTAAGAAAACTGGTCTCC
Source organism: Scomber scombrus (assembly GCF_963691925.1). Lineage (NCBI taxonomy): Eukaryota > Metazoa > Chordata > Actinopteri > Scombriformes > Scombridae > Scomber > Scomber scombrus. The sequence continues at coordinate 23,366,819 of NC_084970.1, forward strand.
AGAGTGTATTTATACACTCAGGATCTTATGTTTCAGTATGTACGGTCACGTAAGCTGCCCAGTGAAGGGCTGTGAAGGTAAAAAAAAAGGGCTTTCTACTGCCTATTACTTTCTCTGTGATTGATCATTTAAAATGTCAATATAGCCAAACACACAGTGCAGCTGTTGTCATTAACCTGTAATTCTGTTGATTCTGTTAGACGTCTTCTCAATTACATAATAATGATTTTATCACTGCAGCACAGCATCTTGAGAATTTCTGCTGCTACGGGTTTTGTTTATCAGCAGTGATTATATCGCTAAGAGTATGTCATACGTATTTTGTTGACTGATGGAAAAAAAAAGAAGGGAAATATGTAATTGAGAACAATCTCTATGTTGCATAGTTTTGTATTTGGCAAATGAAAAGAGTATGAAGATTTAGCCTTTTTTTGATTGTTCATGTGTTTCTCTGTGGTCAGACATCTCTACAAAGATGACGTGGAAAGGCTAGTGTGAAAACAAATGAGAATGTGTAGTCTAATGGCGCTTTTCCACTATACAGTTCTAGCACTACTTGGCTCGGCTCGACTCGGTTTTGTACCAGGAACGTCCTTTTCCATTACTATAGTACCTACTCAACGTGGGCGGGGAAACTGCCGTAATTTCGTTTTATACGCGACACAAAACACATAAACAATGGAGGACATTGAGGCAGTGGTGTACTTGCTGCTGTATGTGGCTTTTTGTCACACACAAACCAAGAAAATTGAGCCATATGGCTGTAACGCTGTTGCCGGTATTCAAAAATGCCGGGTTTGATTCTTGTGTGGGATGGCTCATGACTCTTCAAGCGACAACTCTTCTGACCAATCAGTGGCCGGCAGTCTGTTGACGTCAAATTTAATATCGGCTCGGCTCGCTTGGAACCTCGCCAGAGTAGGTACTAAAAAAGTACCAGGTACTATCCCTAATGGAAACGCCAAAAAAAAAAAACGGGTAGAGTCGAGTAGGGCTGGACAAAACGATTATGTTTTCGATTAATCGATTCATCTAACGATTAATTTTTCGATAACCTAAACGACTATTTCTTCGATTATATTCCCATTATTTGATAACTATAGCAATTTATACATTGACACATTGTTTTTTGAATGTCAAAAAACATTGAATTCTTATAACATTTCAATATTTATTTAACATTTCTTTAATACATCCTTTCAGAATATTGCTCCCAAAATCTCTCCAGATAGATGAGACAAACTGATTTTGAACTACCTGTGGAAGCATTTCCTTCATTTTACGTGCTTAGCTACAGTCATTTTGGGCTCTGAGCACTTCCAAAACGTGGGTGACCTACACTTAACCATGTACCTGAACGTCTCCTGTGTAGACACTCGCTGTTGATCTTCTAAACATGCTGCTAACGCTACGCTTTCTGTCTAGACAAGGGATCAGAGTGTCCATTCTTGATTAAAAGCTCTGTTTCCGCTGTCTACTTTTCTCTCTTTAGAGGACTTTTCTCTGACTCGCGCTGCTGCTGCTGCTGCTGCTGAACCTACATGCTGCTGCCATCTTTTGTTTTGGTCGACACGTCGCCCCAGTCCTAGAGTCGAGTCGAGCAGTGCTAGAACTGTATAGTGGAAAAGCACCATAAAGGCAAAGTAACTGCTAGTTCATTTATGTCCTATTAGACTCAAATCAGAAGCGAAATACAGAGGCACAAACATGAGCTTTCTCACATGCAGCATCTTAAAAACAAAACAAAACAAAAGAAAATGGCGCACGTCACGTACTGACACAATGCACAATTGTAGAAGAGCGCCTTTTTAGTTAAATGATAAGCAGCAAGCCTCCTGTTACCTAACACAAAGAAGAAAGGTCTAAATCAGCTCCACAGCCATATATACAGATTTGAAAAAGAAGAGAGCATAGGTATCATATCAGCACTCCGTGATGTCCAACACACGAAGATAAGACATCAGGATCTACTGCCAGAAAAAAACTGCTCGCTTACAGTAAATATGCATATTTGCATTTGGGACTACAGACAAAGCCTCACAGATAAAGCATCCTGCATTAGTTTCCACGAAATGCAGCAGGCTAAGAGCAGAAAATCACAGAGGCTGTCAGTGTGTGCACATAATTTACTATGATTTTTGTCTGAGGAGGAAACTAGGCAAACAGTCAGGTCCAACGCCCTTAGCTTCCTGCAAGCAGTGCTTCCTGAGGAACCAGGGCTACTGCATTGAGGTGGAGATGGGGGAGGAGACTGACAGAGTGAGGAGAGACAAAAATATGAGGATGCAGTACGAAAGCACACTCTGAGCTGTAAAAGACTGAAAAGGCAAAGGTGGCAAAGAGAAAGTGGAAGCAGATAAGAAGGGAGAGGTGAAGGGGGGCGGAGAGAGAGAGAGCAAAGAGGAGGAAGAGTCTAGCCAAGTGTGTGAGAGAGCAGCATAACAGTGCACCACTGGGCTGAGTTCAGCGGAAGACCTAATCAATCCAAGAATCCCAGGCGGTGATATGATGAAATTCAACAGATATGTTGTACATGAGAACGTGTGTGTGTGTGCTCTACAGCTATGTGAGGAGTGCATTTCCCATCATAACCACACCTGCTCTAAGTCAACTCAGACATGCAGGAGAAGTGTGCAGGGCTGGCAGAGCAAATAAGCGGCACGCAATAATACAACCTTAATTCTTTTCATGTTGATGGACCCAAACCCCCTTTGGTCTATCAACCAACTATTCTAAATTTAAACCCTTATTACTAAATAATTAAACAGGAAAAACATTCATAATAGAACAGCTGTAGCTTTAAATAGATTTCAATTCTGGACCCTTCTGCAAGCGAAAGATTGTTTCTAAAAATGTTCACAAGGGACGTCACATGGTCCACAAAAACAGACACTACTTGACAGATCAAAACCTTGAGTTAAGGAAGTAATAACCTAAACAGAGCCCCTGACAAACCACATGTTAAGTAAAATGCTCGTGGCAAAGTATGTGCACATTTAAAGCTTAAAAGGTGGATGTTTTTAGAGGCGGCTGTGGCTCAGGAGGTAGAGCGGTCGTCCTCCAATTGGAAGATTGGTGGTTCGATTCCCGGCTCCTCCAGTCTACATGTCGATGTGTCCTTGGGCAAGACACTTAACCCCTAATTGCTCCCGTTGAAGTGCCAACGGTGTATGAATGCGAGGGAATGGGTAGCTTCCTCCTGATGTGCAGGTTGGCACCCTGCGTGGTAGCTGCCTGCCATCAGTGTATGAATGGCTATACAGAAAAGTAGGCAATATTAATAAAGTCACTTGACACTGTGTTTACATTGTATTGTTTTGAGTGATTTTCTGCCACCATTGATTATGAATACAACAGTTTTTGTCTGCTGACTTTCGAGTCAAGTAATATAAAGCAACTTTCATGTCTGTAGAATTTGAATTTTCTACCGTACTGAAAATAAAGGGAAACCAATGGTACATCTAAGTGAGAAAAATGGATTCAAAATGGTTAATAAAAAGTGTGCTTCAGGTAAAGGACCAGCAGTTACTACATATAGTCTATAGTCAATGCGCTTAAACATGCAAAAACTATGGTATGATCCTTTAAATGCTCACCTTTTTCCAAGAAAACGGTGAACATTCAAACAGGCTATGCAGTGATCGTGGGTGAGAAATGGCTTTGCATAAGAAATGAGGAGGAATAAAAGGCTGTCCTACATCCATGCCAGAGATTACACTGCTGGCTGCTGTTTCTATAAAAAGATTCACTGCAGGGAGTATGAGTGGCACAGGCACACAGGCAACCACACACACACACACAAACACACAGATGGGCACACAAACAAGGGAGTGTATTTATAGGGAAGAAGGTTCTAGTATTAAAAGAACTTTAAAGATCAGTGTCTGGTTAGCTCTAGTCACCCAATCAGATCCCTGAGTATTCAAGCCTTGGCAGACAAACACAGTAAAATGCTGAAAAGAGTATTGGTAGCTCCAGGCCAACTTAAAATGTCTTCTGTATTTCCTTTGCTACCATTTTCCACTTCTCATTTAGAGTGCTTCCTTTCTGGGCAAAAAAAATCTCAGTGAAGTATCTCCACAATGTGTGACACAGGGATACAGTGTAGATGAACAAGCCTCGATACAAAAGCCAAAACACATACTGGCCTGTAGCTTTAAGAAGTGCTCACTGTGCTGCCACATATTCAGGAGGGAAAGTCCCTGTACAGGCTGACTGAAGATGATGTGATTTTCCACTCCCTGCAGACTGCTCTGCTTAAACACATTGGCAAATTCCTGTCCCTGCACCAAAAAAAGAGTTGAGAAAATGTGTTTTCAACTTCTCTGTGACTTAATCTAAATTTGGACAACATTTAATTCAATATAACGCAGGGCTTCAACGTATGGTTATTCTAATTACACATTATTCAGTTAACTAGTTTTAGATTTGTCAGAAAATTAAAAATGCCCAATTTTCAAAAATGCAATCCAATTAAAATGTTTCTGTGCCCAAAGCGTTGTCTTCAAATTGTTGGCTTTGTCTGACTAACAGTCCCAATCCCCACAGATATACATGTAGATACATTTCAAGGTTCTCTATTCACTAGTGATTTTTTGACACCTAGCTGTTTAAATGCAAATATCTTTTAAGGATTGAAGTGCATCATTGAAAGATTAAGACAGATTCTCAAGTGCTGTTGTAAACATTTTCAAACTGATTAGAAATTAAGCCAAATACTGAAACGGAGCAGTAATACTGAATTTTACCACTAAGGACAACTAATTACCTCTTTGGGTTTTTATTTCTCATATCAACCATTCAGCATAACTTTCTTCTTGTGTCAGGGTGTGTGGAGCTGTGCTGTTTCCAGTTCAACAGCTGGAACCGCCTCAGCTACGCTAATGTTGCTAGCCATGCTACGCTAATGTATTTGAGTTTCTTTTGTAAAATACAAGCTGCTCTTAGACTGCTGGAAGCTGTAAGCAGCCCGGTCAGGTTTAGCAGGGTTATCAGTGAGATTTGCTCTGTTAATCCAGCTCAGCCCACCTCCTCCAGCTCGTCTTTTGCGTCCAGCTGAGTGGATAGCAGTAGCTGGCCCTGTCAGTGTCAGAAGATTCATGTGAGGCGCTTCGATGTCTCCTAATGACGAAAGCCGGTTCAATCGGTTTCTTTAAAATCAAACTGGTTTAAGCTCATACACCGGACTAGACCGGCAAAACTGGAAACCAACCCAAACCTGTTGTCAGGTGTAACAACTACACTGAGTGAAAGCTCTCACTCAGCTCTATCAGGCAGAGCAAGGAGGGGAATCATATAAAAAGCCTTTTTCTCAGTTGGGCATATTGGTTAAAAAGCCTGAGTGGATTATCTAGTGATGAATCCCTAAAAAGCAAAGGGGGGCGTCAAACAATATTTACAGTGCAGTGGTTTTGACAAGCTACAGCGATGTAATGTATGACTCCTCACTGACTTCTTATGTAAGGTTTAACTTTTACTCCCCTCAAAATGTACAAATGTCCTGTTGCTGATGTACACGCTGGCCAGTGTGGAGTTTGTTTCAAATTCAAACTACTTGAACATGTAAACCATTGGAGCCTCTACTGCAGTTACGACCTCTGTAACCCTATCAGGAGTTTAAAGTCCCGTTACAACAGAGAAAGAGTTGGGTAAAAAAGGTTCAACAGCTTAAGTGACCATACAGAAAAAAGTAGTCTTGGCCTGTTGTGGATGGGTAAAATGTAGCTCTCTGAAAATGCAGTCACATCATTTTCAGCCTTTCAAAGTCTTGATTGAGGTAAGTATCCACTGTCGACACACGGCAGTAGTTGCTGCCAAAAGTTTTTATTTACCATAGTCCACATTTGCATGCACAGTGAAAATCAATTTGAGATTTGTTTTCACTTTGGCATTTACGCCTTTTATGTTGATCACTATAAAATAGTGAACCTGCTGATTGACAGGCATAAAAAGCAGAACATGAAACGGGAGGACGGTACTTTACACAAGGTGCCATACTTCCTGTATCACAGCATTAACATTAAGAGGCCCCTTCTGACTCAATGTGATCACTTACTTTGTATGTGAGTAAAGATGATCACACAATACAGAAGTTGTCAACAAAGCTTTAAGTTTATGCTTTCAGAAGATTTTGTGAGCATGAAATAGTGATTTGATTGCAATGTAGAAGTCCAGGAATTATTATTATCCTTGGTTGACAGGTAGCATATCAGCAATCAAATCATGTTTTAAATTCATGCAGATGTATGTCAAATAAACAACAGACCAAATTGTATACATCCATTCAACCCTGCTTATTACCAGAACATGGCCAAAATGTACCAACCATAATAAAACCTTGGAAGTAAGTCGAGGTTTAATTGTTTTTTCACTGCAGAAAGCAAACCTTTAGAGAGCAATACAGCCTAATAAAAAAACACTTCCAAGCCCAGACCTCTCCTTAGGCCAAGGAAACAATGTGATGGCTGACTTTGCTTTCCCAGAAGTGTGTTCAGAATCATTATTGACCCTCAAGGTACGACTGCTGTTAGAGGGTCAGTGTGCCCCTTTTAACTGTCCTCCATACTCCTGACCTCTTCTGGCCTGTCCCAGTTGTTATCTAATGCTTGATATTTACACTGGAAGTTAGGGGTGGGTATTGGCATGAACCTCACGATACGATACGTATCCCGATACCTGGGTCACGATACGATACATATCACGATATTGCGATTTAAAGAGTTTATGTATTTCAGATTATATTGATCAGAGGACAAATTGAGTCAAAACCATTTCATTCATAACAGCTATTTTTTATTTCAATGAATGAAACATTAACAATATTTGTTTTATTTCTTATTTCTTACAGCTGAAACACTGAGCTGAAAACTGAAATAAAGTGCACAGTAGTTTTTCACAGTATGAAATCTGAACTGAAGTTCAAATGAAAATAAAATACCTATGTGCATGCAGTAAAAAAGTACAAGAAAAAAAAGTGCAGAATAGCCCTTTTGTTCCTTTAATCAAAATAAATAATTAAGTAAAAAAACAAACATTCTGTAATGGATAGATGGTCACATACGACTGTGTGGCTCTGGAGGTCCATCCGTCGCAGGTCAATGCAACTCGTTGCGCAGCGCCAAGGGATGTTTTAACCGCTTTCTTCACCTCTTCATACATCGCGGGTACAGCTGTGTCCACCATGTACCTTCGTTGTGATATCTTGTAACGTGGCTCTAAAGTGTGCAGTATCCACCTGAATCCAGCATTATCAACGACGCTATAAGGGCGTAAATCCTTACAGATAAAGTGCACAATTGCCTCTGTTATGCGCTGTGCGCGAGGTGAGGTGGAGGGCAAAAAGTTGTGCAACGTCGTCTGGCTCGGTTGAGGTTTTGGCGGCTGCTTCAACACCTCAGCGTGGTGTCTCAAGAGATGAACTCGCAAGTTTGTTGTGTTTCCACAATATTTTACCCGCGCGAAACAAATTCTACAAACAGCGTTGTCTTTGTCGAGCTCCCTTTTTTCTTTGTTTTTCATTTGGAAGTGCTTCCATACGTCGGCTTTAAATTGCGGTGGTGTTATCAAGTTATTAGCCATTTTGATCGTAAATAAGCAGCTTCCTCTAGCACAGAAATGCATGCACCACACAGCAGAGTGGCTCTTAGGCGCCATCTACCGGACTGGAGGCAAAGAAACCCTACTGTATTCACAGCGCGTCTTAACACCAATCAATCATTATTTTAACATAGTATCGATATTTGGAGTTGAACAAATCGATATTGTATCGGCCAGCAAAGTATCGCAATATATTGCCGTATCGATTGTTTTACCCACCCCTACTGGAAGTCTTAAAGTGCGAGCAGTTGAACTAAGTGTCGCTCAGGTCAACGTCAAAAAAACGGTAACAAACCTCAAGCAGGCGCCTAGCTTGGTTTTTAGGTTAACAGACTTTTAAAATCTGGAAGGGGATGCATTGGTGTGAGGATTTTGCTGCTGGTATCAGTGAAAAGATGAAATATGATCCAGATATTCCAGTTTAAGTGACGGATGACAGATGCCAAAATACTGCACAGCTGTGTTTAAAACCATGTTGGTATTTTACAGTTCCAGGAAGTTTTATTCTCCATATCAATAATCTCAAGGCTAATAGTAGAATTGCCCCAATTGTGTTATAAACTCTACCTGCCATATAAGTTTATACGCATTTAACTGGCCAACTCAGTGTTTGGCTAGATTACATTACGTTGTGTTTTGGCAAAAGTTCAACCAGAAGTTTTTATGTTTGTTTTTTTGCAGCGGCCCTCTTGCACTGCTGGCTGAACAGTGGTCTCATTGAAATGAATGAGGAAGGTGTGTTTTTTGATGCAGTGCTATAGCTGGTCTGAACATGACTTGAACACATTCTCCAAAATGCCTTTCAAATGCTGTCACATCTGCACGTCTGAGGACATCCAAGTTATCCTGGAAAGCCATATGAACTCAGAAAAATGACACACTGGCCTCATTTGTCAGTTTGTGTCTGAAGGCCTTAATGAGCTACAGCACAGGCGTCTTCTACCAGCCAACAGCGCTGTATGACCTCCATTACAGCAAGCTGGGGACAAGAGCTTGAAACTCCAAAGTCCATACAGGCTTCATAAATAAGCCTAGATAAAAGAACTCACAAGTAAATCATCAGTCTGAAGGCAATTACCCGCAAAATATGGAAAAGGCAAAGTACAAAAAGCAACATCAACAAAAGGTGTAACAGTAGAGTGCTGTTAAAATGGACAGCGGGATGAATTACAACCTCTTTATAGCCACCAACCTGGCTGTAAAGACAGAAAAGAGCTGAGTAGTGAGAATGCATGTACTGGTAAAAAACGGTGCTTAGACCCTTTGTGCCAAGTATACTGCCCCACAGCATGCTGGGGGAAAGCAAAGTATGGCTGGACCTATTGGTGAGCAGCAGCATGGGCCCCTACTAGAAGAAAGGGTTGGATACCTAACTCTACTAACTGTACTTTTAAGAGTACTGACCACCTTACATTGGTACCATCAAGTTTTGTTCACATTAGATCAATCAGTGTCAAATTTTGGTACCTCGAGAGCGGGTTGTGTTATGAATTCAAATAAAAGCTAGTTTACGGACAAGTGCACTTGAAATTTCTCTCCAGTATTCATATTTTTCTTTCAGATGTCAGCTTTATTTTTCCTGGGTGCTTTTAGCCGTATTGGAGCTTGGTTAAGTTACTGCTGGTAAAAACATTTCCTACTGCTTCATATTAAAAGCTTTCCACTGTCAAACTAATGCAAGACTTTAATCGTAAAGAACTTACAGGTAATTAAATGTGTTTATCACTGAGTTAGCATAGCTTTGCAAATTGACATAACAAGATCTGGAGATATTTGGAGCAATTTGTTGAAACACTGCAGAGAGGAACAGTACAAGGAGAAACAATGATGATGATGTTTGATGAAGAGCTGCAGGCGACAGGCTCCTAGTGCATTTATGGCAAAAAGCACACCTCTAACAGATAGCCTAAACAACTTGGTTTACCTTGTTTATTATTTATTTATTGTTGTTTATTTTATGTTACACAGCAAAATGTTCAAAATAAATAATGTTGAAGTTTGGACTATTTTCTAACTACTGAAATGACATTTTTGTTATTACAGAGAGTGTTAAGTACCGAAAAAAGGTAACATTGGGTACTGGTGCCTAATTCCAGGTAGACGTACTACTACTACTATTACTACTACTACTACTACTACTACTACAAGTCCTACTGACGGACCTCCTCTCTTTGGTATTTCGGTATGCCTTTGCTTTTCATTCACATCCCACCTGCACAGGCGCAGAGGCCCATCTCCCCACGGTCCTCTCCTCCCCCTTCCTGTTGTTGCATTTCAATGTAAATGGGTGGATGAATGGCTGCAGCTGGCCCATCAAAAGGCCAGCCCTGCTGAAGGGCCTTGGTGATTGAGATTCCGCCAGGCCACACCACCTCTACCCTCCCCCACCCAACACTTTGTCCTAACACCCTTACCCCCTGCCTCACTTTGGAGCTTATGCCTAACATGAAGAGGACGTCTGGGCACAAGAGGGCTTATACAAAGCTGAGATAGATGCTCACCTCCTACAACAACATTAGTGAGCATGAAGCGTTTTCTCACAGTGCCATTAACTCCCAGATATTTTGTTTAAATCTCAGATTGAAAAAGTTTAATTTTAGAGAACTGTTCTTGTCAAAACCTACATACCAACATTATGCACCTATATTATCCAAAGTGACATTTCACCAGAGGTTCAGGGGTGTTATGCTAGTAGCGGCTAATGTAGCCTCAAGCATCTAGCTGACAGCAGAGATGAGGAGTGAGCTACAGATCATTTGTAAAATTTTACAAAGCTGTGTAAGATTGCTGTAGTTAAGGGAAAGACACAAAGTTGTAACATGTATCTGCACCTACGAATGGATGGATGATGGAGAACAGAAAATATGTAACTGTATTTTAACATATATTGTATTCGCCATCTATTCCATGTCATTTTTCTGCTAACGTGTCATAATGGAGGACAAAGATGAACCCGCAAAGGCAAATGGCATGGACGGCTCAGGATAAAATACTATTACTACTACTACTTCAAACAACAACAACATAAGTGAAGTATAAATATAATGTGAACATCAGTATCACATTAATACTATATGCATGTGCAATACTGGGGCATTTAGACATACAAATCCACTATTTTCCAGTAATGCAACCATGCAGCTTTTCACCCAAACACTTTACTGTATTAGACTGAAGACACACACAAAAAAAAAAAAAAAAGGCAATTGAGGCATTTTTTCTTTCAATCTTGGACCTCAAAATGGGCTCCACAAATCCTACAATTCAACAAGAACTGCAAAGGCTACTTCGTGACTTCATAACCAAAGGTAAAATCTTCAGAACGTGTCTTAAGATATGTTTTTTTTAAGAAAAAGAAACAGAAGGTGATACCCCATTCAGACCAAAACAGTGATGTGTCAGAGGTGTATCAGTATGGTTCAAAAGGCACCTGAGAGAAAGAGTGCGAGAGTGAGGCATGAAACATATACTTCACTTTTAGCTGGTAATTATGTGTAATTATCAGTTAGGTGTATGGACGCTCTGTTAAAAATGAGAAATGGGCCTTAAGCGAATGGAATATTCATTAAGTACGTTGAATACACACTTCTGCTAGATGAAAGCAGTATTGGTGAGTCCATTCCCCACGTGTCCACAACAGACTAAACAGACCAGAACAGCCGAGCCAGAGGGACACATCGCACAGACAGTCTCTGCAATCAGCTTTCAGATCTAGCCAACTAACCTCAGGACATTTCAAATGCCATGTATGGATAATACACATTGCATGCAGCCTCCTGCTCAGCAGCACATCCATCCAACTGTTGTCTCCAGATTTGCACCACCCCTAATTCATGCCTGCCCAGACTAAGGGGCACTGCCACTACCTACTCAGGTTCTCTCAATGTGACACACACACACACACACACACACACACACACACACACACACACACACACACACACACACACACACACACACACACACACACACACACACACACACACACACACACACACACACACACACACACTTTCTGTTTTTTGCCCAAGATCAGAATCAGTCATCAGAAATGCAACAGTAGCATGCCTGTAAAAAATATGTGATGTAATAAAGCTACTAAGAAGATATTGTGCTATAAGAGACTAAGCTGAATCAGCAATTAATATATTTAGTTGTTGAGTTCACAATGTGAGACAATTGTGTCTCCCCCTTTTAAAAATAGCTGAGGCAGACAGATAGGAAATTCAGAGTGAGCTCTGTAAATACAAATTATGTACCAGATGTTCAACTGTTCCTGTATTTTAAGAATAAGAAAAGAAAAATATAAAATCACACATGTTCAGTCCCTCATGAACTACATCTTACAATGTTTAAGTCATGAAATCAATATGAAAAAACTAGCTTCCTAACTTTGTGGTCAGTCCATAATATGACAAATTACAAAATATCAAACTCTGGAAGCCAACTTCTCTATGATATGTGTTTCAAAGTTTTCTGGATATCTGAAATTGTGATTAAGCCTATCGGTAACAACACAAAATATACATTTTCTTCGAGTTTCGATCAGAAAGATCAAAAACCAAGTCTGTGTAACTTTCAGGAGAAGCAGCAGCAGTGCCAGAAGAGTGAACTTTCCCTTTGATGTCCAAGACACTTGGGGAAGAGAAAATATTATCAAGAGTGGTGCAGTGGAGGGCTAGCAAGGAAATATAGTCTAACCAAAGTTAAAGACGCCATCAAGTATCAGGACCTCCAAAACCCCAAAATGAGGCTCTACAGTCCCTGAGGGAAACAGCAGGATTGTGGCCCGCCATTTTGTTCCATTTCGCTTAGAGGAGGGGGGGCTAGGCTGAATTTCAAAGGGCTTCAGATGCCATTTGAGTATCCGCCGAGATTGTGCTGGTGGAACAGGAGCTATAAAAGATTTAGAAAACCTGAACAGGGAGGAAGAGACAGGAGTGAGAAAGAATCCAAGACACAGAGAGAAAAAGAAAAGCAGAGACAGACAGAGTGAGGCAAGAAACAGGAGTAGCCATGCTTGTTTACCTAAAAGGACCACACTCACAGCACGAGAGGGGGAGGGGAGAGCCTGCATAGACAGAAGGCAGGCAGAGTGGATGCTGGAGTCACAGCTAAAGGCTTCCTCTCCCTCGTACTAACACGACTAGCTGTGTTATTCCCCAGTTTTAACCCTAAGACAGTCTTCTCAGCAATATTCAAGGAAGACATTACACAATGTACTGTTAAAGTGTTACCCACCTACGCACATTACTATTATATAATACATCTTATAAGAAGGCTCAGGAGCGAGAAAAAGTGCCACAATTTTTCCCCCTTAAGGACTACTGATATATAAACACCTCTGCAAAGTTTTGAGTCAATGTGATAGCTACATCTTTTCTGCACACACAATCCAGCAGTATTTTGGGACACTAGCTAAAATATTACATCAGTTAATAGATAAAAACAAATATGCTTATTAAGAACATGAATATATCTATATGTAACTAACTACAGCTATCTACATAACAGCTAAGCCCAGCGGAGTATTAGAGGTGTAACGGCACACAATATGCAGGGTTTGGGATCATGGTTTGGTACATTTTCGGCACAGTAGGAAAAAAAAGGAAGGTAGACAATAATATTTGGGTCTTTCTATCTTGAAAAATATAGAAATCCAATAATGCCTCACTAGTTGTAACTATTACTGAAACTGTTAATTGTGCTGCAATGGAAAAGGAAAACAACTTTCTGTTACTTGAAAGGAGTCGGGACACCTGCTGACAGCTGTTTTATAATGATTGATGGCCACTCAGAATTGGTTCTTACAACGGGCTGTCTGATCACATCAGAAATCAAATGTGTTTGTAGTTGTAGTGAAAGGCTTCACTCAAAGGCTGAGTGAAAACAGTCACAGAGAGGGGATGAGAGCGGGGAGATGTGACATTGCTTAAATATGGGGATGTAACAGCGCATATTTTAATAAAGACGTTGCACTCGGCCTCTCTTTTGTCAATCTGGCAGCAGCGACCCTACCAATGGAAAACCAGGGTAACAGGTAACCATGCTAATTTAGCTAAGCCACCTAGAGTACGCCATTAGCATGCTACAGCTAAGTTATTGATATCAAAATGTTCCAGGTGAAACTCGCACCTTCGAATTATTGCTCCGTATGTTGGAGTAAGTTTGGTAAGTGAGCATACTGAACCGAGTACCAAACCCAACATCCTGTACAGAATGGTGGCAAATACATGCACCATAACACCTTTATTATATATCACACATTATTTAGGTTAACATTCAGCTTGAGCAATGGTGCTAGAAGCATGCAGCGGGCCTTGGTTTCCTTCTTTGCTTTACAGATAATAGTGGGATGTTCAGGTAAAACAGCTGAGCTCTATTCATTTGTGGACATTTGCCCTTAAAAAAAAAAAGAAAGGAAGCAGCGGGACACATCCATACACACTGAGGGTGAACAGTAAGACTTGAATCATTGCAAGGATAGCTACCAGAAATAAGCTTTTGACACTTTTAACTAGACAGTTAATGGTCTCAATGACAGATGTTACCAAGAACATTTACAAATTTACACACGCACATGTACAACAGATTTCACAAGAACATGTGGTTCTGCTTTACTAAAAAGACTAAATAAAACTGTAAATTACAGAAAGCATTAAGTGACCTGAAAGACCATCCATAGTTTGACTGCATTAGTAAACAGGAGAAGTACAAAAACGGCTCTATTGAGAATATAGTAAACTGCACTGCTGAAACATTAATTTGCAGTGTTGTACTCTAGTACACTCCTGCAGTGCGTTTGGCATCTGATTTATTCAATCTACTATCACTTGTGTTTCATACATTTCACATTTTGATGACATTGCTACTTCTTTAATTTGGGTTCAACCGTTTCACTATCAGGACTCATACAGTGTGTTATTCCAACAATCCAGGCTGGTTATTCTCAGTCTTGGTCATATTCATCGCCTAGTTGTCCTGTGCAACTGTTACAGTCCAGCTCTCCTATACGCAGCAATCAAGACTGTCGCGTTCTCTCACTGCACGTACTCAGTGGTGTTTGTTTGTAGCCTGGCTGAATCGGCCTTTAATATGACAGTCTGAATAATCCTAAGGCACATCGGCCACTGTTGGGCAGTAGAAGAGTAGAAACACACAATCGTTGTCTGTCTTTCGATTACACGCACTATGTGACCCAGAACTACAAACATAGCTCATGACCTTTCTGACCCCGGCAGAACTCGATTTCCTGTTGTCGGCAGAGTGTATGCCTTAATTCTCTGGAACCACTTAGAAACAGAGGAAAAATCTTTCAATATTTATGATCGAAAGGAACAAAAAACACACAAAGCTCGCCCCTACTACCTTGGTTTGGTCATAAAAATCGTTGCACATAAAAATAAATACTAATGAAACAAATGTAAAAAATATATGTACACCAAAGAATGTAAAAAAAAACAACAACAATCAAATTGATCCACAGGCACAATGACTACACTTCAAATGTGAAAGTTTCAATTAGATTTTCATTCTGTCAACAGCTTAGCTTCCATTCACAATATAAACAATTAGTGAGATATGGTAATATACCATGGATACATTTTGTTATTTAAAAAGTTAGTTTGTCTTTTAATCCAACACCATTTAAATCTTCATGTGTAACAGAATAGGATACAGGATAGGATATAGGATGTGATACCATCTGAATTGGGGCTGTAACTATAACACTGAGAAATAGGACCTACACAGACTCAAAGGGGGCTGAGATATGCATCACTGCCTCTGCAGTGTAGTCAACATGAACGCCCCAACAAGCTAAAACACTCTCAGTATCTTGGTGGAAAACACCACCAGCGGCACTGCAGTGTTTTCCTCAGCATTGGTACTGCACCAAAGAGGATCATGTACCCCTCCTATACATGTTATTAAATACAGAAAAACACTAGTACTCCACTGAAATAATGCAAGTAATTTGACAGTCATTCATCCATACAAGCCACTGTTCAGCTCCTGACTATTTACAGACACTCTGATGAATCCAGATAGCCTATGGGCATTTTACTGAAATATCCCTTCATAGGTTTTTAATCTAATTCATTGCTTTCTTTAAAGATGGGCTTGTAGCACATCCATTTTGCTTTAGTGCTGGAACAAACCAGCAAATGGACATGACATAGAGCTTCATGACAAGAATTTATGAGGCTGTGCATACTTGACTAGAAAAAACAGATTGACTATTGCTGCTTAAGCCAAATGTCAATTACTAATGTCACTATGACAATCACAATTATCTACATTTTCAAGTTATAACTAGAGTGTCTAGAAAGAAAATGAATGACCACTGTTGTCTTGGATATTATGAGTGCCCCTAAATGCTAATCCTGAGAGAATGCAACTTACAGTAAAGAGACCATGTAAGTTAGATAATCTGTTAATCTTGTATGAATCATATACTTAAACAATATGTGCATGTATACATCAATGTAGACAGAGCTAGTTGCTTATTGAAAGCATTAAATTATGATTTTAACAATGTCAACACACTGCCAGTACCACGTCCACCACACGTGAAAAATCTTTTACCACATCTGTATTCTACATGATCAAACAGCTTTAACTACAATTCGAAACTTTTCTAAACAAATGATCTGCATTAAAAAAAAAAAAAACCAAGCATAACCATGAAGAGGCTGCATCCAAGCAGAGAGCTAAAATTGTTGCGTATTGTCAGTTAAGAAAACAAGCAAATTACACAAATATGACAATAAAGGACATTTTATTATTATCCAGATTAAAATGCCCATGTGAACGCAGATATTGCAAATTGACCTCTGTCGCAACACACAACAAACCAGAGTTAAACACGGGGGTTAGGTTAGCAAATAGTCGGTTTGTTGTTACCGCGTTAGCTATGCAGGGTCATGAGAAAAATGACTTACCTCTGTCTGAATGTCCACAAGAATCAAATAGTTATCTGAATCTTTAATGTTTATTCTTTGCCACAATATTTTCGGCCGATGCTGGATGTTCCCATTTGTTGCCGTCGGTTCAGAATAGACTGGCCCAAAGACATCCGCATATACTTGCAAAGAACATCGCAGCTAAAAAGCAGCAGGCTCACTGGGATCGAGGCTAGCAAGTAGACCAACAAACAAGACGACCGAAGATGAGGGAAAAAAGCCTCAAATATCCACGAAAACTCGGTTACAGCGTAGCAATTTCATCTTCACCACCAAGTACAAACCCTTAACTGTCCATTTGTACAACGCTAGACTTGCTTGGGTGAATATAAACCATCAAAAGATCATATTTTGTTTCGGTTTAATCCTGTCCGCCAACCCATTCGAGCGGTTTTCGAGCGGCCTTTGACTCCGGTGTGTGGACGCTCGGGACGGAAACACTCGGGGAATGAAACGAGAGCCTCGATTGGCTGTGCGGCTGTGGGCGGATACCGTTTCCGCGCAGAATGAAACTGACGCCATTTTGGATCCACACAAGCATCCCGTTCTCGCTCTGAAAGCTGACGCAAGCAAGGATCCAACATGGCTGACCGTGGTAGACAGTTTCACACGCAAGAGACCACACTCCATTATGTAGTTGGAGGACCAAGCAAAGGAAATGGAGTACATGCACCGGGTGCGCTCGTTTTATGCATATTTGGGAATCTTAGACTTTGTTTACTTGGACGAGTTCCTTTTAACTTTTGAATTTTAATTTTATTTAAAATGCAAACGCTTGTGTGTATTATGGAAAGTAGTGGTATGCTTGTGGGCATTTTTATAAAGCTGACAACTAAGACAACCACATCAATATTAAATGTCGATAACGGCTTACTCACAGTCATCAAAGTTACATTGATAAAAAACATTACATTTTGATGAGCGCTACAATATAGTGAATATTAATAATGAGGTATTAATATTCAATTAATAATGAGGTATTAATATTCACCATATATTGTAGCGCTCATCAAAATGTAATGTTTGTTTGGATGGACAGGTCAGACCTTAAATAGACGGTGTGGCTCAGAGGGGAGAAAGTTGGCTTTAAAGCGGAGTGTGCCGGTGTAATAAACCTGACGCATCCATGGTCTAAATGAAAATCCACAGGATGGAACGAAGGCTCCTATTGGCTGAAAGAAAAGCCCTCTAATCTCATTGGATGACTGTATCTGCCACTCAAACTGACCTGTACACGTCGCTATTAATGACATTACTGCTGATGATTATTTACATCAGACGTGAGAGCCAATCATGCAGATTTTCACTCCAACCAAACTACTCCATCAGCTGATTTTAATGATGGGCGCTCCTTCAAGTAAAGAAGAGGAGGTCGTCAATGAAATTACCTGTTCGGGTGATCATTTGGAATTAAAACGTGTTTAGGCCTACTGTTGACCCCGCATGGCACATTAAAACGTGATCTTTCAACTGACAACAAAATGTGTGCATGTGCACCCATTACTTTAAAGAACTGCGTCTACAGGATCCAGAGCTCTACTCATTCAACTTGACTAATAGCGCACTCTGCTGGAGTACTGCTGAGGACTCAACACTCATGGAACAATACTTTTAATATATTACTGCTTCCAATAGGTCTACTTCTTAACTTCTGAACATTGTTACATTGTTCACCATTTCCTGACATGTTAAGGACCAAACAACTCAATCCATATGTCGAGAAAGCAATCATCAGCTTAATTCATTATGAACATAATTATAGTTGCAGCCCTAAAATCTTTTACTTAAAATATGAGAGATAAGATAAAATAAGACCTAAAGAGTACCTATATCAATCCCCCTTGGGAGAATTTCAGATTGACACAAGCAGTATAGAGGGGGGGGGGGGGGGGAGTAGCAGCGTAAGGGTGAAAGTGATAAATACATTGAAATGAAAAATAAAATACTATAAACAGTAAAAAAAAATAATCCCTGTATAAATTAATCTGCATATATAAATGCGAAATGCAGAAATTCCTGAGATTATATACATGTGTGCAATGTTCCTGCGATTAACATAGTAAGGACAGCATCAGTCTTTTTTACTTTGCATAATGTACACATCTAGTGTTAGTTTTTTAACAGTTGGGCAGGGGCAGAACAGCATCCATAAAGAGCTAGTAAATTTATAGGATCCACGGTTCACTGCATTCATTACTGTCAGAAATATTATGCAAGACAACAGTGCTCACGTTGTATTGTATAATTCCGGCAAGATTCTCTAACTCCTTCTCAAGCCTTAAAATTTTTATGGTTTCAGTTTGACCATAGAAACATTCATCATTATGACAAAAAAAACAACAACATATTTAGATACTTTGTTTTTATATTTAATGCGTTTAATTTTTCATATTTCATTTGACTGATATCTATTTCCCCCCCATAAATTGTAATATTGACTTGTACAAGAATATCCACTCCTTGTCTACGAGCTGAATGTCTGTATATTCAAAATGTTCAATAAAGAGAAAAAATATATGTGTATAGATAATTCCTGCGCAAAAGTGTGCGCAGCTAGCAGGTCCTTGAAGAACAACAAACGCGGTCGAAGTTCAAAGTTCGTGGCAGAGATGTTTTGAAAGGATACGAGATGCGTTAAACTTTACCCTTCAACATTAAGTACAGTCTTAGCAAAACCTTTATAATAATGAAAATTAAACAACGGCGATAAAAATTCATTGTATGGTTAATTGGAAATATATATTTGCTTTAATTTCCGTGTGGGAGCGTTCACATGCCGTGGGGATTTTCGTGCTGACATCTTTGCTCGGTAGCAGAGTTGAATAACATAGCAAGCTAAGCTAAAGGTAGAGGTAACAAATGTGCTAATCGTGCACATACCTCACCTTTTTAGTTACACAGAAATCTTTAGCTATGGCATTGCAATTGTCTTTTATTCAGTAAACACCGACGGTATGGCAGCGTTGTTGTTGCAGCGCCGTATTAACCTCTGTAGGAAATACAGCAGAGGTTTAACGTGGACGCTGTCGAGGCAAAACTCTCACATATTAGCAAAAAAGCCGATATATAGCAGCGATAATGTTAAAAATGTGCTATTCAGGTGCAGTAATGTCAGAAAGATGCTCATTTCAAAATCAGAGCGAACACTTACAGGCCAGCCACAGAAACTTATTCAGGTAAGCCAAACACATAATATATTCACCAAGTATCATTTTTAGTGCAATCTCAGATTCAGGTTGTACTTATATTTGGTAAGTTAGTGGTAACTGTGTAACTTTTAGTGATGTGAGTTGTGGTAAAATCAGTCTATGAAGTGTGATCTGCAACGTTATACAACTAGCCTAAACGTCAAGCTTCATTTTTCATGACTGACCTTTTAGTAGAAATTGTATTTAAAATTGCAATTACAGTGATTTGCACTAGTAGTATCAGTTGTGGTTGTGAGTGTAGATTCACAGTTTTTTCAAGTATGTGATAAAACAATAGTCAAGTGCCCATATAAACACTGAAACACATATAAACATTTAAAATTGATCTTAAGCTTATATGAGGCTTCAGCAGTCTGAGTTAGTCATATCAAGCTTGTATCTGACACATTTACAGTCTTTTTAAAATTAACTTTACTCTTTGTGTTTCCTTGGACAATGTTGTGCTGTGGTGGAAGTATAGTAACAAAAAGATGGACTTTGACTTTAAAAATACTGTAAAATTGAAATATATCTATTTGATTTGACTAATTGTGACATCTGAAACTATATATTTGGCCTAGATAAACATTTAAATACATTTTTGCTCAAATAAAGGTCTGTGGATTTTGGCCCCCATCACTTACACTGTAATTGTGCATTATAAAGGGATCTTCTAATGGCCAATATGAAAAGCCTGTTTTAATGTTCATTTTAGCTCCTAAGTGTTGTTTTAAGGCTGACTTGAAAAATTGTGAACCCGTCATTTAAATTAGGAGAATCAGGTGACTTAAAAAAAAGAAAAGTGGACCATTAACAGTGACAATCACCGGGATCCATTTAAAATGTGTTATGGGCATAAGATATGTGATTCATATGTTCTACTGTTGAAGTTCTTTGAGATAAATCATGTTGTTTGCTTTTGTAAATGCTTCTTATTGTGACATAGTTTTCTATATGCACTGGAGTTGTTTGTCGTATTCATAAGGCACTTGCAGACTACAGCAATATTTTTTTCTCCCTGTCTGTCATGTATTTCTGATATTTTACCTCATGTTGCCATTTTAGAGCCTTCTCTACCAACCATTGAGTCCTGGCATGGTGGGAATCAGCAGAGAATTAATCAGGAACAACCTGCTGAGAAATCCTGTTGGTTTGGTGAATTTATTAGGTACACACAAATTCTATATCAACGTTAATATGTTTATATACTTCCTTAGCTACCTACACATGATGAAAAACACTTTGATTACAGGGGCAACAAACTTCTTCAGTACATCTCAGTCTAAACAAGAGAAAAATAAAAGTAATGGACCAAAGGGAAAAACTCCAGAAGAAAATGAAGGTAAGGGTTATACTGCTCTAACTGTAAGGCACATGACGGCTCATTGATTTCTGCCTCCTCCCTGATCCTCTTAATACTCCTCTTCTGTAATCTGCCTCACCTTTCAGAGGAGAAGAAACGTCGTGAACAGGAGGACCAGATGTACCGGGAGCGCCTGCGGACCCTGTTCATTATAGCGCTCATCATGAGCCTGCTAAACTCCATCAATACGAGTGGCGGTAACATCTCATGGAATGACTTTGTCAATGAGATGTTGGCTAAGGGAGAGGTGTCACGTGTACAAGTCGTTCCCGAGAGTGACATTGTAGAAATCTACCTTCACCCTGGAGCAGTTATCTTTGGAAGGCCTGTATGTTGAGCAGGATTTAATACACACATATAACCCTTAACCTGCATCTGAATAATTACAGTTGATTTGCATACTAATGTCTCATTCCCTGTTTCGGCAGAGGCTGGCACTCATGTACAGAATGCAAGTTGCCAACATTGACAAATTTGAGGAGAAGCTGAGAGCTGCTGAAGAAGAGCTGAATATTGACGCAAAGGACAGGATACCAGTCTCCTACAAACGCACAGGATTCTTTGGGAAGTAAGAGCATGACTTTTCTCTCATGACTTTTCTCAAAGAAAGCCATTCATGGGGTGGCGCATGCAGAGGATTTTTGAGCAATTTGAAGGAATGCTGTCTCCATACAGGGCATGTGTCAACCACAAAAACTTGTGATTATAATGGATTATTCTTCTCATTAGTAATTTCATAACAGAGACATTTTTAAAACCTAGTGAAATGTTTCTCTATCTGTTTATTTTGCAGTGCTGTCTATGCTCTGGGAATGGCAGCCATTGGCGTGGCTATTCTCTGGTACATCTTTCGTCTGGCAGGGATGGGTGGCAGAGAGGGTGGCTTCAGTGCTTTTGTAAGTGACAGCACTTAAACAAATTTGCATGCGTTTTTCACTGCGTTCAATTGATCTCACCATAATTACAATTGCATATTACAATGTACTTCACAGAATCAGCTAAAGATGGCCAAGTTCACCATTGTAGATGGCAAGTCGGGGAAAGGTGTGAGTTTCAAAGATGTAGCGGGCATGCATGAGGCAAAAATGGAAGTGAAGGAATTTGTTGACTACCTCAAGGTAAGCATCCAAACTTAAAGTGATATGTAGATTAACCACCTGTATTTCAGATGAGTAAAACTTTAATTTACCTTCATGATCACATTATGTTTTTGTCAGAGTCCTGAACGATACCTCCAGCTAGGAGCCAAGGTTCCCAAGGGTGCATTACTACTCGGGCCTCCAGGCTGTGGGAAGACTCTGCTGGCCAAAGCTGTAGCCACTGAAGCTCAGGTGCCATTCCTGGCAATGGCTGGCTCTGAGTTTGTGGAGGTCATTGGAGGTATGTAGGGATAGTACTAGCATTTTATATAGCATACAACATGTATCAGTATTGTAATATAGATTAAACTGCATGACAGTTAAAGGATATACTGTAATTTCCTGAAAACAAAAAAATGTCTTGTGTTTCCTCATCATATCCAGAATATTATGATGTTTGATGTAGGAAATATATTTTATTTGTTACTATGAATTCTATATTTTATGTGAATTATATCATGTTTGTGTGTAGGCCTGGGTGCTGCTAGGGTGAGAAGTCTGTTCAAAGAAGCTCGTACCCGGGCGCCCTGCATCGTCTACATCGATGAGATTGACGCTGTGGGGAAGAAGCGCTCCACCAATATGTCAGGTTTCTCCAACACTGAGGAGGAGCAGACCCTGAACCAGCTGCTGGTAGAGATGGATGGTGAGTTAAGCCTGGGAATTTCAGAGCACTTTGTTGTCAGCACAGGTTTTTAGACACTGAAGTAATTTTGAACTCTTTTCTCTCCAGGAATGGGAACCACAGACCATGTGATTGTCCTTGCCTCCACTAACAGAGCAGATATTTTGGACAATGCTCTAATGAGACCAGGCCGATTGGACAGACACATATTCATAGATCTGCCCACCCTGCAGGTAGCCTGGAGCAGTCACTAGGAGTTTCAAAGTTCGCAGTGACCTTGCTCTCACAGTGATGTAGTTACAGTAACTTTCCCAAGTAGTCTTTATTTTTGCTGTATTGTATAGTTTCACTGTAACTTATCAAATCAAACCATGTTTTTCATGAGTGCTCATACCTACTCCTTTACATAAATTGGTATCGTAATAAGTTATTTCCATTATGCACTCAAACCTTACACACTGAAAAAATGGAACCATATTAACTGGTAGAAAGTCCAGACAGAGTTGGTCAATTAAATTTAACTTGTTTCATTTTGTTTTCTTTGTTGTGTTTTGTTTTTGTTGTTTCCCAGGAGCGGAAGGAGATCTTTGAGCAGCATCTGAAGCTCTTAAAGCTGACCCAGCCAGCTAATTTCTACTCATTGCGTCTGGCTGAGCTCAGCCCAGGCTTCAGTGGTATACATATGTATTGTTTTATCCACATGTAAATCTATAAAGCTATGAACATCTTTGGTCTTGAAAGAGCAATTGCTTGTTGACATCATTGAGCTCTTCAATCAACAAATATAAATATCTTTGGACATCACAGCATAACAATGTTTACAGAAAGTTTATCCCCATAAGGTGATTTTAGAACCTTTGTCCCTCCAGGTGCAGACATTGCTAACATTTGTAATGAGGCTGCTCTGCATGCTGCCAGAGAGGGGTACAAGTCCATTGATACTTTCAACTTTGAGTATGCTGTGGAGAGAGTAATAGCAGGTACAACATTGCAAACACTACTTGTATTGTAGGAAAACAATGAATGTTGTTATGGCCGAGCTGCTATTCAGTGCAAATGTGTTTGTGTGTGTCTTTAGGAAGTGCAAAGAAGAGTAAGATCCTATCTAAAGAGGAGCAGAGAGTTGTTGCCTTCCATGAGTCTGGACACGCTTTAGTGGGATGGCTACTTGAGCATACAGAGGCAGTCATGAAGGTAACGTAGTATTTCTATTACTGGGTTCCCAAAAAGATGCAGGTCTTTGTTTGAAATTAAATAAAATAACGGATGCATAGAAACAATCCTAAAACAGTTCATAATTTTAGAAATGAAGCAAGGCTTCACTTTCAGCACAGTTCACTGTTTTAACAGCTCTTTAGTTGAAATCATCAATATTTAATTTTGTGTGTGTTTCAGGTGTCCATCGCACCGCGGACTAATGCAGCTCTGGGATTTGCCCAGATCTTACCTCGTGACCAGTACCTATTCACCAAGGAGCAACTATTTGAGCGAATGTGCATGGCTCTTGGAGGAAGAGCTTCTGAGGCTATCACTTTTAACAAGGTTACAACAGGTACACACCATATACACGTAACCACAGCATATTCTCCTACATAACACCTCCTTCCAATGAGTAACAACACTCCTCCTGTTCTGCTATGTCCCCAGGAGCTCAGGATGACTTGCGTAAGGTGACACGTGTGGCCTACTCGATGGTAAAGCAGTATGGCATGTGTAACAGTGTCGGCCAGGTCTCGTTCCCAGAAACAGAGGAGCAAGGTGCTGTTGGACGTCGGCCTTTCAGCCAGGGTCTGCAGCAACAGATGGACCACGTGGGTTCAAAACTGGATTCTTTTCTACTCTTTGTTTGCCCACTGTTACTATTATTTTAGTAGGGCATAATGTCAACAGGTGTTCTGGACTACTTTTAACCCTAACTTTAACCCGAAAAGATATCACAGCATGTTTGTTTTTTCAGGAGGCTAAGATGCTGATAGCCCGTGCCTACAGGCGCACAGAGAAGCTGCTAATAGACAACAGAGACAAACTGACAATAGTAAGTTGTTTCCTTCTTCATTACACGTAGAGACAACACTGTTTGAATTTTGGTAGATCTGAGCCTTTTGCTTTCGTTGAGCACAATACTGTATTATCTTTGGTTTAGTGTTAAGTTACAGTAAGTGTCAACTTGTGGTCTGTGTTTCCAGCTGGCCAATGCGCTGTTAGAGCGTGAGGTTGTGAACTACGATGACATTGAAGCTTTGCTGGGGCCTTCACCTCATGGGCCCAAGAAGATGATCCTCCCTCAGAGCTGGGTGGAGGCTGAGAGGGACAAACAGGACACAGGAGATGATGAACCTCCGCCACCTCCCCGCAAGCACAGTGAAGAGGACAATAATCCACAGCTGGTCTGATCTTAAAATGTATTGTCTCACAATTATTTCCCATCTGCTGCTTTTTGTGGGGTAAGTGACTTTTATGAAACCTGGCATTGATACCTCACTTTAAAAATATATAAGTCTCAAACTTAAACTATGTTTTAGTAAAGTTTCATAAAGCACTGCAGTCCTTGTAGCCTCTCTGCAAAGAGTCATTTGCCATGGAAGCAGCAATTAGAAGTCTATTTAAACAGGATATATCTAACTAGCCTAAAGTGAAAATAGTGTAGAAAAGCCCTTTAATCAACATTTTCTGTTTGTGCAATCAACAATAACAGAATGTGTCCAACACAGTGTGATGATAGGTGAAAGTGAGATATTTTCCTGTAGACAAAACAAATACAGTTCTGTACTGGCTGCACTTGAAAATTAAATCACTTAATGTGTGCAGATGATATTGCAAGTGAGTTGATAGATATCTGTGACTCCAGTGCTTCTAAACTTAAAAAGGCAACTTTGGGGGTGATTTTTCTTCGTTGACAGAGAGTACATATGCACCAAATACATATGCATTAACTCAGGTGACTTACATGTACACAATTGAGGTTTGCATTGCTCTGTTTTGCAACTATACTCAGTTCTCACATGGAAGAATCACAACTGTTTGTAGTCGACATGTTGTTGACATTTAGTGTGAACAAGAGTCATCTATTGACTGGGTTGAAACAGTAATGTTAAAACTTGTCCTATTCTAGAAAAACTTCAGCTTCTGTTTGATTTGTGACTTTGACTGGGCAGTTCTTCAGTAATTCCACCCTATTGTGTTTCTGTTTCCACAGTCAATAGTTTTTCCAAAAAATGGCAAAATTTCCACTCAATCTTGAAAGCAATGAAATCTGAAAAATGGTGGTTGGGTTGAAGAGTGGTTTTCTTAAGTGTCTTGGAATGTTTTTAAGCTGCTATCCTGCCATGAAAACATTGACGTTGGATTTTATTGTAATAGACTGAGTTATGTCTTGAGACTTGTATTTCATGCAGATATAGGAAAATCACTTCAAGGCTTTAGAAGTGTCTGTCATGCAAATTGACGATTAAGCAGCAGATATTACTCCTAACCATTTGGTCCTGTTCTCACTGTGAGACATACATATTGTTATAAGAGATGGGCCATTTTGAGGCTGTGTTTTCTCTGGAAAAAGGTCTTTGTGTTAGGGTCTGTATTGGTTTGATTGACAAAAGTGAATATGAAGTCCCTATGGATAGTCTTGCTTAATATTTAAATAAAGTTTTATTTAAATACTGTGTGTTGCACTGTTATGGAATGAACTATTTTAATACCACATATGAATTAGGAGTAAACATGTTAAAGCCTGTGAAGAATGTCTTACTTCATAATGAGCAATACACACACTAAATAAAATATTACATTTATTCCATAGACACCAGTAAAATCGAAATTCAATGAACATATTAAAAAACATCATTCAAAGTCTTCACCTCCAGATACATTGATTTCACAATATTGTGTGGTACAGCATGTTTTTTTTGTTGAGTCATATCTTGTGGCTTCCAAAAAATATTGCTAACAGATGCTGGAATGGAGGATTTGTGATCAAATAAAAAGACAAACAAAATCAATATCAAAGCAAATTCATCTTATAAAATAATATATAAAAAAAGAAATACATTTAAAAGATTTTCTTATGTCTCAGGTTTGTTGTATGCATCATCACTGAGCAATCCAAGACTGAGGAGAAACAAAACCAGACATGGACACACATTTCAACACACGTTCTGTTGCCTTGCAGCATGCACAGCTCCTTTCTTTGCCACTGATCATATCAACAATTGACATTTCTTTCTTCTTTGCGTCTCCTGAGCTCTCCCCTAAACCTTTCAACACGTCATTGGTGTTTTCTCTCCAAATGATCCTCATTATAACATTAGGCACTTTAGGTTAAA
This sequence comes from Scomber scombrus, assembly GCF_963691925.1. Classification (NCBI taxonomy): domain Eukaryota; kingdom Metazoa; phylum Chordata; class Actinopteri; order Scombriformes; family Scombridae; genus Scomber; species Scomber scombrus. Next base: position 23,394,012 of record NC_084970.1, read on the forward strand.
GACCAATTGTTCTGCATAACATTGGATTCCTTTTTTAAATGTGTCCAGAGAAACACCCAAAGGCATGTCTCTAACTGGTGTTGAGTCACACAGGTCTTCTTTCTGTAGGTTGCTCTCCATCTTAACGTGGATCATACATGTTGGCCAGTTTCTGAAAGCGTGGTCCCCAGTCATTGAGGTAGTCGTAGTCCTGGTCTCCATCAGAGCTGCTTGAAGCAATGGAGCTGAGGCTGCCTGCCAGTGAGCCCTCTCCCTCATAGTCATAGATCAGGGCTGTGTCATAGGGAGGCACGTTAGGATCGTTGTCTGCGGCCTCCAGGCCCTGAGGGGAGAAATACATCAGGTAATTCATATGATAAGGTTAAGCAGATGGCCTGGGAAGGATGCTTTAATTTATGACACAGTTTACTCTTTAAAAGTCAGACTAGAAATATTTTGGGGGGTTGGGATACATACACAAGATTTAAAAGGTCTACACAAGACAAAATATTTTTACAGGGTCTTAACTATTTGAAGTCATCTAACTTAGACAAATCCATCGAAGTCTAAAATGATTTTTGTGCCAATCCATCTAGTAGATTTTAAGATGTTTCACGATTTATGTGAAAACATGGCGACCTACAGGCGCTACAGGGAAAAATCTGTCGGTTTAATCTTCTGGAGACGATGACAATCTAATAGTTGTTGGGATATTTTCAGATGGATCTGAACAAACCTTTTACCACAATAGAAAACATTCAAAAATCATGGAAAAGCATAAGGCTTTTCCATGATTTTGAGTGTTTTGGATGTTTAGTGATTAGTCTATCTTTTTGTTTAGCTTTGGATTCTGGGTGAAGCCTTTAAAGTGCATTTTCTTTATAAACTTTTGGTAAGTCAGGGTTATGGTGGAAGCCTCTCACATCATTGATGTAGTCCTCAATGTCAGTAGGATCTGCAGGAGGTCTCCGTGGGTAGGTTGGGGAAGGCAGGTTGTGGGGGGCATCCCTCCTGAGGGGCTGCTTGCCTCGAGGAACACCAGGCATTGGACAGTAGGACCCCGGGGTCGAAGGAGCATCCAGGGGATTCCACAGCAGGTCGATGTTGAAGGCATTCTGCAAGCAGATTTGCACAGGCTGCAGATTAGCACTGCCTGCTACATCATCACTTAGAATGCCATCAAGTTACTATTATTATACAGCTAGCTAGACAATCGTGTCATGTATGTCCACGACCAATCTCTCAGATCTTATACCCTAAACCGTGTTGAGACAAAAGACAATCTACCAGAAAGTTCAATAAAACTTTTCTCTTGGCTTGTCTTGTGCAAATCATGTAGCCTTACCTCATCTTCCTCACCCCCTCCTTGCTCATCATAGTTGAGGACATTATCACGTATGTCATCCTCTGAATCCCCAACAAGCAGACCGGATCCTTTCTTGATTTGGTGGCGTCTCCCACAAGTGGTCACCGCCACAGCCAGGAGGAGCAGCACTGCAATCAATCAGGTTAAAATATAATGTCATATAGACAATACTTTTGAGATCATTTGTCTCTCATTACATTCAATCATGTTTGAATGAGTGTGATTATTTGTACGCTGAACTCCAAACTGGACATCCCTTCTAGTTATTTCTTTCAAGTTGTTTACAGTGTAGTTTCCACGCATTGTAGTTGTCACATAATCTAAAAATGACCTCAAACTAGGGTCATGGTTGTTAAAAAGGATTTTAAGACTGAATGATGTGTTCAAGATGTAACTTACACAGTAGGAGGGCAAAACAGACCATGATGATGATGAGAGCAAAGAAGCTGATTCCCACACTGGAGCCAAAGATCGCCCCCGCCTCAGATTTACAATCGCCGAAGGAGTCACAGAGACACACAGTGACATTGACCTGAGCATAAGCACTGAGAACTGGACTCCCAGAGTCCGACACCAACACTGTGACTGCATACTCTCCTGTCTCCAGCTCTAAGAGCGGCTGAAGCAGTGAGTGTGTATCTGGAGTGAGAAAGGGTAGTAATTAGTGTGAGGTCAGGACAGTTACTGGAAACCAAAACCCTAATGTCCTTTCTTTACCGTTGACATGAATAAAAGTCCAGTTGTTTGATGCGTCATCGGTCATTTCAAAGATAAAAGGTGCAGCGTGTGGAGGAAGGTCTTCATCCACAGCAGTCAGAACCAGACCAGAACTCGCCCGGCCTGCATTCCTGCATACAGAGCCACTCAAAGGGAAAAGCTGAGGTGGGAAGTCATTGGTCTCCTTCAGTGTGATGACTACTGTGGCTGTAGTTGATAGACCATCAGCATCTGCACAGGTGAACATAAATACACATGCATGAGTTTACAACAGTCTGTTCATTGTTAATTCCTACTAAAATTATACCACAACAATGAATTTATGATCTGTTGAAATCTGAATTTATGTTAATCTCTTAAAGTGCAAAACAGATACATTACTGTTTGTATCAAGGTATTTATTTCTCAGAGGTGGTAAATAAACTGTTGTGGAAAGATCATTTAACAATTTTAATAAAACTTGCAAACCTTGCCCACATTTGAATGCATAGAATAAAATAAAAAGTAAACCAAATTGGAAACAAGAAAAATTAAGTTTTAAGGTGGTTTTGATTGCATCTTCATCTCTTTCTTTGTAAATTTCTTCATTATAGAACATCTAAACCTGTTCCTCTGTTGAAATTCTTAACGTTTACATCATTTATGTGACAATCACAGGTTGTCATTAGGCTCATTGATTGGTTGCCAAATGTCAAGAGGTTGGGCCTTATTTAAGGAAACTTGAAGATGGGACAAGACAGTTGGTGTGTGCAGCTTGTATGCCGCTGATGGGTGATGAATGATTCCCTTGACTTTTTTTTGGAAGTAAGAGGAAGCTGGCCCCAGATCCTTACTTATCCTTGATGTAACAACAAATTATTTTACCACAACTACCAGTTCAGTGACACATAAGTTGAAACATTTCACCTCATTTAGGTTGATTTCAATATTTTATTTTGTTTAAATACACTGACCTGTAACCTTGACCACAGCATTGTAGATATTGTTTTTAACATGTGGAGATCGCATGTTAAAGGTTCTCTTGGCGATAATGTCTCCAGTATTTCTGTTGATGTCCAGCCACCTCTCAGGATCTCTGCTAATTTCATACCTGCAGCACAGAGAGTGGAGAGAAGTTACAGCCACAGACTCACACACACACACACACACACACACACACACACACACACACACACACACACACACACACACACACACACACACACACACACACACACACACACACAAACTTGCCTTCTCAGAAACATAACACATTATTCTTCTTGTGCTCATACCTCAGCTCAGAATTATCAGGGTCGTAGGCAATATCGCGTTTGAGAATTGTTCCAGGAACCACAGACTCAGGGACCACGATCTTTATGGGGTCCTCCCTGAAATGTGGAGCTTCATTCTCGTTCACAACAGACACCACCACTGTAGCAGTGCTCGCTGGCAGGTTTGGAGCCTTGTCTAGACGATTGATATTTTCCACCTTCAGAATCAGGGTGCACTCTTTCTGTGTTTCATAATCCAAAGGCTGCAAGACAAAACAGGACAGAACAGCCTGTTTATGGAAGGGAAACTCTGCTCTGTGTTGTGGCTGTGGAGTGCAGAATTAATAATAAACCTGCATGCAAAACAACAGCCCACATCAAATGAAAATGAAAAAAGACAAATATGTATCTTTTTTGTAGTAACTTGTAGTTTAAAACTTAGCCACTAGAGAGTGTTGTTGAGTTGTTTCTTTAAAGGGCAATACTTCTAGTCTTGGAGCAAGACATATTCTTGTTGACTCCTAAAACTTTGTTTCACTTTAGCTTCAGCGTTTTCATTTTGATAGAGGGTCATATTCTCTCTTTTGTGGGATGACTAGTAGCCATTCTATCTTACCATTTGTATTTAGCATTTTGTGTAATTTTCACTTGTCTGGAGTGAAGAAGACAAAACAAACTGATGTAAAGATAAAATAAAAGTCAATCATAAAGCTGAGGTGTAGAACAATACTAATAGCATTTATTTGTCTACTCATCCCTGTAAGTTTGTCAGTGTCTAACAGTAAACATCTAAGGGCAGATCAGCCAACTGTACCTTCACCACCATCAGAACACCCTGGTTGGTGTCAGGATCTGTAGTGATAGCAAAGTTTCCATGAGGGTCATTAGAAATGAAGTATTTGGCCTCCCAGTTTCCTGTTCCACGATCATCTTTGTCCGTCACATTCACCCGACCAACCTCATATTCCTTCAAGTTCTCCACTGCTGTCATACTGTACTACATGCCCCACACACAAAACAGATCAAAAGATTTTAACCACACATTAACATCATAATGTACAATTCATTTAATTAACAATTAATATGTAAATATTCAATTGCTTATGATTTAAGTGTTTTGAATTCATTAAAAAAATTAATAAAAGAAATTATTGTTGGAGACTCACCGAAGCAGGGCTGAACTGTGGGGCGTTATTGTTGATGTCAGATACATCTATGATTGCCACACCGTCTCTTGTTAGCCCCATGCCCCCCATATCACCAACTTGCAGTTTTAATCGGAAACTTTTCACCACCTAGGAAAGAGTACAGTACATCTTAATGGTATTAACCACATTGTGATTATATTTCACTGCAAAAAAATGTGCATCTTAACCTGAAAAATACATTTTATTTTTTTATTCTTGAATCTGACATTCCAGCAAAATAAGTAAGTTATAAAAAATAATGACATTTTTTAAACTGCTTTCTTTTTTTAATACAATATGTTTTAAATGATAGATATCTTTGCCTACTTGCTGGTCTTTTAGATGATTTATGAAACCTGCTGAAGGAGAAGGGTTATGATATTAATTTGAGATCCACACCACATTGTTTCAGTGGTGCTCCCTACCTCTCGGTCCAGGCCTACATCTCTTGTGTAGATGGCTCCAGTCTCGTTGTTGATACCAAACATAGTCTTAGTAACAGTGTTGGCAGGGATGCTCTCCTGGCTGATGATAGAGTAGCTCAGATGAGCATTTTCGGTCATTGGGTCATCTGCATCAGTGGCTGACACTGACATCACTGACGTGCCTGTCAAAAATAATTGAATATCTTGGGTCAGGTGGAAATATCAGTTGGAGTGAAACACTGATATGTGACATTTGTGTTGAGGCTGCAGGCCTGTCAGTTTGAACACAACATTTGGCTTTTTTTTTTAAAGTCATTCATTTGGTATTGGTTATGATCTGCTGCTCTTATAATATGATGCCATGATCTGGTGTGACCAGATCCAAACGGCACATGGTATTGTGCAGCCATTGAACCTGCAATAGCTGATTTTCTTTGGCCACTTGGGAGCAGCAGAAACAAGTTGTAAACACAACATAAGTGTCAGCTTAGAAGTTTGATGTTGCAAACTCATTAGTAAACATTTGCTTATTTACACATCCAGCAGATACAGAGCAACATCAGCATTTATTTGGAGTTGTATTTCTCTCCACCTGATGAAGTTACATCCACATTTCACTCTCATCTTAGCCCTCTCTCCACCAACTCTTGATGGAAATATCTAATTCCTTAGCTGCCAAATGCTCTACTATGCTCACCAGCTAATCAGTAAGTTTGGCCATCTGCCATTTGGTGTTGGGCAGGTAGCTTTTTTACTGATAACAGCTGCCATTTAGTTGTGTATGCTAACAAGGCTAATAAGAGCGATAAGAGTGAACCAAAAAAAAAAGTTGCAGGCCAGAAAAACAAAACAAATGAACTGAAAGACTCTTCCCTCTGCTCAGTAAAGCTGAGGTACTGGTGGGTTCTTCACTAATAGTCATTTGAACCATTGTTCATATTAAATATTTATTATAGCAGCTTTAACAACTTATCAGTTGTTTAACTGTATACTGTAGCTTGAGTGATGCACTGAATCAACCATTATGGGAACAATATACTTAACTTCAGAGGGGGAATAAAGATAATTTATGGGAACGCTATGGAGCACTATGTAGATAAAAAATAATGGATTTACCTGGGACAGAGAACTCCGAGACGGCACCATTGAACTGCTTCTGGGTGAAGGCAGGTCTGTTGTCATTCTGATCCAGCACGACTATCTCTATGGTGGTCGGATTCTCTAGTCTCTCTCCACTTGGGGACAGTGCAAAAGCTTTCAGCTACACACACACACACACACACACACACACACACACACACACACACACACACACACACACACACACACACACACACACACACACACACACACACACACACACACACACACACACACACCAGACAAGTGTTTTGTTAAACTGAAATCATGAGTTTATTTCTTACTATTAATTACTATATTTCATGCATTCCATGAAGAAAATATCTGATGGGCCACTCATGATGAATGTGGGTATTTGCAGTATGTGTGCAAAACAGATGCTGGAAATGGCAGAAAGAAATGTGCAGGATGTTTGGTTCAACATCAGGGGGTTACATCACTGTCATCTGGCCTGAACCATTCTGAAGTTTTTCCCAAGATGCTCATAAAGGCCCTTGGAAAATGACCTCTGGCTGTTTCTACTAGTGTCTGAGCCACTGATATATGCTGTGAGAAAAAAACATGAGCCAATGCTTTGAAACGCATGCAAGGTCTCATTAAGTGCATTCTGGCTTGTGTTATGTACTTCTGTTTGTTTGTGCTGTAAAGTGTTCAGGTACTCCCATAAATACTCTCTTACCGTGAAGCTACGGTCTTTCTCTCTGTCCAGTGGCCGCTTGCTCCTGATTACTCCTGATTTGTCATCGATCTCAAACAAATTCTTTGGCTCCTGGTCCACCCCCGGTCCTTCTAACTTGTAGATCACCTCACCTGTGAAGATTTTGTCTGATTTGATCTGGACAGAGAGAAAGGACATAAAGTTGGTGTTCATCACGACCTCATGGGAAGTTTGGGGGAGGATTGTAAACCATATGTAGTAAGACCAGATGTGAGTATGCTGACAACTATGGACCTTGAGACAAGAGTGTTTAAACTCAGAGAGGCCTTTAACACAAAGCAGGAAGTAAAAACTAATAATAGCAGGCAGTATATATTTTATTCATTTTGTATGGATTGTCTGTGACATATTACCCATATAAAGGTGGCTCGATATCTCTCCTTGTATGGTAGGATTTATCTAAACTTATGGTTGTAACAGCCCTAACACAAAGTTTACATTTCACTGCTCGGTGCTGCGTTTGCCATGATGAAGACTTATCAACAGTGCATGTTGGATTGCAGTGCGTATTGGATTCAGTATTGTGTTGCCTTATACAGGCTATAAATGAAGCACAAATACTGGAGTTAAAATTATTAGTCAATTCATCAATTGTGAGGATTTACTGCTTTATTGGATATTATTGTGAACTGATTATCTTTGTTGGTCTGATAATAAATACATATGAAGACATCACGTGGAACTCTGGGAAACTATGATGTGATCTTTCACCATTTTTCAGAGATTTTGTATACAGACAATATTCAGGAAAATAATCTAAAGGAGATTACTTGATTACGAAAATTGTTAGTCTGTGTAATACTGGATTGGATTGAAAATTGGAAATTGATAATGTCGAGGATTTAGGCTGCAGAAGAAAGACATTTTATTTATTTATTTGTTTATTTGAATCTATCAGCTGTTACCAGTGCAACAGCTACTCTTCTTTGGGTTTGTAGAAAAAAAAATATGGCTACGATTTCATATGGTCATGTAAATCAAAAGTAAGTAAAAGTAAAATTGCATAAACAAACATAATACTTGTTCTTAAATATAAAAACTGGGAATAAAATAAAGTAAAATATGGTACAGCACTAGTTTGTAATATAATCAGCAGTACTGTTGCGGCACACACACTAGAATCAAACATAATACCAGTCTACAAATAGTAGGTATTATTATATTGCCATAAACTACAGTTCATAAACCTTATATCAGGCAGAATAGCATTTAATCTATCTGTGACTCAACATGGCATTTAACAGCAGTTATACAAGTACTGTTATTACTGATAATATGTCTACATATTTATTTCAAAAGAGGGGAAAAGCACCTGCTGTGACTACTAAAGCTCACCCTTATCTTCTCTACAGCCAGTAATGTGCTACTACTGCTCACATCCAGTCCTAGCCTTCACCATTAAGTGCCATTTACACTGAATAGCTGTAAACAGTTTTACCTGGACGAGATCTTCTGGAACCTGCTTGCTATTCTCCAGCACTCTGATTGGAGGGATGATCCAGTCCCTTTTCACCCTGACCATTCCCTTGCCTTGATTTCTCCATGGGTAAAGGGCCTGAGGACGCAGCTTGTCCTCCTTGTCCTGGGTTTCTGCAGAGCCCCACACCTGAACGAAACAACACATACAGCATGAATAGAAAGAAACATGAAGATATTGCATCCCACTAATTAGACACGGAGATATATGTCAGTAAGTCAGATCACATGAATTGTATATTCTCAACCCAGTAATTCCCCTTCATGGAAGATAGACATTATGTCATTATAGATATTTGCAGCTGTTTAAAACCATTTTCCCCTTGGTGCTACTGTATGACATTCCCGATGGCCTGATGGACCGGATGTGTGCTGGCTGTAACACTGAGGCTGTGTCTCTAATGTGAAATCCATGGGATTGTGCAGGGCAGAGGGGATGCAGTGCCATGGCTTCAGGTTTCACTCACTAACACACGTCTTTGTTAGCTTCCTTTGATGTGGGTGCAAATTCATCTCAGGACGAGGAAACACAAACACTCATGTTCATTTCACAAGCCGTCATTCACCACATTGCTGTCTTGAACATGTTCTCACAAATACACCCACACATCCACACACACACACACACACACACAAACACACACACACACACACACACACACACACACACACACACACACACACACACACACACACACACACACAACACATGTCAGCGATACACTCGCACAACAGCTGTCGACTATGGATTTAGACCCTGTGCTTTCCCACCCGCATTCCCACTCACACTCACAAATTCCCCTTTATACTCAGCCCTGCACCTGACTGGGAGTTTGGGGTCACCTTACGGATCTGCTCCGCAGTAGGAATTCCTCTGACACATCTCATATACACGCTTTCTCACACACACACACAGGCTGACATACATGAATGTATATACACAAAACATCCACCCACACATACTCATATGTACACATTTCCGTAAGCTGCTTCCTTCTTTTCTTTCTGTGGGAATTCACTGGATTCAACATTACCTCCCATATGTTTAACAGCTCAAAACTAATCCACAGAACCACAAATGAATGTCGATGTATTCATTTGCCAAAAAGCTATTCTTACTATATTTATCATTTCACTGAAATCTAAATGGATCCTGATGAATAAACTGTTTCATCGTATAGAAAATATTACTGATTTTTAGTTAACAAAGAGAATAACAAAGAGAATATAAATAAATAAGTAAAATCATGGATCAGTGGAGAAATTCCTTATTTTGTGAATGGCCTGTGATCCCTGCCCTGTCTCTAGGGCGGGTGATCTGATACACTGATCCTTTGGCATGCTGCTGGACAGTGAAGGGAAGAATGGCAACCATGGCTGGTATCTGCAGGCCGAGTCAGGGGGCAGGCTAATCTTAGACTCTTCTATATTCTCGACCGCTACCTATTTAACTTTTGTAGCCATCTTCATCCACACACTCGTTGGTGTTTACACTCACATTCCAGGAGTGTATGTCATCCACAGAAATTCATCTTGATTGCTGTCTAGAGTACTGTAATACGTAAGACTTATGCAAATACTGTATGAGCCCTCAAATGTCCACTGGCATAGCACACATTCTGCATTGTGTCTAAACCCTAAAAAAATCAATAACAGCTGCATCCCAGTTGCATGTTCATACATAGCTATTCTTAAGTTTGCCTGATTCATGGACACTTTGGCTCACATGACCACTGTCTTCTTACTTTGGACAAGGTGTGGTCCAGTGAGCTTCAGTTCAAGTCCATCAAACGTAAAGATACACTGAACAACTTTTTTCCACTACACCATGCTTTATTTACCAAACTAAGAATAGGAAATTTAATTAAACGATGGATGAATGTGTTAAGGTTAACTGCAGACTGACTTTGAAAGTAGTTCATGCAATCAATAAATATGAAGAGATTGAAAGGATTTGAGATTATTGGGTTCTTTTTGGAACAAAATAGTTTTTTAGCAATACAGAATTTGCTGCTTTGTACTGGAAGTTTCAGTCCTTATACTAACTGATGCTATGGGACAAGTTCATAGACATAGCAAGGTGTGAAATCACCATCTGGTTTGCATCGGGGCCCGTTTGAAGCCCTGAGTTGCAGCTTATGGTCGGAACCATCTTTTTCCATTTGGAGCCAGGACCCTCCAAATAAATAATGTCTGGAGGAAACGCTGGCTTACTGGAAACATTGAGTAATGCACATTTGGGCTAATGTTGGTTAGGTAAATTTTGCTAACAGGGCAGGTATAGGAGTCAATCTGAGGCAATGAGGCACTAAGAGTAAATCTGGAATTTTATAAAAACTAATTAAAAAAGACAAAACAAAACCAGAAAGACCGTCTGATGTGCTCTGATAATACCCTGATTAAGGAAAAACATTTGGTGAACAAAACTTGGCGTACTAGAGAAGAATGGTGCAATATGTATCTAAGTTTGATTGATGAACTATACCGGGGTAACGCTTAAGAAAAACACAACAACACACTTGACACCAGTTTTTGAGAATATAAAATATTTAATGGTCAGAAAAACCTTCAGATAACAAGTGATTTGTCATTTCAGTTCCTTTCAACACTACATGATTTTTTTTGTCCTGTCTCTGCAGTCCAAACCTTAGATGACACTCTGTTTTTCTACTGTCTCCACCCAATATCTGCCACTTTTACAATGTTTTTACCAGACCAAGCTGCAGTAACACTGAAGTGTCATGTTACCAATTAGAGGAATGAGTACCGTTCCTGGCAGACTGAGTGATGACACCACACACAGATTAACTGTTTTAGAAGCTTTTCCCAGATGCGTTTACAGCTTGGCCTTTGACCCTAGGCCCTCACAGAAGTATGGACAGCTTGTTTGGGATTGATATGCCCTCACAACAGGAACCGTTGAGCAATCAGAGACTAAAGAGTGTTTGAGAAAGCTTGATTTTACCTCCTTGATGCTGGTATTTGAGAGCAAAATTATACTGTAACACTGTAATTAGTATTTTGGGTCATTTGAACTTTAAATCAAGAGGTAATGCACTAATTCACCATCTGTATCATATTTAATTAACTTTGATTTTATAAGTAATATAGCTTGAAATTAAACATAAAATAATCAATTTCAGTTTTAGATGCATTTTCTAATCATACATTGACATAATAAGACATAAAGATTTAAAAGAATGAAAAATGTTAATGCAATCACATGTAGATTATTAAGAAAGGCTAGATATGTAGGCATAGAGAGTGAGAGAAGAGACAAGATGTGTAAAGGTTGCATATCATCTAGTTTCAGAGTGTAGTAAACACACATTAGCATTCACCACATTTTGATAACCATGAAATAACTTTCCAACTTTTGCCACTGCTGAAAATGCATTATATCTTGGACATTCATTCACAAAGCCATCGGGGCGGTCCACCTTCCAAGTATTGCTACTGGTACAAATGCATTACTTCTTGGACACACATTCACAAGCCGCTGGGGCTGTCCATCCTGACATGCCTATAAACTACCCTAGTTTTAGTGTATTTTAATACGTCAATGCAAATGCCTGTCACATGTTGCAAACCATTAACATTCAGTGATATGTTGGTTGTTGTTACAAGGTTACAGCAATGACATGGAGTATGTTTACACATCAGCAGAAATGGAGGAATGTAACTGTAAGTCCATATCAGTTTGTCCGGTTTAATTGGTACTTTTAACAAAAAGTGTTATATATCGCCCCCCTAAGAGAGTCCACTGTAATTGTGTAAAGGAGTATGTGTCTGTTCAGTTCTCTATTAAATGCCTAGAGGCTCAGAGAGTCCTTCAAGAAAAGTGTATGCAGCTGAGACGTTATGCCCACAGCATGCCTAACAGTCTCTTTGGCCACAGGGCAAGAGGTCACACAGGTGTCCCTCTGGTCACTTCTGTTACTGATTCTCAGACCAGTCACTCAGTAGCACTTTTGGTCCCACAACCTTACTGTTTGCTAAGTCATGACTGCCTGTCATGGGCATGGACACCCTATCTTTGGTGCCACTACAAGTGTGTATCCCCCTTGGAGCAGATGTCTGAGCTTCAAGAATGCTGAGCAAGGTTATAACATTAAACTAAGACTAAAAGTAGGACTGTGTATATAAAACACTAAGTTACTGACAAAGTGGGGATTAAAAAAAAAAGATTTAATAGGGCATGTGTATTAATATTCTTGATTTCTTTCAAAAAGACATCAATAAAAAGATACAATGAGCTGATGAAACAACAATTGAAAATCTAAATCAAAACTGTGCTGTGCCATTAAAAAAAGCTGATTGAAAAATAATTTTTGTGGTCATTAATAATCCTTTACACCCTTTACACCCATACATGGGTAATTCATGTATTCACAAGTGGTTTAAAGTACCACAAAAAAACATAATAGCATGGCTACTGTTTCAACTGCAAAATCAACTGTCACCATTTGGTCATCCCTGTCTCAATCTGTAAAAAAAGAATGAAACTGAAACAAACTAAGAAAAAGAAAGGGAAATTGACTTCACCATTCAGTCAACTAATTTTTATGATCTGGTAGTTTTCTCTCAACCTTTTGCTCCCTCTGAAACTCTAGTCAGTGTACAACAGCCTGCAGGTATCCTCACCCAGCGGGACCTGTGATTCAGTCTCTAAATCCTCTGACTGATTGTTTCCGATGAGTGAGACCTCAGTGCCAGCTGGCTGCTGCTATAGACCCTTGATTTGTACCCGATTTCATGGTCCAAGAGAGGCCCACTCCTCTTTCCACAAGGGGGATTACAGAGCGGGACAAATGGCATCACGTATGCATCTGGGAACAGCTGTGACTGCTGCCCACTCTGTACCACAACATTCACCAATGGGCCTCAATATCGCCTGGTTCTTCTGAAAATTAAAAGAGCGCATTGAAGCACAACTGAAAGCTATCAGGTGACACTGATGAAAGCCTTTGGATTAGACTGACAGCTGTTGATTGTTGAAGTAATTTCATTCTGATGATTTTGTAGAATTCATGAAAAATTATCACTTGTTTTACATCAAGTATTAGAATAGACGTCTTGCCCCAAAATGCATATAAAACACTGGAGAAGCTTAATATACTGAGGATCTCAAAAAAGATATTTCTCACATGTAAACACAATTTAAGCATATAGTAACTTGTCCTTTTACACTACACAGGAAAGACAGGCACTCAAAACACTCTGTAAAATGATCATTAAAGGATTACACCAACATAAATGTTTTAGATACGACAAAAGAAATGTGCCAAAACATTCACAAAATACCTTTTAAACCACTCTTACAGTATAATCCACTTCTGTGCTGTTAATCTGTATGTTCAGTATGTTCCAAAACACTCATGGTTTCTCCAAATGAGCTAAAAGCACTACTTCAGTGATGCATGATCGCTTCCTAATTGCTCCAAATCTTTGCTGGAAGTTAGCATATGTAGCAATGTATTGGTGAATTGAAGATTGTTTGGATAATACTGAAGATAAGAATCAACTGGGGAGAAGTGGATAAACTTTAGAAGTGATTTGAAAGCCATTTTGATGCTTTTTTGCCATGACTGTGGGAAATCATTGGAGCACAGGGGGGGGAAAAATGTTGCTGTGACAAAATGTCACACCATCCGGCAAGGTGGTGTGTTGGCCAATCACATACATGCAAGCGCATATTCCTGGTGGATTACTTTGTAACATGAACAGTATTTCTGCTGTTTACTTTGTGGATAATGAAAGATAAAATAGTTCCTGCTGTTATACCTTTCCAGATATGTAAGATCCTGTCTCTGACTATTCAAAATATTTGTGCCAGTGTGTTAACATCTGATAAGCCTTCAAATGAATGGATCTGTTACATGTCTTACTGGTACATGAAGCATGCCAACACCAAACACAGCCACCTTAGTTGTTTTAATGTCAGGCTGTTTTTGGTCTGAGTCTCCGTTAACTGCTATGAATCTTTTCAGATCCACCTTTACAGCCTGCAGTCGGGTAAGTCATACTCAAAAGAAAGATTTCCTTAAGATGGAGATTGTTTCTATTTAGTCAAACCTAGTAAACACACTGAAAGAGTCATTTTTCATGTTCCCTTGGACTTGTAACTCCTCTGGCATTAGAAGGTGCAATTTAACTCCTTATTGAATAAATTGACCGTCTGTTAAATTCAAGTACTTGCCAAACAAGCTCAAACAATGCAGATTAACCACCACCACCAGATAAATATCTCTTTTCTGGAGTATAGAGTTTTTAAATCTGATGTCTGGTATTCCCGTACCATCACACTGCAAGTGATCAACCAGCAGTGATTAATTTCCCTCACATTTGGGCGTGCCGACCTATTCCGGGTTCCTATGATGGGTGCTTGTATTTTCGTCAGACCACAGAGCATACTGGTTGTGCATGGCAAAAACTAATTATCACTGTATGACTGTTAAGTTGTCAATTTATAAGGTTTTAGTATTTTTCAGGCAAGAAAGTAACAATTTAGATTCCCATACACATGAATGTATAATATCCACATACGGCACCTCTAAATGCCCAATGCAATTTTGCCTAGTGGCCACTCATGGTATTGCAGCAAAGAATTCCCTCTGTGGCCCAAAAAGCATTTTCCCCATAGACCAACAATGTAAAATAAATATCTATAAAACTGTTGACAGGACACTTCAAACTTCAAAAATAAGATCAAGTATGACTTATTCTATTATGAAATTTTGATGCATGGATTTTTATATTTGTTACACTTTCCCCGAGCTGAGAAAAGCAATTTAAAACTCTGTGATGTCATCACAATGTAAAATCTATGGACCGACCTCATGGGCAGGGCCAGCGGGGGAAACACTGCTGCATATATTCAGTGGGCTGCAAACCCCCAAAAGTAAAAGCTGAAAGCTAGGAACTTTTGTGGCTTATGCCTACTACAGCAAGGCAATTCTGATAGGAATGAATAGGCACCATGTTTGTATCCATATCTTTTTATACATACGTGGTCATATAGCATGTGTTAATGGTGTTTTTGTAATAAGTCTCACTGCCAGGAGGGCAAGACAAAAGTTCTGCACTGCGGGTTTTAGTAGTTCCCTATTATCTTCATCAAGCCTGAGGACTAGGATCCTGCATCAGTGGATTCTGCACTTTAAAGGTCATGCTTCAGTGTTTACAAGTCTTTCAAATCATTCACAGGCTCATTTTGGCATTTTTATATAGGTCATAGATAGAAATACGACTGAGGTACTGAGGATTTGATGGAAATATTTTTTGTGTAACGCCACTAGGGGTTAGGCCTCACTGTGACAAACTGGTTTTACTTGCGGCTGTGTCAGTGATCTATCATCACCATGTTCAAACGAAACAACATGTATTTTCAGTGATTTTCTCGACAATCAATTTGCCATGGAATATGAAACTGCAACACAAAAAGGACATAAATTCCCCATAAAGACTTTCAACCAAAAAGTGCAGAAACTCTTGAAAACAATAATGTCAGAGACAGTCTCCTGATTGACAAGATTATCGATTAGATTCAGTTATACAGAATCTAAAACATTTACAATGAATCATAAAGTAAATGCAACACTTCTCTGAATAATCACTGGAGGCCAACTATATCACCCCCCCAACCTGGGCTCCATTACTTCTCCAAACAGAGAAAGACTGATGATGGTTGGAAGTGCTGTTGGTAATATGTCAGTTTATATTGTCATCCATTTTAGATCTCATAATGGCGTCTGCTGACAGGGGCTACTAATGATGCCCTGAGCCCTCTGTACACATCTGGAGTCTCGTCCTCAAAACACTTCATCATTCTCTTTCCAACCGGGATGAAATGTTTAGATCGGCCTCAACCTCTGATTGCAGAGCAAGTGTAGTGCTTCTATCGATGAAAATCAGTTGATGTTTGGTTGAAGGCATCACAAACATAAACTGTATATATGAGGAGCAGGGCAGCTAAAGGCCATTCACTGAACAAGATCAGACTCTGAAGAGGTAGAAAGAAAAACAAAAGTCCCAAGCTAAAATTTGTAGGTAGACTGAATCTATGTAGAATCAGACCACAGGGGGAGATAGAGGGGGGCAGTGTCACATGCTATCGCACATCTCAGTGCAACTGGAGTCCCTCAACAGCAACTAATCTGATCTATGGGCTCAATTACTTGTTATTGACATTCTTTAGCAATCAGAAAGCAGAGAAGGATGAAGCTCTGGTACCATGTGCTATAACTATTTTGTAGGCTTAAAAGTTAAAACATATCAACATCCAAAGTGAATCTTGTCTACAGACCTTGTCTACAGACCTGCCACCAGCAATCAATAAACATGCAAAGAAAAAAGTATTTCAAGTCTTTTTTAATCTAAATATAATAGACATAAAAATCAATCAACACATTTAGCTAATTTGAGTCAACATTAAAATTAAGGGGAGGTGGTTTTTCTTACCTGACATAGCAGAGTACCCAGCACACACGCCATCAACATCCGTACCGCCATCCTCCAGAACCTGCACTCAGAAACTCAGTGTTAACAGACCTCTGATGACTACGAGATCTGCGGTTCCTCCACTAAGAACTGGGCTCCTGAGAGGCTCCACTGGGCCAAACTCTACAACCCTGAAACCTGTCCCCCTCTTTCCTTCTTGCTCTCTCTCTCCTCTGATAGCCTTAACTCTCACAGTCTCTCTCTCTCTCTCTCTCTCTCTCTCTCTCTCTCTCTCTCTCTCTCTCTCTCTCTCTCTCTCTCTCTCTCTCTCTCTCTCTCTCTCTCCCTCTTTCCCTCTCCCAGCGTCTGTCTCTCACAGCTCCTCCCTGTCCATAGCTGGGGTATGTCTCACAGTGGTGGGGTAGGGGTTAGAATTTCAGCAGCGGCCCTCCCATGTACCCCAGCACATGTGCTGTCACTCACAATCCCAATGTGAGAGAGACAGAGAGAGAGGGGGAGAGAGAGAGAGAGATGAGGAGAGAAGTGGGGCAGCTGCTGGTGGTGTAGACAGAAACACTGACTTCACGAGTAAACTTTATTCATATGGCACTTTTCAAAACAATAATGCCTTACAGAAAGAGACAAAAGAAGAGGAGACAAAAAGGAAAGAAACCCAAGGCAATATTTGAAAGAAACTAGGAAATGTTAAACAATTTTTTCAACAAAATGCTACTGAAAATGTGAGAAAGTGTGTTTAAAAAATGCATTTGACAAATTTGGCTTCTCCAAGTCTCTGATAGAAGTGATTCCAAATCTAAGGAGATATGATTGCACTGCACCAGCGCAATGTGGAGTCACCTTCAACAAAATCAGCTCATGAAGTCATTGCTCATGGACTTTGTGTCAATAAAACTTTCAGTCACAGCACAATAGCATTCAGCAGCTGAATCTTATAAATGGCTCTTGTGTCTACCAACACACAGCTATTTTCCTCCTTGCTAACACTCCAAAGACATAACTTCTTTCACTAAATGTTGATGTTAGAGTTAGATAAGAAGATAAATACCATTCTACTAGCAACTGCAGCTATATAACACCAGTAGGCATCTGAGGTCCTTGGACGATGGTTTGTTGGTTGTCCCTCGCTCCAGGCACAAGACAAAAGGACACTATGCTTTTGAATTTGTGTCTCCAGTCCTAAACTTTAGAAGTCTCTCTCATTGGACTTGACACATGGACACCTTTAAAAAGCAGCTCGAGACCTGTTTGTTTAGACTTGCTTTTGTTTAATTTTGTTTCGCACCTTGTGTATTTAACTGAATGTCTACATTAAATGTCTGTTGCTATTGTGTTTTTATTGTGAAGCAATTTGTGACGTCTGCTCTTAAAATATAAATAAATGTTTTATTATTATTATTGTTCTCAAATCTGTCTGTTTAGTGTGAGGCTTCAGCCAGCTGCCAGTTAGATACACTGTAAACAGGAGGTAACAGCTACCTTGGCTTTTGTCCAATAGTCAGAAAAATCTGGCAACCAGCACCTCTAAAAGTTCACTAATTTAATTGTTACTATTTCCTGGCCAGTCTTTAAGCTAAGCTAAGCTAAGCTAACCAGCTGGACAAGTATATAGTTTCTCATTTATCTCTCTTGCAAAAAAACAAAAACGTATACAACTTTAAGTTATTTCCAGTTTTTCGTTTAACAGTATCATGTTACCTTTAACTTGCCTAACTGGAGAATATGCTAACTAGCTGCTTATTTCTACAGGTAGTGGGTTATTAACCATTTATTTACCGTTTATATACTGCGCATAACACTATTTGTATGTTATTGACATTCCGTAGCACTTATACATAACCCCAATCCTCACCCTAAACTGAACCCAATCCAAATTCTAACCTTCCCCCTAAAAAAGTCTGAAGCCTTAAACAGCCGTTTGAACGTATGTCAGAAAGTGAGGACTGGCCAACATGTCCTGACTTTCCTAAAATATCCTCACTTCCCAGGTATAAAACTCAAATTGGATCTCACAATGACACACACACACACAGACATGCTAACACTTTACAAAGGCCACACCTGATAGCGTCACACACTCTTCTTCTAATCTGGATCAACCTTCATGTCTTCAGGTCGCATACGTAACCTCCCTGTCAAGTGCAGTTCATGTTGTGCCCTCGCACATACACAACATTCAGCTTGAACCCTTTGATCTTCTATTTTGAATAGTCTGTCAAAGCAGATGATGAAGATATATGGTGGTCTATGGTTGATGTCAAAAAGAGACTGTCATGTCTGTGATGTGCAGAATCAGCAACCTCCACAGTGACACCTTAGAGGGCAAAAACAGGGCAAAGATGTTGCCTTGTTGTGTACATGTTTTCAAAGTAGACAGGAGAGATGTGTTTGGTATTATGAAACAGTTAGAGGGGGAGAGTATGGAGTCCAGATCTCCTTAATGCTTCTTTCGACACCCTCTCAGCAAGTCAGCTCACAGGTCAAAGGTTGATACGGATCTTTAGAAAGTAAACAGCTTCGGATCGCAGTAACTTCCCTTTTCTCCACAGAGACACACGTTAACTTGCAAAACAGATCTATTCATGTTGAAACTCCAACAACATTAAAGTATTACACACATATACAAGGAATCAAACACACAAATGAATCTCTATGAATTACAAATATGTGGTTATACAGGAAAGAGAGATTTTGACAACTCTCATGTTAGAAAAAGAGCAGTGAAATAATTGAACGTGTTGGCAGGCTGACTGTGCGTGCAGAGTGGGTGTCTGCATGTGTTCGTGTGTGTGTGTGGTGTGTGTGTGGGAGACAGTTCTGGTATAAAGGGGTGATTTTACAGCACCTGTCTCTGTCATGTCAGACAGAGGCAGTTGGTAGGAGCCGTCCTGATGTTTTTTCCTCCTTCTCCCCCGCACACCCTGCCCTAACAACAGGCTCTCATACCACAGTGCATGCTGACATTTTGTGTGCTGCTGGCGGTGTATATAGCTTGCCCATCAGGTAGTTCAGACCAATGTTCTGTGTCTTTCTCTTGACTTCTCAAATCTCAAGAACAGTTGGTTTTGAACAGGACCAAGTCAGACTTGATGCTTGAAAGTTTGAAAATTGAAGCAATTGAAAACTTGAAACCAAAAACAGTTTCTACAGATTCAGAAAAAGCGCTCTGCTGCCCACTTTTGGCAGTGATAACCGCTCACATCAACTCAGACAGACACTGCAGCTTGCAATTTTTCTAAAATTACACAGCAATCTATTTTACCTATACCATATTTTAAAAGAGATTTCTGTATCACTTAATTAATTTTAAAATATTCCCTTTACACCATTTGCATTTGGGGGAATCATGTCATTATTTAAACCTGCAAATATATATTGTTGGCCTTTTGAGGGAAGCAGAACAAGCTGCATACACAACATTGAAATATTGTCACCTTATGAAGTTGACATGGGTAATGTGTTATCAAGCAGTTGCACATTTACACATCCAGTGCACTATATTATTTAACTCCATTTATTTGGAGTTGTGTTTCTAGCTGCCTAAAGAATAATCCAATATTCACTCTCCTTTTAGCAGATATACAAGTGTGGTGAGAGTAAATTAAAACAGTAGAAATGCGTTAAAAGTATGAGCTGAATGAGGCTAAAAGTATCCGCTTGTGTGACAATACTCTCAGGGTTCATCATATGAGCATTCACTCTTACATTAAATATCATCTGATCCATTGTCATCTTCATGGCTTTCCCATATAATTTTACGTCTGAAGTTCATGTGAATTGTATTTTATATTCATAAATGTATTGATCTTCTTTTGCCAAAGTGAAATACTTAAGTCTGTATGCTATAGCTGCAATTTGTTTGAACTGTCCACTGAGCAACACAATTAGTTACTAGCTTAATTTGTAATAGACTAGTCCTAATCTTTTGTTTTTTGCTCAAGTATGAAACGCTCAATGCAGTTCAGCAAAGCAATCCAGGTCAAAGTAATTAAAAACATTTTATACAAGCAAAATGTTTTTGTTTCACAACCTTTCCTATAGATCAGCAAGGGATACCAATATACAAATAGAAATATGGTCACTGAGATGAGGTCTCTTATTGAAACAAAAGTATAATAATAAATATGTTTGTGTTAACATGAAAAAAATGAATTTTTGGACTGCACCAAACTTACATCAATCAGTAACCCTAACCCAGCAGAACACAGTGAATAGAGATCACAAGTCTCAAAAGCTTGTTAGAGAAGGGGTCCCACTGAGGCGATAATAGCGAAGAAGATTTGTGGTGCTCTTGAAGCTTTAGTCAGCTCAGTACACAATATTCTTCTGAACGCATATGTTGCTTGAATCCCCACTGATCAGGAAATATGGAACCCAACCTGCTGTCTGGCACACCAGGCAGACAGTAACACTATTAATGATGAATATTGGAGGGAAGCAGAGGAAACCTCTTGGTTTTCACTATCACTAACACTAGTGACAGAGCTGAAATTGATGATGTTTGCATGTTTGTCTAAATGTCATGTGCTCATCAAAATACATTTTGATAAAAGTAAGGAATAATATGATGTAACCTAAGAGGAGACCTATGTTCATTAACTGCATTCCATGTCGAAAATGTACCTGAGTTTTACTTTCTACTTTGCTTTCTAAATATTTCTTTTAGCACACAGATCATCTTCTTAAGGATTGATCACATTTTCACAAATTTGGCCCTTATCTCTCTTAACTGATGCTATTAGTCATCTTCAGCTAATAATTCATTTATCCAGTAGATCCTTTCTTTTAAAGATCCTCCTATTTTTCTTTGTGGCTTCTTCAGCTTGTGTCGCTTGACCTTTGTACAGGAATGAGCATATTAACACCATATATTTGCTTTGATCATTCATTAGGTTAGATTTGTTAAGCTAGTCTTCTATTTGTGTTCAATAAGAACATAAATGGGAAAACCCCTTCTACAAGACAGCTAATGCAAGTTGACTTATTCCTTTCTTTACAGGGTTAGGGTTATTACAATATTTATATTTGCCTCCTTGCCTCTTTGACAGAAAATCAATTCTAAAATCAACAAAGTATTACAGGCTCCATAGCAAGTGGCTAATTAGGCCAAAGCTACAAACCCCTTTTGAAGTGCATTGCAAAGCACTAATATGATTTCTGCATACTACAGTATAATGTAGAAGTGATTCTGTATTATACTACCATCAGTGGGAGTTACTGATGTGCTGTTCAAACATTTTGCAAAAGTTGTGTTTCCAAAAATCAATTCCATGACAATAAAACATAAAATGCTACACAATATTAATAGGCCAATGCCTTATCACATTATGCTATTGCTTTCTCAAATTAGATCACTTATAGTACAATAGATGCTGAATTGTTATTGTTTAGGCACACAAATAAACACAAATGTTAAGCAATTCATATTTGTGAGAGACTAAAATGGGACATCTTTGTCTTTGCAGTCAGAGTCTGTCTATTTCCCTCTACTGTTGCCCCCCCCCCAGCAAAACCACCTTAAGATTGTATTGTGACTCATCAGAAATGAAGCAACTGATTATATCATGTCATGTCATATTTTGTTTTGATGGCAATATGTTTCACTTTTTGTTCCACTTTTGTAAATGCTGTGATTTTGAACTCCTGCAGAGGGCAGTGTTAGACCATCGTAGCACAAAGCTTGAAAGGAAAGGAGAAGAAATATGATAGAAAACTTGTGAGATTTGAGGGTTTGTCTAATAAGAGATCCTGGTGAAGAATAGAACAAATAATAACCCTGAGGATGTAGGGAAAAATATCAAAGAGGCAGACAGCAGACATTGACTTACAATGCAACAGCCAGACAATAAAGTGCAAGCTGCTAATAAAAAATAACAGAATACCAAAGACACAAAAGCCTTGAAATGGAAATGCAACAACTCACTCCACCACCACAACACTGAACAAATACTATATTGTATAAATATAATATGTATGCATTAAAGTCAGCTTGTCGCCTTGTTTACCATAATGTCTGTCTTTAAAGGAGATATGTTTTTGCCTTCATCTTATGAAATCTGCACTTTCTTTGTGTGTCAGTGCAGACAAACAACAGTGACTCAAAAGCTTCCAAAGGCACAATGTAACATTTCCGTAGGAAACAGTGGAGGGGTGAATGTGTGAGAGCGGGAGGTGGTTGGGTTACCGCAGCTCAGACTTCACCCCAGTCAGCCTCCACCAGGGTGGGTTGCCAATTAGAGCCAACACATATGACACACTTGACTCCCTCGCTTGAACCATGGCTGGAGATAATAGGCCTCTTCCTGCAGCTCAATCGATGACATACTGTCCCAGGGTGGATGTCTGCCTCAGTACACACAGACACACACGCAACACACATGCAAACACTCTTTCTTTCGCTACCTCTTATCTGTCAGAGAGTAAAATATCAGCTTTCTGTTTCTTGTGCAGAAATATACAAGCAGCACACACTCACACAAATGGCTTTCTGCTCTCTTTCTTTATCCCTATTTTTCAAACAATAAACAACTTCCAACTAGAAAAATGAATCTTATTATTATACATTGAAAAATAATTTTAAAAACGATTGCGAAAAATCTTGTTGAACAGTGAAGTTATGTTTATATGTATATACCTAATCTATCAGCTGAGTGTGTTCATATATCTGGCAAACCCCACAGGAGGCGTCTGGGTTGTGTGAGGGCACCTAAATCATAGGGATTACAGACATTACGGTAATGGATATCTGCTGCATACATTAATAGGCAGACAGCTTGCATGAACTTGCTCTCAGTAGTCAGGTCTCGACATTGTTGTTCCTGACTTGCATCTTGGTACAGTTGTTAGACCTCGGCTATCAATACGGCTGGGTCATAGCTGGCTAAGTGAAAGCATAAACATTGCATCAATGCAAATTCGCAAAGCTCTGTGTGATGCAAACCCACTTGTGTAATGTCATACCCTTCTGCTCTGAGCTTCAGTTTGTCTAGAAAAATGTTTCTGTTTGTCTGTGTGGTTTTGTGGGTATGTGTGTTTGTGTGTGTGTGTGTGTGTGTGTGTGTGTGTGTGTGTGTGTGTGTGTGTGTGTGTGTGTGTACAAGTATGAGAATTTGGGAGTCACTGCTGCTGGAAGAGGAGGTGGAGGAGGGATGGAAAAAGCAGAGGAAGGCCTCTGCATAGCTTTTTAGAGGGGGGGGGGGGGGGGGGATTGTGGAGAGGGTTGAGGGTTTTTTTTTGTGGGGGGTATTTGACAGTTGTGTGCGTGCATGAGCCTAATCTGCCTCCATCAGCTGTCTGAGTCGGGGATGTCAGGGCTATAGGCTCCTGGTCCTCTCTTCTTCTCTTTCTCTCTTCGCTGGCAATGTCATGTTGTCAGCCCACATATGCTCGTCTGCAGTGGAGAGGGGTGGGGGATGGGGGCAGTGGTGGTGGTGGGCTGGACGGGTGGAGGAGACATAGGCACACGGGCAGCCTCCGTCTTTTTCCTGTCGCTGTCGACACTTGTCTTCTTGCTTGTGTGACGCAAATGTTGTTCCCCTTTAACCCCTTCAGCTCCCTCTGTCCTCTCTCCCCGCTGCTCTTCTCTCTCTCCCTGCATGGATAACATTTAACTGAATTGAGAATTACGCTCACAGGGCTTTTTACTTGTAGCGTGAGTTTCCCTCCCTTCCACTCTCTGTTCACTTATCACAAATGATTTAATTTGGGCAGCAGGGTGATACATATATAGACTGTCCTTTGGAGGGTGCTGAAAAGTGAGCATTTCACTATGAGAAATGTTTGTGGTAGGCCATGGTGCTCACAGCAAAAACAAAACAAAATAAACAACAAAAAAAATGTCACTTAGCAACCGTGTGCTACCATTTGAGCCACAGAGATAAGCATCCTAAATTCCCCAAAAGTAAATATCAGAAAGCCACTCTTCAGTGTTAGGAAGGTATTTCCAAAATACTTTAAAGACCCCTTTAACCATTTAGATAAAAATATATCCAGTATACTCCATCATTGAAAAGATGTATAACCTGTTTCCCAAGTTGTGCTTTAAAAATACTTATCTTTTTCTGAATCCAAACAAAGATGGTAGCCACAAATCAGATATCTCTTCTCAATTTGTACACCATGAACCGACATTTTCTTTTTATTCTACTGTCAGTTTTATTGGTATATATGAAACTTTTCCCTAATATTTTAAAATTGCCTTCATTTGTAAAAAGACTAGGACATGCTGTATATATACATAATTTTCAGCTACCTGATTTGAATACAGCTGTTCACACATCATGTAAAAAGATGCTGCCGTTGAATATTAAAATCACAAACAAAATTGGCAAAAATCTCAGAGACAAATTTCTGCAAAACCTGAACAATTCAAACCAAAACTATCCACTTTGCAAAATACCACTGGGCGATTGAAAAAGGTTTTAGATTTTAGTGAACCAGCCCTTTAGAGGATGTGCAATTCGGATGTTGTTAAGTGGTATTGTGCCATTTTATTTTTTTTATGTAGCTGTGCTACTTTTGTAGCTTTGCATACAAGATTTTATTACTATGAAGTGCTTTAAAATCTGAACACTGACCGCAGATGAAAAGATAAAATTTGCACTGTCCCTGTAAAAAAAAAAAGAATAAAAAAAGATAAAAACTATTAAAACAGCTTCACCAAATCATCTCTCTTCTCTGTGGAAGTCTCTCATCTTTCCTCTTCTCCAAATAAAAAAACAGTGGGCTCATGTGTCCTGAGCAATGAGGGGACCACACACCAAAGACAGCAGTCAAGCGTTTATATCTATATGGGTAACAGCACTCTCGCCCCAGTGACCTGCCCCTGGCACCTGCCACAGGGGGCTTTGAGTTTACCCGTCAATCAAACTGAGATGCACCCCTCTGCCCCACTTCCTCCACTGCCTTTCCCATCTTAGGACACACAATGCAAGTCTTGGGTAACTCATTACATCCCATCCCCCTATCTCCAACTCCTTTTCCACACAAAGATGATATCTCTATACGTGCCCAGCAGAGTGTAGGCCTTCCACCCCCCTGTCTCAGCATGCATGTTGCATGTTAAACATGAATTCAATGCACTGCACAGTATGTCTGCATGAATGGATGACTGTTCTGTAGCTCATGCAGCTACAGGCTGCCGTTGTGGTTCATTATTTCTAGTCTGTAGTGTATTAATATAGGGCGGCTTTAACCAGGAACAGGTCAAGTCTCACATTTGTGTTATAGAGTGTTTTTTGTAATTTTAAGTGCTGTGTTCAGAAACTAGTTAAATCCCAGGATCAGGACTTGGGGGTATTTTTAATTAATGATAATATTCAGCCCTGGCAATAATATGTATGATTCATAAAATGTGATCAATGACATGAAGCTTTATTGAGCATCTTCTGTGCACTTCCATTAACTTTTCACACCCACACCTGCACACACACACTGAAAACATAAATGCGCTCAATGAAAACCCACTCTCCGTCGCACACAACACAAACGCACACACACTCACACACACCCCTCCTGGCTATGAGTACCCTTGCCCCGAGTGCTCCCTTGCTGCAGTCTCCATAGCAGGCAGGGAAACTGTCTGAGTGTTTTATGTTTGCTGTAACACAGAGCCATCACTGTCAGAGACATTGATTTGTCAACAACATAGTGATACACTGTAGATGGATAATGGCCCATCTTGTGCACAGTTGCCGCATTTTTCTGGACAGCGAAGGAGCATCTGGTGTTGTTGTTGTTATTTTTTTCTCTCTTTCCTTCCTCCTCCTTCCTAAAACCTCCCACTCCCCACCCACAAACACACATCCTTGCAGTTTGAAAACAATAAAAGAAAAGCAATGTGTCTTGTTCAGCTACTAAATAGCTGTCTGGTTTGTGTCTCCTGAGGTGGTTGCACATCAGTGGCTAGCCCATCTATCAGACAATTGCATGGCCCTCAAACCTCCAGGTATAAAGATGATAAATACCCCACCTCACGAAAAGGGCAAACAGAGAGATGGATGGATATGGAAGGAGAAAGACAGTTACAGATATTGAAATGGAGTGATTTAGGGACGAAAAGCAGTGGAACTGAAGGAGAGACATGAAGAGAAATTCAAGATGAAACTGGAAAAAAAAGAAAAAAAACCCAGAAAGAAACAAGACAGAGAAAGTCAAACTAAAATGTCCTTTAAGCGTACCTGGCTCCCGTCGCTCTTTCCCCATCCTTCCACTGTTTGATTAAACAGTACTTTCCCCCTATTCCCCCTTATCTGGGCTGTCGCTGCATGAAGGAGCTATCTGTTGTGTGACTGGCAGACTACTGCCTGCTGCCCCTGATAGCATTCCACTTTGGTTAGGTAAATAGGAACTTAACTGAACTGAGACAATTTAAACAGTCTAAATGTAAGGAGATTAAAACTGGCCAAACAGTGGCTGAGCACAGGCATGCATCACCGCTGTAGTTTTGCACTGCTGCAAGAATCAGAGACACACATGTAGGACTGTATACGGCGCGCACATATTCCACAAAGTCAAACAGAAAGACACGAGCATCAGAGACGCTCAGTAAAAACACACAGAGAGCGAGAGGGCAGATAGAAGCAGCCTTTAGTTGTTTTTGAAGCCTTGGTGCCCTCTGACCTACAAAATCACTGTCTGTGCTTGCAAAATCTACACACAAAAAAAACCACACACACACACACACACACACACACACACACACACACACACACACACACACACACACACACACACACACACACACACACACACACACACACACACACACACACACACACACACACACACACACACACACACACACACAAATGACATGAGGCAGGCAAGCAGGATGGACCTGGGGACAAGTTTCTGCCTGGACGCCCTCATACCCAAGCCAGTCCTGCCCTGCTCTGCCCACAGGCCTTTCCAGACTGGCCAGTCGAGTGAGCGACCTACCCTGACTCTAACACTGTGTGGCAGGGGGACCTAGAGACAGATGTTCCCTGCCACTGGCATGGTGCTGAAGAGGAGTTGTTATCCCGTGCGCACACAGTATATGCGTCTAAAAAAAAAAGAGGGAGACAAAGAGAGAAACTGAATGCTTGAATGGCAATGTTGGGAGGAGGAAGGAGGAGCAGGGGTGGGTGGTTGTGGGGTTGCAAAAGGAGAAATAAATCAAGTCAAAGCAATTTGTGGCAATGGCTGCTGCAGTGTCATTAGGAATCCCGTCACGCAGCAGCTCTTATGGGCAGTCAGCAGACTCAGGTTGACAGCAGGCCGAAGAGGAATTTTAATTTTTTCCCCTGTCTCACAGCTCCCACCTCAGCTCCATTTCCTAACTACAGTACAAGCCCACACTGCCAATAATAACCTACAAACTCATCCTTCACACTACTGCCCCTTGCAGCATTAAACCCACTTGCAATCCCATAATAATACTCCATCACTGAAAAAATATTGTAAAATACTTATAACACTATAAAACTAAAACTTTAGCAGAATTTTATCAAAAGTGAAAATCCAGACGGAGGACAAATTCATCATGTTTTCAGTCCGGCTTCTGGATTAATAATTGTCAATATACTGAATAATGCACATCACCCAATATAATAATAATAATAATAATAATAATAATAATAATAATAATAATAATAATAATAATAATAATAATAATAATAATAATAACATGTTTTTTACAGAAATAAATACATATTTCTTCGTTTCATTCCACAAATCTATGGTTTAATTTAGAGTTTTTTATATTCTGAATATACTACTATGAATAGTGAATATTATGAATACCTCAGCCAGCTCCATCTACCTCTACTTCAGTGCACTAAATCAGTGCTTCCAACATTTAAAAAATAGTTTCTGACAAGGTGAACGTGTTCTGTTCAATTGCGTCATGTTTACAAGGTGTTATAACAATATGACAAACCAATGTGTTGGAAAAAACAACTGAGGAAGATACATTTCTGCATTTGTGAAAGCCATAATTGCAATGATTGCGGTTGACACAGTTCTGTCACAATCACAATTAGTAAGTGAAATAAACTGTCCTTTTATCCAAAACTCTCTCTCTCTCTCTCTCTCTCTCTCTCTCTCTCTCTCTCTCTCTCACACACACTCACACACACACACACACACACACACACACACACACACACACACACACACACACACACACACACACACACACACACACACACACACACACACACACACACACACACACACACACACACACACACACACACACATTAATACCTTAGCAACAACCTTAGCAACTAAGACTACAGAAGGGACAACTGTTTATGGGAATGTGCGATGAGCTCGTCAGCAAGGTAGAAAAAAGCATTTCTAAATGTTCACGTATGGAACTTAAACATTCATCATTCAACTATTACGATGTTGGGTATACATCTGACATCAGTGTATAAATAACATAAAATCAAATAAAACATAATATGTTCCCTTACAAAATAGTTCTGGGGATTGTATCTCTACAGCAGCATCGTGCCAGGCAGAGTCATGCAGATATGGTAAGGATCTGTGTACAACACAGAACCAACAGATCCAAATTGTGTTACGACAGGATAAGCAGCACAAACAGTGTCTCACATTGTGTATCCAGTGTTGTGAGAAGAGGAGAATGTGGTATTAACACAGCCCGAGCAGAGCAGTGCAGGGTAATGCTGCACATTTCTCCTCTCAGCTGCCACTTTAATGAGCAGACAAAATGGCCACCATTGAATAATTAATATGCGGGTCCATTAACAAGGCATTAGAATGCATTCTATCTCTTATTGATTTTTTTCTGTCTTTTTTTTGTTTTTTTGTTGAAAACTTTTACTCCATCCACTCTGCGTCCAGCTATGGAGAGAGTGAAATATGGCTGCTGCTGTTTAAATGTCAGCTTTGTAATTACACATGGAGCCACGAGCTGGGCAATCCCATGGCCTGAGGGCCTCTGATTTATGGTCAGGCACTGATGGCGACAGCATAGACACATACAGACAAAATGCATTCACACAAAACATCCTTTCCTGCACTCTCTCTCTGTCTCTCTCTCTCTCTCTCTCTCTCTCTCTCTGTCTCTCTCTCTCTCTGTCTCTCTCTCTCTCTCTCTCTCTCTCTCTCTCTCTCTCTCTCTCACACACAACCTAAACTCAGATTACACCTTTTTATTTACTGTATAGAGTTTATCCATTATGTTTATGATTTTGAACACTAAGCACTTGCTTTGCAAATGTGAAGTGCTTTATAAATAAAATGTATTATTATTATTATTATTATTATTATTATTATTATTATTATTATTATTACTAAACACAATAGCCAGTACAGTTATGTTAACACTTACTGCTCAAAAGGTAAATACACATTTTTTCTTAAAATAATTGTAACCACATATTGTTTGCACACATTTGGTGGTGAAACAATTGTAACACTTTTGATAACCCATTAATTGTACTGGGTAAGTAAATCCTTAGGTAACAACACTAAGGGAGTACAGCAACGCAAGTGACTCTGTGAGGCTGTACTTTGGGCACATTGGTGGTTTGAGCTAAACAGTATCATCAACATGCTAACATGCTAAGAATAGCTGAGGCTGAGGACAATTAGAAATTTTGTCGATGGTGGTGCTTTATAAAAAGTCAGGGGATCATCACACTTATTACAATTAATCCTGAGCAGGACACATTTACCAAATTTCATGGTATTTCATCCAATATGTTGTTGCGGTATTTTTTAAATTAAAATCACAAATGTCAGCCATATAGTGGCGCCAGATGTAAACCATGGGAAGTCATAAGGATACATCATCTGGGAACCATGAAAGTGTGCCAATCCAACAAGTAGATATTGAGATATTCCAATGGATGAGTTCAAAGTTGTGCTGGTGGCACTTTAGGAAAAGTCAGGAAATAACAAAATGAATTTATATTCATCCTCTGGGAACCATGAATGCCTGCACAAACTTTTATGGTAATCAATTTGATAGTTGATAGATATTTCAGTCTGAACCAACATGGTGGACTGACAGATCAACACTGCCATCCTGAGCAGGCTGATGAGACAATGAGATCCAGGAAGTCCAGTTGGAGTAACAGATCCATCAGACAGCAAAATACTGCACAGGATTTTACAACACTGGAAAGTTATCAAGGCTGCAATTATTTTATCTTTTGTCACAATTATAGGGAGTTAAATGGTAAAGATACAGTTCCAGCTTCTCAAATGTGAGATGGTGCTGTTTTTCTCAGTTACACTGTGAAATCAATGTATTTTTGTCTTGGAGTGTAGGTGGACTATTTTCTGTCATTTCACAGACCAAATGATTAATTGATTCATCTCAAAGTAATCAACAGTTTAATCAATGATGAAAATAACTGTGCAGCCCTACACACCTTTATCTTTGCGATTGCATCGATTCAGTGACAATCTTCTTCAGTGTAACCTCGTTCCTTCTTTCCCCCTCCAACAGCTTTTTGCTCAGCGGTCTAACACATTCTAGTGGCATGTGGGACACCCTGGTTCAATACACCCTCCCTTACGAACTCCGCCCATCAGTCAGATTCTAGGCATACCTGCTGGGAAAACCAATCTATATCTGGACGAATGCAGGAGGAGAGGCGAGGCCAGATCAATGTACAGATATTGATACACGCAGCCATGCAAGGAGAGTACAGTCCTTCTGAAGTCATTCTCTCTCTCACCGAAAAGATTAGGAATCTAGATGAACTGCTGAGTAAGGCGTGTGTCTGTGTGTGTGTGTGTGTGTGTGTGTGTGTGTGTAGATGACAAAAGAGACACTGTAACACACTGGCCGATACTACAGATAGAGCAGGGAGAGGGCAGAGAGAAAGGAGAGAGTGGAGATGCGTAGTAGAGACACAGATTACCACCACTGAGCTCAGTAATGGTGTGAGGGGAGCACGTCAATAATAAATACCTCCCATTACACCACGTTGGACTGCTGCAGCAGCCTGTACAGCACGACCCCTGCTGACTCCCTGATCTACCTCAGATTACACTGATGCTCTCACACTGAGCTTTTGTGAAATACAGCACACTGACTGCATCAAACACAGACAGCTATACAGCGTGGCTATGGAAAGATACATGCATAAAATCACACATGTGCCTTCAGCGCTGAATTCATTTTCCAGCCCAGTACTGAGGTTGAGCGTCAAAGTTTGACGATTCCCTGTTGGGGTCATGATTTTTTTAAGGCTCTCTCTCCTCTTCCTCCCTCTCTTCAAAGAGACATGGCTTGACATCCAGGTGTTTTATAGTATTTGTGGCTCTGATCATCCATCAAGCCGATCGATCACTCTCCCAGCAGCTTTTATTAATGATCTTGTCAGCCAGCCCGCTCCTGGGTGCAGCCGCTTGTCCAGAATGATAGATCATTAGCTAGTCTGCGTGCTATTTATTCTCTCATGACCTTGTCTCTCTCCATTGTTGAGTGGGCCGAGTTATGAGAGCTAGAACATGATAATTCACTATTGATTCTGCCCTCCTCCCCCCCCCCAAAAAGAAAAGTTTTGTTAGCTGTGTTTCAACTGCAAACACACAGAAGTGATGCAGTGAGCTATCTCTCCACTTTAAAAAAACAAAAAACAAAATAAAAAAAACCTGCTGTGGAACATCAGAGGAAATGAGACAAACATAATTAAACGATAGCAATGTGAGACAGAGAGGAAAAGAAAAAGGAAAAGAGAACAACAAAGGTCAACTAGGAAAAGAGGCAAAAAGAGTCAGCAGGAGTTTCACAGAAAATATGCCTGAGGCTGAACCAGTGAGGTATAAGCAGCTTTAGAATAAACATGAGCTGCATGTAAACAACAACCTGCCACTACAAGCATAGGTTACGCACCCACACAGGCCTGGTGGGGATCTGGATTCACAAATGTGTGTATTGTAGAATCCGGGTGTCCCCTGGGCTGAAGAGCCTCGCCTGTCATCCTCCCATCACTTCTCTCTCTGCACACTTAAATCCATAAAGCCTGTCATGTTGATCAAGTACCCACAGGCCCGAAACCTTTTGTGATTGTCAAAAGTGTGCACATGTGAATGTTTGACTGTATAATTGTAGTCTGATTTTCTGTTTGTGTCTGGAATGTGCAACAGTCCAGCAGCGTTTTGCCATGAATTGAGAGGATGTTGTGTTGTCTGTGGCTCACGGCTTCAGTCTGACCTGTTTATTATGAAGTCAGTGTTCAAAGAGAAGAAGGAGACACTTCTTTCTCCTCCAAAACCATTCATGATGGACGGCTTTCATGTTCACAGCAGAATGCCGGGCTGACAGGGACTTATGTGGAAAGTCAGAGTAACAGAGGATGAGTTTACATACTGTAAGTCCTAATCATGGACTGTGTATAAAGATGAACGTAGCAAGATGTGACGTCAACCATTTCTTGACACTGGAGCCGGTTTGAAGCCTAGACCTGCTCCTTATGTTCAGCTTACTGAAACTTGCTGAAATATTGCCACAATAGCCAGAGCCGGGGAGAGCAACTGGTGAGCGAACTGTCAACCACAGCTGTCAAAAAAAAACAACCCAAAAAACAACACTGACATGGCAGACATCAAAACTGCTCTTAGTCCTCAAATCTTACTATCGGGAATCATTTCCAAAAGGTCCACTAGCACAATTGCTAAAATGACTTGTAGTGAGAAGTCAAATGGTAGTCTATTGGAGCCAGAGATTCTTTGAAGCCAGCATTGGATCAACCTCAAGTTCTTGTTCTTGTGCTATTTTCTATCCTGCCTGTTTGATTTTTCACGCTCAAACATGAACATAATAGCACTGTCCTCTCTGGTTGAAATTTCCAAGTATCATCTAGTACCACTAATGGGCAGTTGGGTGTAGTAAAAAGTGTGTCCAGCACAGTGCCAACTTGAATCTGCCTTTTGAATCAAGCAAGCAAAATACAATGTGTACCAACAACAATGTAAGCAGTCCAGGTTAGTAAAAATGTTTCATGTCTTGTAGTGGGTGAATCCAAATGGAGAAAAAAACTTAAAAGCTGCAAAAACATTAAAGTTTTCTAGAGTAATATCTGCTGCCTGCACTCCATTTAAATATCTTTCTCACCCTCGCTATCACGTTACAAACAGCATGCTGGCACGGCAAAGTGTGGTGTAGCCTGTTGCATCTGCCACCACACCCAAAGAAGATGATATGTTGTACTGGCACATTTAAGTACATCTCTACACACACCAGGCCAGTGGCCAGGCCCACCCATAAGAAATGTGGCCCTCCTGGGAGAAATTGGTATCAATGCCGCTTTAATGCGTGTGCTTACCAGGGTTCAAGTCCCAGGCCTGATGATGTGAAAGGGCACGATAGACTTGGTGGTGAAAAAAAGATTCACAGGGAGGAAGAAAACTCCTGCCTTGTTTATTTGTCCATTTGTGGTGTCTGGATTTAGAGCGAAGTTAGACTGAGGTCTGTCCTCGTGTTTAGTATCTCTGCTCTGAAATGGAAACCGTCCATCAGCTGTTTGTCAGCATATGAAGCTGGCTTTAAGCAAGGAGTTTACCACAAATGAAACCAGGGGAAGTTGTTTTAAAGGAACTGACTTTAATACCTCTGCTTGTATCACTTGTGAGTGGATGCATGCAGGCTTCACTTGCCTGTGCTGTATGATTTTGGGTTTTTTTGTTATGACCTGGCTCAAATGGCCACAACAGAAGGGAAACACGTAATATCACTGTTTAATAAAAGATAATTTATTAAATCCAATGAAACAAATTAACTAAATATCTACAATATGGGGTGTGGATGTCACTTTAATATAGTGTGCATGAGTGGAAGATGTGTGTGGGAGTGTTGTATGGTGCTCAAAATATAAAGAGCTAAAGCAACCTAACCAAATTAAAAAGGCGTATGTGGGGAAGAGGGGAGAGATGGACCAGCAGAGAAGTGCAGAGTTGTACTGCAGACCAGAATTAAATAACCCACCCTCAGGTGTTCCCAGTTGTGCTAACAATCACCTGCAAAAACAAAGCAGACAGCCAGGTCAATTGCACAGCAAACTCAGCACATACTGTAACAGATGACTGCAAGGGTCATCACATTTTGGACATTGGTTCTACCTTTTATTGTGGCCATTTATGGCATTTGAACTTATTAGGTAAAGGGTTCACTTTCATCTTTTCATCTATGTGTATGTGTAAGCGTGCCTATGTGTGCATTTGGGTAATGCAATTTCTGTATCATATATGTAAGCTTCACTGTGGGCTGGATTATATGACTTGCATTTGGTGCCGCAACAGTCATAAAATTAAATTGCAGTCATGAGTGATTGTTGATGCATTATTGTATGCAAATTAACATTATTGTATGCAAATTAAGTGTGGCTGATGTTTGTGCAGCTTGGACGGGGTAATAGTAATGATGGCGCAGGGAGGGCCAGCTTGCCTGCCCATAAAAACCAAATGCCCAGTCAGTTACTTACCTTAGTGGCCAGTTAACCACGAAGCATTGTCAGCTGGTTTTATTATAAATTGCTCTTTAATTGTTTTTATTTAGAAGCACTTTGAAACTTTTGTTCAAAAAGTGCCACATAAAAACCTTTCTGTGCTTTTGCTGTGCTTGTGTTTGTTGGTTTCTTTGTTAGCACATTAACTGACTGCCCATAGGTCTGCCAGCCCTGTGACAAACTTACAAACTGTCTAGCATTTCTGCCTTCAGACAGACAGAAGGAGTTTGCTGAGATATGTCTCTGGAAAACAGGTCGAGAAAATGAATGAATGATAGAATGAGCTGGCATTCAATTACTGTGCTCCACGCAATAAAGATATCTCTCTTTGAAATGCAATTCTGTTCCAATTCTTTGTTAGCCTGTGATGCCAGCTGGTTCCTGTTACAGCCTAATGTGTCTATCATTTGAATAGGGAGCAAGATTAATCTAGAAGAGTAAATATCATCTTGCAGGCAAGCTGTGACAAAGGCAAATGACACCAAAACAACATGATGTGAGCTATCCCTATCAGTTTGTAACATCACAAGCTTTTTTTCTTTTCTTTTTTAAACCTTTGTCATTCTATCCAAACTCTCTGTGTGTCTCAAAAACATAAACAACCTTACCGGTGTCCCCCATAACACCCTCCAGGACCCTGGGGCCCAATAAGCAGCCATCTGCAGACAACCTCTTCCAACACGCTCCAGCAAACACAGGCAGGGAGTGTTTGAATGTGTGTGAGAGAGACAGAGAGAGAAAGAGGAGGTGGAGGTAGTTCAAGGGCACGAGTACTCCATCAAGCCAGGAGTCCAGGGAATAAACACCAGCCTCCCCTTCCCCCCTTGCGTGCACCGGGAACCCGTCCTGAGTGCCCCCCTAAATACACACACCTGGAGTACAGCCTACCTATTACTGCACACTGTCTCCACACTCTTCATTTTTGATTTTGACCCTATGCTGCTGGCTGCGGCCTCAGCGTGGGGGCCCCAGCCGAACTGCCCGTGGCCCTGGCCGACTCCCAGCTCTGGCGTGGGTGGTTGGGGAGATTTGGGGGCACTGAAGCTGTCCTCTGGTGCTCCTGCAGCCCTGCCTGCTCATCCATCCTAGCTTGCCAGCCCACAGATCGATAGCTCTGCTCTCTTAATCAGGTCTCTGGTGACTGTGGGCGGACGAGTGTGTGTATGTGTGTGTGTGTGTGTGTGGACAGGAGGTTGTATCGGCTGGGGGTTGCACTTGTGTTTCTTTCCATCTTCAATTCTCTGGCTGTTCACCACGACTGCTTATCTCAACTGTATTTTAGGGCCCCCTTCTCCCTTTCTTCTTTATCTCCAAATCCTTTGCATATCCCCTGTTCAAAACCCTACACTGACTTCTTTTGCATCCTCATTTCTTTCATCCCCCTCTCTTCTATCCACTTACTCTAGCCAGCTCTTGTTAAGGCTCCAATCTTTCTGACAGTCCTGCTTTATATTTTCTCTCTTCTCCCTGTGCCTTTTCTTTCATCTCTTCACACACTCTCTTGCTATTCTGGCAGCACGCCAGGGCTCATTCAAAAGGAGTCTCACAGTCAAGTTGGACCCGGTGTTGCTGCAATCTGTTTTGACTTGTGATGAAGACAGAAGAGGCGAAGTATTGGAGAAATGGAGATGAGAAAAGATGAGAGGTGAGAAGAGTGAGCGGAGCGAGAGGGTTAGTCAGATGGAGTGCGGGGCATCCAGCTGTGGTGTTGTGCCTTGCTAGAGAATCTGCCTCAAGGCTCTCATCACACCTGTGCAACTACAGCTGCACACACACACACACACACACACACACACACACACACACACACACACACACACACACACACACACACACACACACACACACACACACACACACACACACACACACACACACACACACACACACACACACACACACACACACACACACACATACACACTTACAAAGAGAAAACAAGTGTAACAACACTGTAGTTCATGAAAAAGTAGCAAACTAAAATAACTCGAAAACACTTTTTAATTTATTTAGATTTTTATAAAACTTTGCAATTTTCAGATAAACATTATCTGCGTTTTCAAGTGCATCAGTGTATACACAGTGCTGAGGAGCTAATATTAACTGTGTATTCTCACTGATCTCCTGAAAGTACATTTCAAAGCTCATCATGCCTTCTCTTCTACCACCTCATAGTCTTTTATTGTGTCCGGTGCTGGTATTATCAACCACATATGGGGTCACAACCTACCACTGCAAACTATCATTCAAAAATCTTTGATAAAACAATTAAAAACATGCCAATATACCATTATTAATACTCCAATATTGCTATGTTGCTGAACAACTAAACCTTTTGTTGATAGTGAGTATAATTAATCATCAGTAGCCAAAGAGGATGACGCTAGCTGTTCCTGTCTCATTAAGGCAGATTTAATGGTCAATGTCACAGTTTTGCTAAGAGAAGACAAAATGACATTAACAATAAATAAAAAATAATTTGACTTTTGAAGCAACTAAATCACATATTGTATCCCAATTTCCCAATAAAGACTTATTGTAAGCAGTTTGTACCAAAACTAATCATTGCAGTATACTGGTTTTGCATTTACAATAAAGGAATCAAATACTTTACTAATTTGTACTGACAGGAAATGACACAATACGTGTAACGTCAATCAAACTGTAATTAGAATGCCTCTGTCAAATAAACTTCACAAAGTTAAAGAAAAATGTTTTTCCAGGTATTTTAGAGGATTTAATGCTTTTGTATTTCCCTGTTGTCTCTCTAAAATCTGAAATCATTTAGAATTTCATGCAGAGTAATGTGTTGCCTTTGTGCTTTGTGATGTTGGACAACAGGGTTCATTAACAGTACACTCAAAAATCAATACGTTTTTGTATGCATACTGACTGTTTTGAGTGCATTTAATTTGACTTTCTAAGCGTGAATATATTTAATACTCAAAACCTGCTTAGAATTAGTATATAGTGTGAATCTGAGACAGTCACAACTTTCTGTCACATCAATGTTAAGTAAATGTAAACTGAATATAAATGGTCCTTGTTTTTGATTCAGTTTGTTTGCCATATTGTCACAATTCAGCACTTTTCAAAGTGGTATTCTATATAATTCTTATTTTCTTACTTTTATGTTATTGAATACATCTGGAAATTGAGCACACATTATTTGTGCTATTTTGTTTTACATTGAGAATTTACTGACTCAAGACCATGGTTACATGGTAAATTATATATCAAAGGGATAATTTCCAGCCCTCTCATAGCTAATAAACAATGCTCGGCATAATTGGTATTCAAAGTAATAGAATTACCTTTGTAGCAGCGTTTGTAGTTGTGATTAAGTTTCCTCAGAGGGGAAGTCATTTTCCATGAGGTGTTTATTCATTACTTTGTGTTCCCTCTCTATACGTGTGATGTATTGTCTGATCTAAGGACCAGATGGGGACAGTCAAGAGGTGACGTACATCTGTTTTTCTTCAACCAGGAACCTGTATGGTGTCATACACTGAGAAGTAGTCCAGTCATGAGAAGAAGTGTCGCAGGAGGTCCTTCTTGTTGACCTTGCCCATCTGATTCCTCGGCATCTCTTCCACCAGCACCAGGCCTGTGGGGATGGTGTAGGGCGCCATGTGCTCCCTGCAAAAACAGCCCCAATGAGCACAGACATTAAAACACTGAAGACTGTTTACTGCAGAAAGGAGATACACACAGGCATGCACAAGGACACACACAACACAAGTGGAAATGCACACAAAGACGGTAATATGCACACATACACATATGCAACAACAAAATAAGAAAACAAAAACAGTGAACAATTGCAAAACAAAGGCTAGCCCCGTGGCAGAGTAGTCGAGATAAGGAAAGAAATGTCCTTCATACACTCTGCAGCTCTCCTCCCTAATATCCCCAATTCGCCTTCCAGACACAGACAATTCCCTTCATACAAAAACAATACAATCACTGTGAGATGAAATTAAAAAAACAAATAATAAAAGGATAAACAGAAGGCTGGGATAATTAAAAGTGTTTTATTTTTTCCATTCTGAGTGCATGGTTGTTACGTCAAGTCTTGAAGCCTGGAGCTTTTTTTATTATCTTCTAACCTAGTTTGTTTGTTTGTTTGTGTGTGTATGAGGGTTCTTGTGTGCACGTTTGTGGTGCAAGTGAGCATAATGACTCATGCTGCTGCCATCAAACACTCCTTTCAGCAGATGTCTCCGTCTCTTCGTCTCTCTGACTCAGTGGGTAAAGTGTGAGTGACTGCATGCATACACGTCTGTAATGGTGCTTTGCTCGTGTCACCATTTTCTCCAGGGCAGTGTGTTTGTGTGTGCACA
This sequence comes from Scomber scombrus, assembly GCF_963691925.1. NCBI lineage: Eukaryota > Metazoa > Chordata > Actinopteri > Scombriformes > Scombridae > Scomber > Scomber scombrus. The sequence continues at coordinate 23,433,549 of NC_084970.1, forward strand.
AGCGTGTGTGTTCAAGGCAGCGTAGGGCACATAGGGCGTGAAAGAGATTTGGACTGACAGCTGAAGCCAGGGCACTGAAGAGTGAGCATCCATCTACTTGTTTATGTCTCATTTTATCTCCCTCTAGCCCCCCCCACCCCAACACACACACACACACACACACACACCCTGGCCTCAGCATTGGGCGGTGTGCTGGCACTGCCTGTCCGCTGGCAGCACCCGTGGCTGAAAACACTGTGTGTAAGTGTATGTGTGTGTGTGTGTTTGTGTGCGTGCATGTGTGTGTGTGTGTGCGTGCACGTGCTAACCTGGGCCACAGGCACACACACACACACACACACACACACACACACACACACACACACACACACACACACACACACACACACACACACACACACACACACACACACACACACACACACACACACACACACACAAAAACAGAAAAGAGGTGGAAAAATGAGTGAGCGCAAATACTACAAAATGGGCAAGCAAGAAAAAAAAAAGGGAAAAAATTAGGAAAAGGAGTGTTTGTGCTTTCGGTCACTCCAAAGTGGAGGGCAGTGTGTCACCACCAACTGCCTGCGGTAGACAAAATAAACTCCACTGACATTTAGAGAAAGACAAAAAAACCTCTTAGCCTGCAAGACAAAGCCCTCCGTAACAATAATTTGTTAGCTTCTTCCATATCTTTCTCTTTTTCATCTCTTGTGTTTCCTTCAGCTCCCCTCATTAGTCCATCTCTGGCCTCTCTTTCTCGCACATCCTTTCCTATTGATCCGAAGACTTCAGGGCTAATCACTGGGGATCTGTGTGCTGAACTGCTCGCAGAGCTGCAGAGTCTGAGGACCGACGAGCAGAAAAATATGTGCTCTTGAATAAGCCTAATAAGATTTAACCAGGAAAGTGTCAGATTTATTTTGCAACAAAGGGACATGGGCCTCTTTTTTGTTTTATTTTTGTGCCATTCGGTATGATGGATTGGTTGGAAGTTATTTAGGTCACAGTCTCCACCGGTGGTAGGGGTTGGAGTCCACCTGCTGCCAGAAAGCACTTTTTCAGGTAGCAGGTGGCCCAGTAGTTATGACTTTATTTTTAAACTACAGTACAGCGGGATGATGTCTTAGCAAGCATCTACACTACCTCCATGCTTTGAGTAAAACAATAGATCCATATCAACAACTTCTCATGCATGTAGTAAAAAAAACAACCTTTCTTTATAGTAAGTTAAGATTGAATTTAAGAATCAAATCAGTAGCTAATCTGTAGCTTATGTTTAGTATTATTCCTGCAGCAGGTACCATAGTGAGCGCTGTTTTCTTTTTTGTTTGTTGTTCAATTATAATGATATATATAAGTACACTGTAGCAAAGTTTTTTGTTCCTGGGTAGTGTTATTTTCTCACTGCTTATGCCTATTAAGCTTAGAAAATGACAATTATTCTCTTTAAACTATGCTTTTGTGACCAGGACAGTGATATTTTTTTATGTGTCTATTTCCAATGGGAAAACTGGCGAATTTGCACATTTTCATTCACATGAATCTAGCAAAAACAATTTATGAAGCACTGGATATAATGATGGGAGACTATATTTGGGAGCTGTTTGATCAGTATAATCTTAAATCTTGGAAAAACTACTCACTTCCGAATCTTTTGTGGTCACTTTCATACGCATAAATACATGTTAATTTGTTCATATTTTTTCTGCATGAGCAATCAGGACAAAACACTTACTACCCAGAAAAAAACTGTGTTACATAGTACAATAGAGATGTACTAAAATAACTAACTAAATACTTGCAATGCATTTAAAGGAAAGATCATGTAGCTGAAAGTCATAGTACCTAGCCCAGGTCTTCAACTGAGGCAAGGTCAAACTCTGCCCCCTCTTCAGCTGCACCACTGCAGTGACCTTTTGGCCCCATGTGGCATCTGGGGCCCCGATCACAGCAACATCTGCAAGGTTGAACATCAAATTGCTGACATGTCCTCGCATCATACATTGCAGTCCACAAATGTTGAGAAAGTTACACCATTTTTGTTGTTGTTTTCTGGCCTCTACACATAACATTGGATTTGAAATGAAACAATAAAGAGATTAAAGGGGTTGACTCTTGTCTCTAATTTGAGGGTGTCTGCATCCACGTCAGACTAACTGTGCATGAGTTGTAGCCTTTTTTATACATTGTCCATCAATTTTCCTGTACATTAAAAAAATAATTGGATTGCTGCATTGTCCTAAAATTCGGAAACACCATACAAAAAAGGATATTTTTATGATTTCTATACTGTTGTCTTAATATGTTGACACCTTTAAAGCTGACAGTTCACACAGCATCATCATAGTCATTTCATTTCACTCCCAATGTGCGAACAGGACAGAGCCAAAACAATGAAAAGTGCTGTCAAAGTATTTAGATTGAACCTGTTCAGCACATTTACCTGTGATGTCTGGATGACTCAGCAGGTGACGCTCCACTTCGAGCGCACTGATCTTGTAGCCACCACTCTTGATGATGTCAACACTGGTTCGGCCCAAAATCCAATACACACCATCTTTAAAGGTTGCTGTGTCTCCTAAAAGACAAAGAAGTAAGGAGGGAGTTGAAAATGAAAATTTTAACTTATCTATGTCCATGTCAGATTTTTTTCTTAATATAGCTGAGAATTTACTGGCGCTCCCTTTTCTTTAAAAACAAAAAACAAAAATATAAAAAATGGTTGAAAATCTATTCAATACTGAAAAACAGTATCTGTAAGTAACACACGTGTAACCTTTATGATGACTTGCAAGGGATGTAGGGTGACAGAAGTGGGATGAAGACAAAGGCTCACCTCACCTTTAGACTGAGTATACTTGGCTCAGTACAAAGGATATGTGTGTTTGTGTGTTTGAGACAGAGAAAGTCAGAGTGCAGAGGATGGATTAGTGTTTAAGATTCTCCCACCCCCGCCACAAACATAGGTGTCTAGGGAGACAGGTGTGGGGGAGGATGGGTACAGTCTGTGGTATGAGGGGCTCAGCTGGGCCTTGGGATGACGAGCAGAGGAAATGGGTCAGTATGGATGAGTAGAGAGAGACGGACGGAGAGAAAAATGGACAGAGGAGACAAGTAGCAGAGGATAGAAAATAAGGAACAGGAAGGTGTCCTTTTGGATTATCACAGGTGGTGTGTCCACAGCTGGGACGGAGGAGGGGATGGAAGGGCAAGTGTGTGTGAGACAATGTGATGAGGTTAAGTGGGTGCTGTAGTTAAGGTCGGAGGGTTGAACGAAGGTCAGGAATAGGGGCTGCAGCTGTGACACAAAAACTAGAATCTGTAAATTCAATTTCATTGAAGACAAAGGGTGATAAACCTTCTTCACACATGCAGAGCTGATATTTTTACACCAGAATTATATTCCTGGCATTGTGGATAAGACACTGAAACAACATTAAGACTATGAAGGGAAATACAATTTAAAGAAATTAAAATGTAATGGTTAAATGAATATATAAAATGTAATGAAAAAATATGAAGATAAAGGTCTGGTTATTGACATGCTGTACATGTAGCTGTAAGATATCCCTGCAAGGGGGAGCTAAGCTGGACTCTGCTTCACCTGTTTCGGTGCCAAACAGGTAATGCAGATCACCGACATCACATACATGTTGGATGGTGGTGTATACATCCTGCAGAAAATACTGCTGTATAATTCCTCAGATACATCCGAGCATGTTCCCAGGGATTTGGAGGACTAATGGAATATCCTGTTTTCTTTGACATGTTTGAAAGCGTGGAGTTTCCCTCATCCTGCAAAAGCACTTACGCTATCACAACCTGTTAAGGCATGTACACCCATAAGAGCATCACCATCATCATCTCCAAGGAGCTGAGCAACGTTGCTGATGTTGATGTACCTTGTCTGATTCTGAGTGCCACATTTCTTATACAGGACAGCCTTTTCTTACATTCTTACAGAGGATCATGACATCCGTATACTCACTCACAATAACTGTGGTTGCTAGCATTCTGGCTGGCGTGATTTGCATGTATGAGCATATAGGTATTCACTTCCTTGTGGGAATATAGTCTTTTTTTGCTAAGACAATAGCACATATCTCCACAGGTTGCAAATAGCTCCTTGTCCTGAAGCTTTACCTGTTTCTCTACTAGCTTCTACTGTTCCACAATGAATGTTGTCAAGGCTGTTTTGCTGTCTGTATTATGTAACAGCTCTGTCCTCTGCACAACATTGTGGCCCAGGCCAAAGTTCTTCCATTGAGTGCTACTTGCTGGACCACAACTGCATCTCTCTGCTTTCTTGATAGATGTTTTCCAGTACTAATCAAACACATCTATTTGCTTACTGTTTCCTTCTTTGTGCAATCTCTACTTTGCGAAGCGATGATCTTATTCCCAAAGAGATTTATATCTGCTTTCAAGACCACCTCCTTTTTCGATGCTTCAGTCTGGGTCTTCAAATTCTATTTTCTCATTTTGTCATGAAAATTAGCTGTGATGACTATTTCTCCAAATGCTCACTTCTGATATGCTAGCTTACTTTCAGACAATAGGCAGGCAGTTTCCCCCAGTTTCTAGTCTTTATGTCATGCTAAGTGGCTGCTGGCTATCACACATTCATACTAGATGAACAGAAACGACAATGGTATCAACAATGGAATCTTCTTATCTAACAAATCTAATTAGCATTTGTCCCAAAATAGCAAACTATTAATTTAATTTGGACAGGATGGGCAGTTTTGAGGGAATCTGGACAAAAATAATTTCTAGAAAAACACACAGATCCACCAGGTTACACAGTGTTTGCAGACACTCCAGCGAGACACATGTCTAGTCTAAACCTGAAATATGAAATCAACGCTCAAAGAAAACCAACAAACAAACAACTCTTGTCTGGAATCAACACAATCTAAGAGAAGTATTATATTTTGATGGTGGTCTACTTCTACTGCCATCTCTGCTCTGTCTTCTACTCCATCATTTAATCAAATGTAATCCCTAATCTCTAACCCTGTGTTCCTCTATCAATCTTACATTTCCCCCTTCTTTCTCAGCCTCTTCTGCTCCTGTGCCAAACAAAAACACACAACTCCATCATAGCCCTCCACTTTTTTTTTCACCACCTTATTCATTCACCAGTTCCTTCCTCCTCTCTAGAGCATCTCACATCACATCTCCTGTTTCCTTCTCTCCACCTATCTTCCCGTCTCCTCTTCTCCCTTTGCCTCTATGCCTCAGCATCAATAGAGGGCCCATCTGTTCCCATACATCACGCACTTCATTTCAGTTTATTAGCTGGGATAAATCATAAATATTTCATTATACATCACGGGCGGCTGTCGCCTGCACACCGACAATTTATCACCGCTGCCCTCTCTGCCGGCTTGCCACGGCGGCTATAAGCTTTCCAGTCTATTAAACAAGATTGATACACTGTGTAAATTTAGATATTGGGAATTTCTTCACAGACCACTGCTCTGCACTGATAGGCCGGGGTAACAGGGGAGGATGGAGAGAGAAGGAGGGGAGGCAGAGGGGGGAGAAGAGGAGCTTGGTTGGGTGTTAACATCAGTAACAGCGTAGTTACAGTTTCTCTTTTTCTCATCCTCTTTAGCATGAGGAAAAAGAAATAGTACAGAAATAATCTGGTTACAGTAATGTGGCTCTCTCTTCTTATGCACATATATATGGGAGGAAAAAAAGTGCAGTTTATGTGCACATTTATAAGCTGTGATTATGCCCTGTGTTTGTTAGTGTGAGTATATGCAAAACCTGAGACAGATAAAAATGCCATACATTCATCCATCTGGCTGCAAATGTTTAAGCAGAGAGGAAGGAAACTGCATTAATGATTGACAAAGGCTTGAAAACTAACACTCAGACAACATACTTGTATTGAGTTTGAAGCACTTACACAGGACTCTTTGACCTTGTCTCTTTGAGGAGGATGAAATAACGAGGGATAGTACAGCATGTTTGGAGAGAGGCACAAGTGGGAATAGTGATTGGAGAACACAGACTGATAAAAAAGGGAAGAAGGGTGGGAGAGAGATTGTTGCGAACTGTGTTACTAGGACACGCACACACATGTAGAGGCTCGTACACACACACACACACACACACACACACACACACACACACACACACACACACACACACACACACACACACACACACACACACACACACACACACACACACACACACACACACACACACACACACACACACACACACACACACACACACACACAACACTACTTCAGGCATCAGAGACTCTCTGCCATTATGTGTTATGGCGTCGGAGGCAGATATGGCCGAATGGCTTTCTTAATTAAAACGATAAGAAGCCTAATTGCACTGGGCTTTCATCTCATTCTGACGCATTAAAGAAAGTGAAGGCACACAGTGTGGAAAAAAAAGAAGTAAAAACACATCAAGACTTTAACTGAGGATGGAGGGCAGAGAAACTTCCATAATGTATTTCAGACATTTCAGCAAGAAAATGACATTAGTTTGCTCTGCAGAATGAAGAAAACGATTCAAATTTCAGAAAATCAACACTTTAAATTATTTCAAGCCATTATTTATCACTCTGGTAAGAGGAAAAACAGCACTGTGCAAAAGTTTTTAAAAATCCAGCTACAGCAATTTGTCAGTGTGATGCAAAATTGACTTTAGAGGAATTTCTGCCTGAGAGTAAAATTTGAAAATGAACACTGGTGATTGGTAACCATTCCTGCTGTAATTTATTTCTTTATCAAGGTCTGCATTTGTGTCATGGTTGATAGTTTCCATGTAAAACCAAGGACATTACACTGAACAAACTGGAGGAAAGAGAGATGAGAAGTACAAATTGGCTGTGTGTGGAAATTATTGTATGAATATGAAAAATGCTTGTGTGAACTTCTGAAAGGTTAAAATGCTTAGTGACAGTCCTAGAAACTATGTTTTTGCATCTGAACAGTATGTTCCCTGTGTGAAAGAGAAACAAAGAACATCTGTTCAAGCAGAAGCATATCCTGCCGTGCCTGTTTGGGTATAACCACGCATAGATTAGTCACAACAACTCCTAGAGGTCAGCGAGAAAGAGATAAAGGAGTATTTGCCCCACTCTTCTGTGCCCTGTCCTCTTCAGCCTCTCGTATGTCTGTATTGAGTGTGAGTGTGCCATCGTCTGAGCATTAAAGAAAGTATGACCAGAATTGTTTATTTCCCCAAAGAAGTCAAGTGCAATGGGTGAATCGCCATGACAGCTGCCATGGAAGAAGACGGATGAATTGGGAAGGTAAAGTAAAAGTTGTAAAAGCAAAATAAGGCCATGTGATAATTTGACTGTAAATAAACCTTTTAAACATTGCTTAATACCAAAACCACAAAAAACCCCGTCAGTTTATGCAAATATATCTTACACAACTTCATTTAATATTTACCTATGAGATTACATGCCATGTATTATGTTTGGAGCAAAAAAATTTAGCTGAGGCAGTTACTGTAGAGCACCAGGCTGTTGGCTCTTTACCCATCAAACAAACTGTTTGCCTCTCTCCCCGAGTACCCACTCAACAAACACTCAGGGCTGGCAGGGAAGCAGCACAGGGGCTCCACAGTGCTGACAACATGCATGCTACCTCAGAAAATGTGAACTATGATTCTAGGGCTCAAAATAAGCAAAGGGGTATGTTCAATGATTTCCCTAAAACATTACTTACATGTACATCCTGTGTCATATTTTTTATTTCTGATTGGGAGCACACTACACCTTGGGAAAAATTCAATTGTCCACACAGCTGTTCAACATTACACAGACACACATAGAGTCTGGGCATGTTACTTTGCTTAAACTAAAAGAGTGTGAAAAAAAGGGCAGAGTGTGACATATGACAAAGGCCACAGCTAGTCACAAAAACACTTCCGCCTGTCTGCCACTGGCCTCACTACTAGAAGTGCCGGGAAAGGAGAGAGGCAACTGAAAAAAATCTGTTTTTGTGGGGGAGACAGAAATAATTTGTTAGTCTGTCACTACCTTCAAGCCACACAAAAGATTCTTGCTCTCAGTGAAATAGACTAAAATAAGTTTCGGATGAGTATTTGTAATTGAATGACCTTGATCTAAGTACAGTGTACTTGTTGTTGCGCACACACTCAACCCTGGAGATGGCATGCAGCCTTCTGTAAAGAGCACACTTTGATCGATAAAATGAAAGTGTGTCCACATTCACATTTCCATCTCTGCATTCTGTCTTTGACTTGCTGACTTCAACTATTAAGAAAACAAAACATGCCTTGATCCATGGGTAGGGTGTGGCATAAAAAAATGTAATTTCAGGCACTCAAGTGGATGGATAAAAATAAAAGGCCTTTCATAAATATTGGCTAACACATAATAAAAATACACAAACACATATCAGCACACCCGCCCCCCTCGAGGTTTCTCGCTTTGACTGCAACATAACGACAACTCCCATCATTAATAGTGAAATAAGAGATCTACATAATCAATATATGTTAAGAACATGTACATCAAAAAGATCTAAACTGTTTAGTCACAAATTACTTGAAAAATTAACTTTAAGCTGGATCTCTCATCAACTAAATAAGATGTGTCATTTCATTCTGCGTTTTATGGGTGTAGCATTGTAATCAGTAATTGGCAATTTCTCTCCTGGGCTGCACTGACATTTGTTCTTTACACCTCTTTGTATTGCTCTTGTGTTTAATTTAATTTACTGTGTACATATAGTTTACTATATAGTGTCTACTTATTACAGTATGTATACATTTATTTTATTGTTTATACTAAGCATTTTTAGCACAAACATTTACTTTGGGATGAACAAATCTTATAAATCTTTTCTTATGCTGTTGTAATGTGTTTTCTTTTCACAAGATTAGAAGGTAAGGCAGAAAATTCTTTACTGACTGAAAAAAAATCTCACGTCAAGGTGTTGCCATAGAGCTCTTTTTCAACAAACAAAAACCAAACGACAGCTTTCGACGAGGCGAATTACGGCTCTTAAACTCACTTTACTTCACTATGTGACAGACAACCAAATATGCGGATGGTTAAAAATAAAAAGCTTTTAACAAATAGGACCCTCTTATCTTTAAAACCTGTATATTTCTGTGTCAAGGTGTTGCTATAGTCACACTGCCTGTCACTCTAGTCAAGTAACGATTATTTTTCATAACCCACAATGTCTCAGTTTGTCAGTGGTCTTCAAAGGGTTATATAAACAAAAATTCTCAATGCAGCCCAAGCTCTGAAACGAAATATAACTGCTGAAAAACATAAATCTACAACGTACTGGATGATTTATAGTTCTTAAGGCTTTCTGTCTATGACAAGTTAATAGACACTTTACAGTTTACAATCTGATGTTTACAATGATCCTAAACCATAAATACAGAGTCATGTGGCTATGCTCATAGCATGTAGTCAAAATGTAGTTAAGGTGAAATTTGCACATTTTTAGTTAGCCTCTTTTATACCCGCTTTATGTTGGCCTCACTATTGGCAAACACCATTGAATCCTGAAAGGCACAAAAGTGCTTTGAGCTGAGCAGTCATAGTCATAGTCATTGTGTAGGCTGTCTAAAGCTAAATCCATCTACACAGATGGATTTAGATTTTTGAAGGAGTGCACTTCAGCTATAGTGTATTCCCCTGAATATCAACTTTGCAAAGATCTATAGATTAGGCATGGTGACACAACCTTTTTGAAACCCTCTGAATAGTTTCAAACATTACCTTTCATCAACCAAAAGAAAAGAAAAAGTTGACTTTTTAGAAATACTATTTGACAGTGAATGTTGTGTTTGCATATGTCTCTGCACTCGTTATCAATCAAGTGTTTAAATTGAGCTGGATGAGGAGATGCTTTTCCTCTGTGAGAAGGTACAAGTGGAGCCACAGTCTTTCAGCAGAACCTAAACTTTCACACTGCGGGTTAAAGCTGAGTGCCCTCCATCACTTTGGAGAGGAGAGCCTTATCTGCACAGAGATGAGCGAGGTCTAAATGTGAGCCATGCCTCTTCTCAAAGTGACTGTAAACACTTAGCATATATGAATATTAATGTTCCACATTAAAGCCCCAAAGCCTAGATGGAAGAGTTAATGAGGACAAATAACAGACAGCCAAGCAGTGAAATCTCAGCTCTGACATTATTTATCATCCTTAACTTTTGTCACAGCTCCTTTTTTAGTAATTAATATCGTACAAGAAAGCACTTTGCACTTGGATGAGTGATCTAATTTGTTTAATATAATGTAATTAAAGGAGCTTGAATTGCTTTATGTTAATGTTACTGATTATATTCCTTGCTGGCTTGCCTCTCCACCGGCAGATAACAAGCTGAACTTGAGGATTGATGTCTGTCTCAGATCCGCCATGTTCATCAAGCAAACTACTTAACTGCCGTTTACATGCTCCTTCTCTACAGTGAAACACACAAATCTGAAGCCATCGATGATGCCTGAACACCAAGCAGACCTGATTTCAAAACTCAAGCTGTTTTTTCAGCTTTTGCCACTTTAGAAATCACAAAACTCTTGTATCTTTGATTTTATCTGAAACATGGAATAATTAATGAATGAAATTCTTTTCCTACAAGTTTGTCTTATTCGATATTTTCTGCAGGAAAATGTAAAGAAGACAAAGCTGCAGCTGCCTTAACACTTTACTGAAAACTCCTGCAGTTAAGTGCCTCACATGAAACAGTGTTTGACTAGATTTACCTACAATTGGTGTTAATAACACCAAGACCACCGTGCTTTGACACCTTGCCTGTAAATGTTACAGGGATGGAGGGACGGCTGATTTTAAGCTGGATGGGGTGTTGGTGAATCCCACTGGAAGCTCTGACATTGGAGTTTAAAAGGACACAATGTGACTGCGGGTGAGATTTGACATTGGGAACACAGAGAGGGAAGGTGGCAGTGAAGGGGAGAGCACAGCTGGGAGCAAAAGAGCGATGCACAAATGACTAGTGATGGCTCTGCAGGATATGAGCCGCACTTCTGTCTGTCTATCGGCGGAGAATTTACCCTGCAGTTCTGAAGCTCACCTTTACAGCTGGGGTTACATCTCTCTCGGTCACACATAACAGACAGGCACAAATGAACAAGAGCGCACACATTCATTAAAACATATTCTTACATTTTCCTCATCTGTTTTAACACTCAAGCTTTGTCGAGCCTCGACACTCTGCGGGGATACTGTCTGTTTAAAAATGAAATTTGTGAAAACAACTTCAGCAGCAACATATGGTCATAATATAAACTACACTAAGCAGATACATCCTAGAATAGTTTGTGGCTTCAAACACAGTGGAAATAGCTTTACTTGCAACAGAACCCCCCCCCTCCCTCAAAAAAACCAAAAAAAACCTGAAAAATATTTTAGTGCATCTCTTGCTTATTCTGGCTCTTCAAGGATTACATTGGCTCACATTAGAAGGTTCTGTGGGAATAAATCATTAAGAGTGCAAAACAAAGATTTAACCCCACTATTAACATTTTTGCCCCGGAGCCTGAGCCTCTCCAAATTAATTAAATAAATAATTAAAGGGCTAACAGCCAGCCCCGAAAACACAGCTTCCTCTGCACCGCCGGCTACAATCATGCTTCCATTATTCACCACCAAAATGAAAAATTTGGAAAATTGCTAATCTTAAGCCTCCATCTCTTCCCACAAGTCATTACTTATTTATGTATTTCTAAATTTATTTATGGATAGATTCAGAACATCATAATCCATTCTGTGAGGGGTGCTGGGCTGTCTTGGTACTAAACTAACCCCAAATCTACTGCAACACTGTCTGGCTTTTAATTAATCTGTGGCTCTTTGCTCACCTCTGTTGCCACAGACACACTGTGCTCACACGTGTGCATCATCTTGTTGCAGATTTGTCATCTTGAAATTATATTGTAGTTCTGCACGGGAGACAGACTGAACTGTACATTGTACAAAAACAGCGACAAAAAAGCAAGAAGGGATCAATGTGCACAGAGATGTTTGTGAAGATCAGTGGAATGAGAAGAGCACTCAGGAGAAGGTGACAGCTTCCCTATAGAGCTGCCAGTCATGCTACGCAGCACCCGCTCGCAAGACACCTCTGGCCAGCTGTGTGCTTATTGATCTAAACTAACACTCCTATCTCTGCTTTTTACACTCCACTTTTCTTTGGCCATCTCCTTTGCTTCACTTTCCTCTTTGCCTGTCAGCATCCTTCATTAGCTTTCTTTTCTTGTCAGATTTCATCTTCCACTCTGTGCATGTCACACATACAGTGCAAACAGTATGGTTTTACAGACACATTCAACTGCAATAGATTTTTTTTAAGCTCAAAGCAATTCTGCTGGTTATAACCGATGCACCAGCTTTTATGTTCAGAATATACAATAATAGCTTGAAATGTTTTAATTCTGTTTTAATCTACCATTTGGATAAACATGGCTTTCTGCACCAGTATTTCACTGACAACAAATGACTCATTGAGGGCCTTTAAGACCGCAGGATTGTTTAAGATCGGTGTGTTTTTGACAAGGTTGTGTTGCACACTGTTAGAAATTATGAACATTTTAATGAGGTTGAAAAATGATGCACTAACCTTTATGTAACCTATGTAACTGTCATAGTTTTGACATGAAAATCAAATGAACATCAAACTAATGTAGAATCAACACAAAGAAAAAAAGAACAGATAAGCACTGTGTCATTTATGTTGTACCTTGACTAAACTTTAAATGCATAATATATTATATATTTTGTATTATATAGTATTATGATTGTAAATTGTAATTGTGAAAATATATCAAATATGTCTTAGGAGTCATCAGATAACTTTAAACCTTTAGAACTATCTTTTTTTTATTCTCCACATCTCAACTAAAATATTGTACTGCTTTCTAGCCAGAAGCTCATTTGACAAATGGCCAGTGGAGTTTCTTTCCTTGAGCTCTCTCAGGCTGCATACAACTGTGCCTCCATTGCTACAATTTGTAGACTGATGGAGGGGTTGCAACCTGAGAGTAGATGGTGCTTAGGAGATGTGACTCAGCAGCAGAAAGTCTGTTACACACTTTGTTTTCAAGGTAGTGGGTGTTTATGCCATTATTGTCAGACAAAGTTAATTTGCCAGTTTTGATAGCTATTGTCAAAAAAAAAGTACACTTTCTGTCATATGTCTAAAAAGCGCTGAACAGTTCAGCTAGTGCTGAACACCTGTCACTTTTTCTCCCTGACCAGAAGGTCAAATCCAGGGGGATGTAGAAAAAGTGAGAAACAAAAAGCTCCATGGGAAGGTGACGAGAGATCAGCAAAGAGTTAGCAAGTCAGAGATGGAAGTGTGAGGATAAGACAGAGTGTTAGAGAGAAAGGTGGAGTGTGAAACAGGGAGCAGGTGTGAGGGTAAAGAGGGTACGGGTGTGAGAGGGGAGGGATGAAGCTAAGGAGAGGGTTAAGTGCAAGGGGTCTCTATCTAACACTTCTCCCAACGAGATATCCACACTAAGGGGGTTTATGTGGACTTGGCACAGTAGTGTGTGTGGACAACAATAACTTGTGCGGGAGTTAACTCTCCATATCAATGTGTCTATCTATAAATCAAGTGCATAAGTACAGTATGTGTCTCATGATGTCAAAAGAATTGAGTGGGAGAAGTGCTAGTATTTTTCCACACTGTAAAATCCCATTTTAAAGTTTTCTTGTATTGACATCTTTAAAGTATTCCTTAATATAATGCAGAAACACACAAGTGTACTGGGTAAAATATGGGTTTATTTTATGATCATTAATTATATTTAGGGCTGTCAATCGATTAAAATATTTAATTGCGATTAATCACATGATTGTCTTGAGTTAACTCGCGATTAATTGCAAATTAATCACACATTTTTCATTTGTTCTAAATGTACTTTAAAGGGATATTTTTCAAGTTTTTAAAACTCTAATCAACATGGGAGAGGACACATATGCTTGCTTTATGCTTGGCCAGCAGGTGGTATTTGAGACTCGATGTACTGCATGTGGCTGCAGGATTTTGTTCCAACTAATCAAGAGCACACAATTTCAACCAATCAGCTGTCTTAAGACTGAAATCAGTTGATTAAATGAATCAAGCATGGTGTGCTCCTGCTGTGTTGGAATGGAAACCTGCAGCCACATGGCCCTCTGTGGAATAGTTTGGACATCCCAGCCTTAGAGGTTCAATCGAACACTGAACAAGACTTGTTTAGGTGACCAAAATGTTACAATTAATTTACATGTACTGAAACACGCTAATATAGTGACAGCTACACCTATACTACTATTCTAATCTGGGGTTATGCCATGGTTACTTTTCTTAACGAACTTTGTCGCTGTGGTAGCGACTTGTCAATCACAAGGTAGCCATGCTCTCAAGCATAATAAATCAAGTGAGTTTTCTCATAGACTTCCATACAATCAGGTTTCTTTTTGCAACCAGTGGTATTGCCCTCTGCTGCCCATTAGAAAGAATGCAGGTTAAAAGCACTTCCACATTGGCTTCACTTTTCAGATCCGGAGCTAACTGCTTGGTCTTAATACATGTCTGGAAAGGAACTTTAATTATTTCAACTGCATTCCTGAGAATTTTTTTTTGTTGGTACGTTTGGTATGGTTCTAAATTATTATGATTGGGAACAGAACAACTCACTATAGTTGCCAACTTTGTCCAACATTTACCAAAAATACCAAAGTGAAGTAATTCAAACTGTTAAATACTCTATAGGTTGTGTAGAAAACAACATCTTTCATTGTCATTGTTACCAGTGCTCAAAACAGAATTTTAAAGGATGTAGTATTCTTGAAATGAACTACGGTAGATCGTTCCATCTGTTCATCTGTCTATACATCTAAATCAAAAGTTTTAATACATGTTAATACTATGACCAAACCTCTGTCATAGAAAAGACATGTCAAGTCAAAACTGTTTTGGACAGTCTATCCTCAAAGGCATTAGTGCTGAATTGGGTTGCACACACACAAAATATTTGTGTGAAGAATTAAAAGAGATCTTGAGATACTGTCACCTCTGCACATACTTCTGAACATATTTCCATTTCTTTTTCATCCGATGATTTACCCACGAGTGTCTGTGCTTTCAATTGTGCCTCACCTATCATTGTCTGTGTAGAAAATAAACAGGAAATAATTCATACCATTTCACAACTCTATGTGTGTGTTTGAGTGGGAGTCAGGGAACACAGACAGGTGGGTGAGCAAGGAACATGCTTGATAGTTTCCTATAAAGTACTCCATGGTTTGTGTGTGTGTGTGTGTGTGTATGTGGCTGGAGGGACTGGTCTGTGGGGAGCTGATTGCACGGGCTCTCATTATGTGGCCAGTGGCTGTAATGGAGTGTGACAGCAGCGTGCTGTGCTCTGGATCTCTGTCCTTCCAGCCTGCAAAGCCAATTAAACACACTCTGCCCTGCTCTCCCACTGCCTCGCTCTCCATCCCTCATTCCTTCCTTGCTGCTTTTCACCCTCATCCTCCTCTTCCTCCCCCGAACCACCACCAACTCCCCAATCCCTACCTTGCCCATTCCCGGTCTCTCTAAGGCCTTACATGCCACCCTTTGTAGCTCGAATCTTTCTAACCCCTCCATCGCCACATCCTCTAGCTCAACTTCCAGCTTTTCCCCCGCTCTTTGCTTCTGGCTCTTATTTCCTGTCGCCTACACGACACTCCAATTGCTTCTGCCCCCCCCCTACTCGCACACACCAAACTAACGCCTGTCTCCCGGTGGTTTTGCAGAAAAGCAGGGCTCCTTTGGGGGGCAGAGAGAGAAGTGCTGGGCTGCAGGGAAAGAGAGCCTCTGATGACAGCTCCCCTCTGTGCTACCCCACACACTCTAAAGAGAGGGAGAGAGAGACGGAGAGAGCAATACTTGGTTCCTCAAGACCTAGAGCAGTCACAACCACTTAGGAGGAAAAATGCCCTGGAGCACCAAAAACACACAGTCCATTTATCACTCGCTCATAGTCCCCTAAAATGTGCACACACAAACATACAGTGCACACATAGCCAGTCTGTGAGTGTGTGTGCTTCCTGGGATGGACTTCTGGTTTTTAAGTGTTTAAAATCCCTGAAACTGCAGTCGGCCGCAAAGACGAAAACTCTTTTGACATCTTTGCTCCCCCTGTGAATCCCTCTGACGTTACGAGTCATGTAGATGCAATTACTGTCAGAATTCAGTTCTTCCAAGGGAATGTGTGTGAGCATATACAGTGCTCAAGAGTGACTTAAAGAGTGAAAAGCAATGAGGGAGGGATAAATGGGGAGGGGGTGGGGAGGTTTGGTACCTGTTTTGAACCAGCTGTCATCAGTGAAAGCCTCTCTGGTCTCCTGAGGTTTATTCCAGTACTCCTTAAAGACGGATGGACCTCGAACCAGGAGCTCCCCTTCCTTCCCCTCCAGACCTGGACGTACCTGGGGCATATTGATAGAAAGACAGGAAGACAAAGACAGATGGAGTAGACAGTTTAATAGAGTTGAGTGCAGGTTAAATCAGGGAAGAAAAGGCTAAATTATCATCCAATTGATTGCTTAGTTAGGAAGCAAAATGCTATTTTTCCATGGCTAATAAATACAGCTAATATAACCCATATATTATATTAATATACTAAATATGCTTCTAAACTCTGTCATCCTCCATATACTGGGTTTAAACGTAATATGAGTCTTAAAAATCAAATTTTTCTGCATTTGCATGTTTTTTGTTTTTATCCAATGACTATAAATTAATTAGTATTGCATTTTAATTTGTTCATTTATGTATTTTGTAATCACCTGAGTCTCTCTGTGGTTTCCCTCCACAATAGTGGCGTTGGTCATGTTATTCATAACAATCCGAACATCCACACCAGGGAGTGGCAACCCTACAGCCCCTGGGAAAAACAAGCATGAGCACAAACACAAAAACATATAACTACAAAAGGAAAGGGAACATATAAATACAAAGGGAAAAGTTTATTGGAAGCAGGGTGGAATTAAAATGGCAATAACCAATGAAGAGATCTTCATCGACTCTCTTTGTGAAGGATTTCTACCACAGTAGGAGTGCTCTCCTCCAGAATGGCATTAACCTCTATCTACAGGGCATAGCTAGTCACTAAATGGTTTGCTGAGACTGTAAAACACTGTAAACAGAAAGCCATTCGTCTCAGTCACCACAAGTCAGCTTAGTTGGACAGTTATTGGGATTTCAAGAGCAATGCCTGATGCAGCTGTTTTCACCAACATAAGTAAACTCCATATAGGAGCATGGCTTTTGGGATGACGGTGTTGCATTTGTCTGAGAGAACACTCTCCAGGGCTTACTGATGTATCCACTTTAAGAGTTTAACACTTATCTACAATATCTAGAATTTGTAAGTTAACCCAAAAACAACATCCTTCCTCTGATACACATATAGCCACACCCGCCGATAGGGGGGGACAAACGGGTCTGTTGTCCCGGGCCCAGGATAGGGGGGGGGGGGGGGCAGAACTGGGCCCACATTAAATTATGGAATAATTTTTCAAAATAGGCCTATTTGTGGAAAGAAATTGTATTGTAATATTTGAGTTACATAACAGCTTTTAATTGCTTTCTTCCTAATCGCTCTTGAAATAGTGGTCAAGAACCCCCCCACCCCCAACA
Source organism: Scomber scombrus (assembly GCF_963691925.1). Taxonomy (NCBI): domain Eukaryota; kingdom Metazoa; phylum Chordata; class Actinopteri; order Scombriformes; family Scombridae; genus Scomber; species Scomber scombrus. Next base: position 23,451,228 of record NC_084970.1, read on the forward strand.
CAAAAATGGTTTGGCCACTGATCAAAATTTGATGTTGTCATTTGAAGTTCAGTACGCTAAAAATGTCCGGTCAGCCCAAGTCCGGTGCTCAGAAAAGTAAAGAAAAGAGAAGAAGAGAAGAAAAAGGAAATAGAGGCCTTAGAGATTTTCTAAACAAATATTTAAAAAAAGGTGGTGACGGTGAAGCTGGAACTAGTAAAGTAGGGTGACCAAACGTCCCCGATTTCCGGGGACAGTCCCCGTTTTGGGTGACCTGTCCCCGGTCAAAGCTGTCCCCGAAAATGTCCCCGATTTTGACACTGAATGGGGGAAAAATGCGCGCAGACTCAAACACCAGTTATTACGCTAGCCATTTAACGCATCACCAGAGAAGACGTCGTATGACGTACAGGTTATCAGGACGTACGACTAGACGCAGCAGCGTCAACAACAACAATCTAGAGGCGGCAAAAAGGAAAGAAAAGAAGACCAGCGGTCATACATGGTATGTTGTGTATGAACTTATTTATATTGTGTGAATTGGCAGTAGACTTGGCTGTGTGTGTGTGTGTGAGAAGTGATGTAACGTTAAAGTAAGTTGTTTATCTGAATTGAAGACCTAACGTAACGTTATAAAAGTCAGTGGACGTTAACATTATGACAATGTTTTCATATCTGTCATTAGTGACGCTGTAACGTTAACGTTAGCATGAGATTACCAGGTGATGACATTGTATGTGTCCCTGTTTTGGAAGAGGGGGAGGTGGAAGACTGCTTTGGTAACATATGATTTTCCTGTAGGCATAGGGACATGAGACATTAATTAATAATAAATCAATGGTTGATAGTTGTGTGTGCTTCTGTATTTTGTGTCGGGCTGTGTGGGTAACTAATGACTGTAGTAGTTATAAATGCAGACCATCTGATTAGCTGATGCCCTGAGTCATGTATAAAATTAATATACTCATATGTTTTGACTTGGTAATTATTATTAATTACATCTTGATGATATTTACTAGCTACTGGTCTGGCAGCTGTCCTTGCACATGACACTTAACTTTGGAAGAGAGATGTTTTTTCTAAAGTATTCTACATTTGTGTTTTTGACACTGCTGTGTGCTACTGATACATGATATTTGTGGGTGCTGATATTTTGATTTATTAACCTGGTCCTTTTGTGTAATAAAAGCAGGTTAAAATACACGAAAAAGTACTTGTCCCCATTTTTTATTTCATAATGATAATATTTAATGATTTTTCACCGCCGCATTGAAAATGTCCCAGATTTTCATTTCAGAAATCTGGTCACCTTATAGTAAAGTCAACGTAGAGCAAGGTAAGAAACAGCGCAGACAACGTTTACCGGCAGCCTTGTAACGTAACCTAACTGGCCAGCTCTAATGTTAACGTCCATTAGCTTGTATAAAAGCCTGACACAACACGCTATCTTTGACAGAAACAGTTGAGTTTGGTAGCTCCGTCAGAGAGGAGAGAGATCCAGCTGCAGTCAGGTGACCGAGAGAGTGATGCGGGAGAGCTGCCCCGCAATGGAGGGACAGAGTCAGGCTACCGGTGAGAGAGAAGAGAGTCACAGTGGAGCGGGAGGGGCTCGCTGCCCCGTCAGAGAGTCTGAGCAGGATGGATCAGAGACTGATCAGACATTTAATTTCAGCGATCCTGCATTATGGCCAACTAAAATGACCGAGTCTGATAGAGTAGGAGTAGGAAGAGCAGAGGAGAGGCAGTGTTGGGGAGACTTAAACTACATGTAGTTGAACTAAATAGCTTAACTACAATTAGCTGTAACTTGCTGGTAGTTAAACTACATTCATATGTTGTGCTGCGTCAAGTATTTCAACTACTTTTTGGGTCATTTTTTGTAGTTAAACTACTCAATTTACAAACTACAATTTTGGTCAATAACATGAAATATTATTATTTTATTTTTTTAAGATTTTGTTGGCATGGACGCCTTTATTTAGCAGCGTATATGGCATGTGCTCTAACCACTCGACCACCTGCACATTTTTTTTGAAAAAAGGCATGAATCATGTCATGACATGCCAACATTGTTGTTGAAGACACACCGATCTAGAGTATGTCTACCTCTTTGGGTTTTTTATTACATTTTTTGTAGACTGATTTACACTTCTGATTTACATGTGGGTCAATGACGTATAAGGATTTATTTAAAAATAATAAATATGGGAATATCTATTGCAGTAATTCAAACATTAAGAAAGGTTGAGTACACATAAATACATATTAAAATAGTAAATTAGGTGTTTTATGTGTTTTTCCATCTCGATGAATTAGAACTGACCTTAAAAAAGTCATGTGGTGCGACCGTGATCTATCTTAAAATAAATGAATTTAAGTGTTTCGAAACAAATTATTTGCATGTCCTTTAAGTTTTTGTAAATAATAATCTCATATTTATGTTCTATTATGTCACAGTTGCCTTCTTAAATGTATGTAAGACTTATTTTTCCTGTAAATTGCTTAAAAATGATTGAAAAAATTTAAAAATACAATTCAGTTAAGCATACTGTATCAGTGATTAATATTAAAAGTGATATTTTACTCTGAATTTAATACAGTTATTGGTTTTATCGGTCGCACCACATGATGTTTTGTCACTTTAAATAACAGAAAAATTACTAATAACTTGTGGTTTTTGAAAAGTTAAAGTGATTTCATATAAAGGAAAGGTACTACATATATATGGTATTTTTTAAAATCAATTTAAACCTTTTTCTAACTGAAAAAAATGCAGTTAGACTGAACATGTCATAGGCACGTCATTGACCCATGTGGGTGTTGGGGTAGGCTTTTCATTTTCTCTTTATATTACCCAACATATCTATAGATTACCCAACATGTCTATGGTGAACCTACAGTATGTTGACCAGCTTTTTTTCTTTAAAAAAATAAAACTGAGTTGAGAGGCATATTTCTGCTGGCATGTGAATTTTTTGTAGGCTATTATATTTAGTTTCATATACACCACATGTTGATTTATTTAACGCTGAGTTAAACGAGTATAATGAGTATAAGTAGTTGCTAAAGCTACTTTTTTTAGCTGTAGTTTTACAAACTACATTTCTCCAGGGGTAGAAATGGTAGTTTGTTCAAACTACTGCCAGGCTGAACTACATGTAGTTTTACAAGCTATGCTTGCAAAGTAGCTTCCCCAACACTGACGAGAGGAGAGGAAGAGCAGAGGAGAGAAGAGGAGAGGAAGAGCAAGGGAAAAGGAGAGATCCGGGTGCGTGGGGGCCCATCTAAGATTATCTCGTCCCAGGCCCAGGCAAGACTGTCAGCTGGCCTGCATATAGCCATTAATAATCCTTACACCTCCATAACCATTCACAAACAGTCTCAACATTTGCTCTGTTCTCATGCTAGTTTCTGAAAAAAGCACTGACAGTAGAATTCAGTCCGTCAGTCCTTTACTGCTGGTTCCTCGACATGCTTGACATCACCTCGAGTCGCCATCCTTAAGTATGCGTTCAACTATGACCCCTTGATTTAAGTAATGATAGCAAAGACTGCATAGGGGATGCACAGAGAAAGTTTTAGTAGTCTTTCTCTTTGTGTTTGTATGTGTATGTGCGCACCTGTGCCTTAAGGCTATTATGCAATTTCACAGACAGTTGCTCTCCTAATAAAGAGCAGGTCAGGTCCTGATTAAATTGCGATTCTCTCACTTCATATTGATCTAATCCACTCTGGACCTGATTGGCAATGTCTATCACACGCCCTCCATCACTCGTGCCCAATCCAGCAGGGAAAACCAATTGACCACTAAAGTAACTAGATTACTTCTCAGTTGACAAGCAGGATAACAAACACGCTTCAGTCAGAGGGTTAGACAAGCTGAATATTGCCAACTTGCTGTATCCTGATCCACTGAGGACAGTGTGAACAAGGTTAATTGACACCTGAAGCACACAATGGTTCTTATTTCTTATTTTCCTTATTATACTTAGTCAGAGTATGGGGGACAGAGTTCAGAGCCAGAGTGCAATTAGTGTCTTGCTTAAGGACACTTCAGCAGGGTTAGGCAAACTGAATCCTTTTAGACAAGCCTGTCAATATGGGTCTGAATCAAGAGGGGTGACACAATGGTGCAGTAGTTAGCACCATCCCCTCACAACAAGAGGCTCCTGGGTTCAAACACGCCAGCTGGCTAGGGCCCTTCTGTCAGTATCCTTGCATGTTCATTGACACCTGCTGGACATTTTGTGTGTTGCAACCATGTGCTTTTGTTTGTTTTGGGTAATGACTCCGCCCTCACCTGTCATGCTTCCATGTGGTCATTGTCGGCCATTTTGTGCTCACCTGTACTCCGTTAAGTCCTAATGATTAGGCCTACTTATTCTGTGCTCTGTCAGCCCCAGTTTGTCAGATTGTCCCAGTCTTTTGTTCTGAGCACATCTACCGTTGTTACCTGCTTTGCCTGTCTGCCAACCTGCTTGTTTATACTCTGCCTGTGAACCTGGTTTTTGGATTTTGCCTGTTTGGACTGCTTATTTGGACCTGACCCTTGCCTGCCTCTAGACCACTCTTTGGACTGCCCTCTAGTTTGTCAGCTCTTCTCCTGTTTCAGTTTTGTGGCCAAGAGCCTGCATTTTTGTTGAGTTTTTTCACCGTTTGACGGGACATTCTTTGTTGGAGTTGTTTTTTGACTTTTTCTGTTCAATTAAAAACTCTTGAATTTGGAACTTTCTGCATTTGGGTCCGAACTTTCTACAAAACCTGACATTACAATCTGACCAGATAATGGACCCAGCAGAAATAAGTAAGGTTCTTGATCGGCATGGAGCAACGCTGGGGAAACACCAGGCACAAATTGAGTTTGTTTCCAGGACGTTGGAGGCAGCTACAGCAAGTGTGACTGACCTTGCTGCTAGGGTGCAACAGCTCCAGTTAGCCTCCTCAGTACCACCTCCTCCAGCTGCTCCAGCCCGAGAACCTCGCCTGCCTCCACCTGAGACTTACTCAGGAGATCCAGGATCCTGTCAGTCATTCCTAGCTCAGTGTGAGCTGATTTTTGGACTACAGCCATTGACTTTTCCTTCTGATCGTTCTAAGGTTGCCTACGTCATCACCCAGTTGTCTGGAAGAGCTCGTGAGTGGGGAACGGCCATCTGGAGCAACCAGGTGGCGATCCAGGATGACTTCACTCAATTCACTGGTGAAATGAAGAAGGTCTTCGATCGCTCTAAACAGGGAAGGGAGGCTGCTCGTGAGATCCTTAACCTCCGTCAAGGCCGCAGGTCAGTGTCCGACTTTGCAATAGAATTCCGGACTCTGGCGTCCTCTACTGGTTGGAACCTGGAAGCTCTGTATGATACGTTTTTCAATGGACTTTCTGAAGGGATTAAGGATGAACTCATTCCCCGCGATTTGCCTTCATCTTTTGATGGCTTGGTGGGTGTGGCTATCCGTGTGGACACTCGGCTAGGTCAGCTTCATCGGTTGAAGACAACCAGTAGTTCTTAGCGGACTGAGCTTCGTCGAGGGTCCAGTTCTCCTCTTCAGGTCCTTGAGGGGGGATCAAGGTCGTCCACTCCGGCTCCTCCAGAGCCAATGAAGATAGACCGGACTAGTCTTTCACCAGCTGAGAGACAGCGAAGGCTGGAGTCTCGTGCCTGTCTGTACTGTGGTCAGCGTGGCCATTTTGTTTCAACCTGTCCTGTAAAAGACAATGCTCACCAGTGAGGCGGGGAGTACTGGTGAGCGCAATTCCCTCAAGGATCTCCCCATCCCTTCGCAGTGTTCTGCAAGCAACTGTGATGTGGAGGAGCCATCATCACACCACCTCCGTCCTCATTGACTCTGGAGCTGAAGAGAGCTTCATTGAAGTATCACTGGCCACCAGATGGGGAGTTCCAGTAACCACCCTGCAAGTGCCATTGACTGCCTCAGCGCTAAACGGGACCTGTTTCGCCAAGGTAACCCATATCTCATCCCCGGTGAGTTTGATGCTCTCTGGTAATCACACTGAGGAGATTGCTCTTTATGTTATTGATTCACCACAGATTCCCATAGTTCTTGGACACCCTTGGTTAGTCAAACACAACCCGCACATTGATTGGGAGAAGAATTCTATTTTGGGCTGGAGCCCATTCTGTCATTCCCAGTGTCTGAGGTCTGCCCTTAACCGGTTCCCTGTTTTTCCTGAGCTACCTGAGGAGTTTCCAGACCTGTCAAGAGTTCCGGAGGAATACCTAGACCTGAGACCCGTCTTCAGCAAGTCCAGGGCAACTTCTCTACTACCTCATCGTCCATATGATTGCTCTATAGAGTTGCTTCCTGGAGCTTGTCCGCCTCGAGGTCGTCTGTACTCTCTGGCGCCCCCTGAGAGAATGGCCATGAACAAGTATATTGAGGACTCCCTAGCAGCAGGTATTATCCGTCCCTCGTCCTCTCCAGCAGGGGCAGGGTTTTTCTTTGTGGGCAAGAAGGATAGATCATTAAGACCTTGCATTGATTACCGGGGCCTCAATGATATTACGGTTAAGAACAGATATCCTCTTCCCTTGATGTCCTCAGCCTTTGAACTGCTACAGGGTGCCACAGTGTTTTCTAAATTGGACCTTCGTAATGCCTATCATTTGGTGAGAATCAGGGAGGGAGATGAGTGGAAGACGGCATTTAATACACCCACAGGGCACTACGAGTACCTTGTAATGCCGTTTGGACTGACCAACGCCCCAGCTGTGTTCCAGACTTTGGTCAATGATGTACTGCGGGATATGGTAAACAAATTTGTTTTTGTTTATTTGGACGATATTCTGATTTTTTCCAAGTCCATTCGTGACCATGTCCATCATGTCCAGTTAGTTCTTCAGCGGTTACTAGAGAACCAACTTTATGTAAAGGCTGAGAAATGTGAGTTCCATCAACGCTCCACATCGTTTTTGGGCTTTGTCGTCTCTGAAGGTGGTGTTGGGATGGACTCCTCTAAGATCAAGGCAGTCATTGATTGGCCTACCCCTCAGTCCCGCAAGGATCTGCAGAAGTTTCTGGGTTTTGCAAATTTTTACAGACGGTTCATTCGTAACTATAGTTCTCTTGCCTCTCCTCTAACTGCTCTGACATCCTCCTCTGTCAGGTTTTTCTGGTCGGAAGTGGCGGAGAAGGCGTTCCAACAACTGAAGAAGCGTTTCACCTCTTCTCCCATTCTGGTTATGCCAGATCCTTCGTGTCAGTTCATTGTTGAGGTGGATGCCTCTGAGGTAGGGGCTGGAGCTGTCCTGTCCCAGAGGTCCAAGGAGGACAATAAGCTGCACCCATGTGCCTTTTCCTCCCACAAGTTAACGCCTGCTGAGAAACTATGATGTCGGGGACCGGGAACTTCTGGCAGTCAAACTCGCTCTGGAGGAGTGGCGTCATTGGCTAGAGGGCGCTGAGGTTCCTTTTCTTGTGTGGACGGACCATATGAACCTGGAGTATTTGAAGTCTGCCAAACGACTCAACGCACGCCAGGCCAGGTGGTCTCTTTTTTTTAGTCGGTTCAATTTTACCTTGTCTTTCCGTCCTGGGTCCAAGAATGCTAAACCTGACTCTCTTTCTCGACAGTTTAGTGCTCCAGATGCTGCTCCTGCCCCTAACACCATTTTGCCTTCTCACTGTTTAGTGGGTGCAGTTTCTTGGGATATAGTCTCTGTGGTTCGCAGTGCCCAGCAACAGGAGGCTTGCCCAGCTGGTTGCCCCCCTAACCGCCTGTTTGTCCCCAGTTCTGTCCGTCCTCAGGTTTTGGAGTGGGGTCACTGCTCCCGACTGACCTGCCATGCCGGGGTTAGGAGGACTATGGCATTTCTCCGTCAACAGTTTTGGTGGCCCCGAATGGTTGCAGATGTCCAAGCCTTCATCGCTGCCTGTCAGATTTGTGCCCAAAACAAGAGCTCAAATCAGCCACCTGTCGGACTCCTCCAGCCGCTCCCGGTACCCAGACGACCATGGTCCCACATAGCCTTGGATTTTGTGACTGGCCTCCCGCCTTCTGATGGTAACTCTGCTGTCCTGACTATTGTTGATCGGTTCTCCAAGTGTGTGCACTTTGTCCCTCTGCCTAAACTCCCTTCTGCCAAGGAGACAGCTTCTCTCATGGTTAACCATGTCTTTAGGATCCATGGAATGCCTTTTGACATGGTGTCTGACCGAGGTCCTCAATTTGTGTCCTCGTTTTGGAAGGACTTCTGTAGGCTTATTGGAGCCACCGCCAGCCTCTCTTCATGATTCCATCCTCAGACCAACGGCCAGACAGAGCGGGCCAACCAGGACCTTGAAAGGGTTCTTAGGTGCCTGGCGTCCCAGAATCCCACATCCTGGAGTCGGCATTTGGCATGGGCTGAGTATGCCCACAATTCTCTCCCTGTTGCATCTACGGGTCTCTTCCCTTTTCAATGTTGCCTTGGCTACCAACCACCTCTCTTTTCTTCCCAGGAACTTGAGGCATCGGTTCCATCTGTCCAGGCGTTTGTCCGGCGGTGCAAGGCGACGTGGAGACGTGCTCGAGCCTCTCTGTTGCGTTCGGGTGCCCAGGTCAAGCGGTTGGCAGACCGCCGAAGGGTCAAGGCCCCCCACTACAGGAGCGGTCAGAGGGTTTGGCTCTCTACCAAGGACCTACCTCTCCGAGTGGACTCACGTAAGCTGGCTCCCCGCTTCATTGGGCCCTATGTCATCGAACAGGTCTTGGGCAGATCTGCAGTCCGGTTGCGCCTGCCCCTCTCACTTCGCCGAGTCCATCCCACCTTCCATGTGTCCCGGTCAAACCTGTCTGTCACAGTCCTCTGTCTCCCCCGGCTGTGCCCCGCCCTCCCCCCCCGCTCGTTGATGGGGGTCCTGTCTACACTGTCGAGAAGCTGATGGATGTTCGCCGGCGTGGGCGTGGTCTCCAGTTTTTGGTTGACTGGAAAGGGTATGGGCCAGAGGAGCGGATGTGGGTTCCCGCCCGCCACATTGTGGATAAGACACTCATTAGAGACTTTCGCCAGCAACACCCACGCCATCCTGCCTTGACGCCGAGAGGCGTTCGTTGAGGGGGGGGGTAGTGTCAGTATCCTTGCATGTTCATTGACACCTGCTGGACATTTTGTGTGTTGCAACCATGTGCTTTTGTTTGTTTTGGGTAATGACTCCGCCCTCACCTGTCATGCTTCCATGTGGTCATTGTCGGCCATTTTGTGCTCACCTGTACTCCGTTAAGTCCTAATGATTAGGCCTACTTATTCTGTGCTCTGTCAGCCCCAGTTTGTCAGATTGTCCCAGTCTTTTGTTCTGAGCACATCTACCGTTGTTACCTGCTTTGCCTGTCTGCCAACCTGCTTGTTTGTACTCTGCCTGTGAACCTGGTTTTTGGATTTTGCCTGTTTGGACTGCTTATTTGGACCTGACCCTTGCCTGCCTCTAGACCACTCTTTGGACTGCCCTCTAGTTTGTCAGCTCTTCTCCTGTTTCAGTTTTGTGGCCAAGAGCCTGCATTTTTGTTGAGTTTTTTCACCGTTTGACGGGACATTCTTTGTTGGAGTTGTTTTTTGACTTTTTCTGTTCAATTAAAAACTCTTGAATTTGGAACTTTCTGCATTTGGGTCCGAACTTTCTACAAAACCTGACACCTTCTATGTGAAGTTTACATATTCTTTCCATGCCTGTGTATGTTCTCTCTGGGTATTCCTCCAACAGACCTAAAACCTACAGGTTAGGGTAACTGGTGTCTCTAAATTGCCCATAGGTGTGAATTATTCTGTATCTGTAGACAGACAACCATTCACACACATATACAATATGTTAGTCCTGTGAGTGACTGATGACCTAAGAGTGGCCCCAGCTTCCCCACAACCCTTTAGAGTATGGATGTAGTGGATGGATTAATTAAAAATGACCTCAAGATGAAAGTTGTGCTAATCTTTGTCAATGATCAGGCAATATTTAAAGTATTTCAAAAGGATATGTTATTAAAGGATAATTTAATACAACCGATTATTTTTATAGTTTTGTCCATGTTTTCAATCAGCCACGATAACATTGTACTCACCAAAACAACTGCTGATAACTGGCAATTTTGTGACAACGCAGTAAAAAAAAAAACCAGACAGTTACTGTATCTAAACATGATCTAGACCATTTTATTCAGAGCTAAATCAAGAAGTGAGAGCCTTTACTTTTTTGCCTTTGTGTACTTTTCCAAAGTTGTTTGACCGATGTGGTGATTTGTTTAAAACCTGTCTGACTATTTGACTGCTCATGTTTTTGCCTCCTTGGACTTAAAAACAAGCCTGGTAAAAAGGGATTACAAAACCCAAAGGGGGCAATCTCTCAGCTCCCTGTCCTGTTTTCCGCTAATGAGGAGTGAAGTAATGTAGGTGTAGATGTAGTCTTCCTTGGGTTCTTCATTTTGTCCATATTAATTGCTATTTCTAAGAGCACAGGCATATTAAAAATGCTACAACCTGGTATGTGTGGGGCAGAGAAAGCATGTCAAAGGCCAATGAGAGATTTTCTTCCAAGAAGTTAATGAAATACTACTTTTCGGGCCTCAAATTACATAAAATATTGGCACATTTTTAACAGGAAATATAAATAGGAAGAGATTGGACAGGAATGTGAAGGGACAGCACAAGGAAGACTGAAGATGGGAAGGTGTGAGGCTGTGGTGAAATATGAAAATGATTCTCTATGTCAGTGAGAAGACAAAAAAAAGAGGCTGGGAAGCAGGAAGAAAAAGAGTAAAAATGATAAAAGGGGCAGCAGAGTGAGATACTAATGAGATGGAAAGAACAAGGATGAACTCACTTACATATTTACATCTCAACAAGGGTAATATGACCCAGAAAGCCACACTGCTGTTAATCTGGAATATTCCAAAACTGTAAGATACATAATCAGGCCAGATAGACGCCCTAAATAAGATACAAAATTATTAAAAACATTTCTGCCAATAAAGTGTATTAAGAACTGTGTTGTCTGCTGCTTAACTGGCGGAGGACAGAAAGAAAAGAAAGTGAGAGTGGGAAAGAAAGAGGGGGATTCCACTCCTCTACTCTTCTGAGAGTGTTTCTTGCGGTTGCTATTGATCCATTTTAACCTACTTAAAGACAAGACAGGAGCACACTGACTCAAACAGGCACAAGCTCATGCCCACATATACTCACACCTACATATACTCACACCTACATAAAAACATCTCCCACAAATGCCCTGCAGTGGAAACATCAATAGAACCGCAGACCTCTTGAAGCCATTCTTAATAATCACCTGAGAGGAATCAAACACATCCTGTTCAGTTTATGCCAAACATTACCTGACAAACAAACAAAACAATACCACAACAAAACAGTAGACAGAGGATTACCCAATCCACTTGAAAGCCAATTAGCCTTACCTGTAAGAGGAAGAGTTGGCTGGGGAACACGAAGGGAAAAATGAGAGGGGGAGGATGGAAGAAGATGGGATAAGAAAAGAGCTCCGAGAGGAAGAAAAGAAGAAGAAAGCAACCACTACTAGTCTGACCTAATTTTCAGACCTTGCTTTTGTTTCTGCATGTGTGAGGGAGGTGTTGTTGGGATCATGGGGTTTTACCTGACATCACACTAAAGAAAACTGCCTATGATCAAAATACAACATATGTTATCAAATTCAAATTTAGCCCTGTTTCAACAGAGAACAACCTAGAACCTCACCAAAACACCACTGGGGATGTGCTTTTATCTGATCCTCCAACCCTAAACTTTGACTTTGGAAAAGATGGAGAGTAAAACCCACAAGCATGTGTTCCATCAAGTCATTTTCATTTGCATTCATCTTGATGAAAGCCTCATGTCTTTGTTGGATGACAATCATAAGCTGACATATTGGTAGGACTTCAAGGATAGGTTCACTATTTTTCAGGTCTGTCTTGAAACAATACTCAGGTGCCCATATGAAAACTAAAACAGGTTTAGCTTTCTGTAATCTTTCCTCCTGTTCATACAGGTCATTAAAAAATTCCTTTAATGCACTGGGACAAAATCCAACGTCCTCTTTCTGTGCAAAAATGTATTGAATTCTAGTCAGTCAAATAAAGTGGATATTTTACAAAGCAACAGTCTTGACTGACTGTTGTTTAAGACAGACTTGATAAATTGTGAACATCTACTTACATAATGTAGTTGTAATTCTTTTGAGAAAAGCCTTTAATAACAAATTACAACACCCACTTTCACTTAGGCTACCTTCACTTGTAGGAGAGGCACACTGTTGACTGTGATTAATCCAAACATATGTGCTTTCACAGTCAGCAAAACTGTTTTCATTCTTGTTATACTATCATAGTAATGGTGGTATCGCTAAAAAGCACAACACCAAGCTGATTTACTGACTGTAGTATTCGATTGCCCTAACTCAGGATTTGTAAATAGATGACAGACAGACACACATACCTTTTCCCCTGACTGAGTTTTGGTAACCTGGCAAAGTGCTATAGCCGTGCACTCTACCTGCACACTTCACTGTCATTTATTTAATTAAACAGTAACTGCTGAGTGTCAGATGTTAAACTAATCTTCACAAAACCTTGTGTTCTGGTTTAATTTCCAAACATTGACTAAGCAGTTGCCTCCAAACCTCACCACAGGTTGCTTGGAAAAGGAACATGACCTGTGTTTTAAGCTGTCTTAATGATCGTTATTGTTTTGGCACCTGAGGTTGAATAGCATTATTGTTATCCACCAGAGTGAATAAAAAACTCTGAAACACAATTAGTGTGACTGTGTCCTTACGTTTTGTTTTTATCTTCCTCCTAAATATGCTTTTCAATATTAAAGTGAATGTGCGCATGTGTGTGTGTGTTTGTGTGTGTGCAAACTTAAGTACCTGGGATGCGTGTGCCCCTCAGAGGGTTGGACAGTGCCATGCCGATCTCAGTCATGCCGTAGCGTTCCAGCAGTGTGTGTCCTGTAATCTCCTCCCAGCGTTGCAGAGTGGGCAGAGGGAGAGCAGCTGAGCCTGAAACCATGAGCCTGAGGAAGGAAGGATGGATGTGAGGAAATCACTCAGGGGTTCCGAGTAATGATGCAATTGAAATTGCTTGCTATTGTTTTTAAAGTTGCCTGTGTTTGAAATTTGCACTTAAACCTATTTGCTTGAAAAGTGCCCTAAAAATAAAGTTATTATTATTATTATTATTTTTATTTATTATTATCATCATCAATAGTAGTAATAGTAGTAGTAGTAGTAGTAGTCATAGTAGTATTCACATGTGATTTATAGGTGACAGGTGGGTGTCAAAGGGTTGAATGCCCGTAGTGCTCCAGATGAGAACAATTCTGTGTTTTTTGATGAATAATCAAACATGTTAAGTATGCAAAATGAAGCAGTAGAAAATACTGGCGCCACAGAGGCAACCAAATAAATAGTGCAGACACCACACACCAGACTGATAACAAAATCATGGATTTAAAGATAAGCAGCATATGTGTTACAACACTCAAGCTGCAATGATTAGTCAAAAAAAATGAATAGTCAATTGACAAATGACTCTTGCAACTATTCTGATAACTGAATTGTCAGTTTTCAAGCAAAAGTGTAAAATATTTGATGGTTACAGATTCTCAAATGTGACAATTTCCTGTCTTTCCTTGTCATATATGACAATACACTGAATATAACATTTTAGGCTCTTATTCAGACAAAACAAGCTAACTGAAGAAATTACTATGGCCTATGAGAATAGCCTTTTTTTAACACTGATTAACCGATTAATTGAAAAAATAATCGATAATGAAAATAAAATTGTTTCAGCCTTGTACTACATGATTCAATACACTGTCACTGAAAAAGACAGATGATCTTTAAATATATTGTTGATGTATTGATGTTTGTCTGTCAGATCTGGTGACTGCGAGGGCGACATAACAAATATGACTCACATCATTTTCATACTCATTAAACTATTCATTGACTGCTTTAACCCTGTATAGAAGAAACTTCTCACCAGTCTGTGTTGCACACACATAGGTGTATCTACAAATATACCTACCTACAAGTAAGCTGTCTTTGATTGATGTTACAGCCCCTACCTGATCCTTTCTTTGCAGACCGCTTTGACAAAGTCTTTGACATGAGGCTGTGTGAAGTGCTGATCATAGTACTCTATCAGCTTAGAGTAGATAGTTGGCACGGCCATGAACACATTAACCAGGGGAGACTTGGAGCTCAACAGCATCTCCCACACCTGAGAGAGAGAGAGAGAGAGAGAGAGAGAGAGAGAGAGAGAGAGAGAGAGAGAGAGAGAGAGAGAGAGAGAGAGAGAGAGAGAGAGAGAGAGAGAGAGAGAGAGAGAGAGAGAGAGAGAGAGAGAGAGAGAGAGAGAGAGAGAGAGAGAGAGAGATGAGCACAGAATATGACTGAGACAGCATAAAGAGGAGAGAGATAAGGACAGGCTGATGGACGGGACCATGTAATAGAAATGATTACATCCACATTCATTCCATTAGAGTATTTGTGATATCAAAAAGTGCCATTTTGTTTCTTTTATTTGACGTAAATGGCAGAGTAAGGTCCAGGCAGCAGCCTCATATTAAAGTTGTCAACATCACGCCAAAACAAGAAAAGAAAAAAGTCAAGATTTGTAAAGGTCAGGGGGAGGAATACAGCAGACTGCTGTAGGGCCAGTTAAATAGCTTCTGTACGGCTACTTTTGACAAATGTGCTTCTTGACTCTGTAGAAGTAGCTACTCATGCCCCCCACTGCATCACACACACACACATACGTACACACTTACAGGTGTTAATGGACATAAACATGAATCATGAACTACAGGCACATATAAAAATACTGTTCAAATAACACATAAACTCCCTTGTTCAAGGACAAAGTCATTTTACTCACTCCGCCCTACCCACTCCACCTCATCCCTCTTACACACACACACACACACTCTGGCTACATCACAGTAGACGATGGGAGGATGGGACGACAGCATGAATTAAGTGAAGGTGAACGACAGCTTCTCTAAGTCCCGTCTCCCCCCTGGGAGACGAACGCTCCTCCCCAGCTGTCTCCCCTCCCCTCTCAGTCTACTTATCCTTACTTCTTCTTCTTCTTTCATTCTACCTCAATTTTCTGAGTGCTTATTTTTCATTCTCTACTTTCTTCTCTGACCCCACATCTTCCCTTTATCTTTCCTTCTCCCCTCCCTATCTCACATTCACTTACCGTCTTTCTCCATTTCATAATTTCTTGCTT
This sequence comes from Scomber scombrus, assembly GCF_963691925.1. Classification (NCBI taxonomy): domain Eukaryota; kingdom Metazoa; phylum Chordata; class Actinopteri; order Scombriformes; family Scombridae; genus Scomber; species Scomber scombrus. The sequence goes on from NC_084970.1 coordinate 23,466,445, forward strand.
CACTGCCTCTGCAGTCTCTCACACACACACACACACACACACACACACACACACACACACACACACACACACACACACACACACACACACACACACACACACACACACACACACACACACACACACACACACACACACACACACACACACACACACACACACACACACACACACACAGAAACCATCAGTCTATTCCATCATCCCTCTCACCCACCACCGCATCCTTCTTAATGTGCCAGCAATTTCTAAACTCTTCCTTCCACTTCTCCTTTGAGTCACCTCATCGTAGACTCACCTAATGTATTCACTACTGACTTCTGTTCCTATCATCCCTTCTGCATCTAATAAACAAACACTGAAACATATAGATGAATAAAGATGATAAGATTAAGACTTGTCGACAGTTTAATCAGATCCTTATCCCATTTCTCAGAGTATCATTACAAGCTGATCTTAAAAAGTTGGGTGTGTCTGGTACCTGTGCACATGGAGAATAATACTTAGTGCAGGGGGAAGGATTATTAACTGAGTGTGCCCTGACCATTCTGTGTGGTGTCTGTCAAGTGCAGTGGAGCGCTTCCACCTAGTCCAGCCTAGAGAGGAGTAGAAGGCAATTTATATCCGTCAAATAGCTGGCCTCCACCTATGGGGACAGGATGTGGTGAGAACCCAGAGCCACGGCCTGCATCCTAAACAATGCTGTGAGCTGTTGAGCCCTGCGCTAAACATAAGAATACAACACAACTGATGGACTCTTCCTGAGAAAGACAGGATACTGAACCTCAACACTTTTTGGATACCAACCAAAATGGGCTGGTAGTGCAGAGCACTGAAAAACTATCAATTATTTAATGTTGGTATGTTTAGATTCATTTTAAAAATATTCTCTGACTGTAAATTTCCTGATCATAATTTTGAAAATTTTAGTTTGTATTTTTCGCAAGAAAGCTTGTGCAGCTGTTTTGCTTTTGGACAAAATATACGTTATATGATGATTTGATAAAACAGGGTTTTGTAGACAAGGTTTATATTCTTCAAAGTAAGATATTGAAAAAGTGGCATTTTGATATTGGTTCTGATTCTCAACATTTCAAACCATGATCATCCTTACACCCACGTTATAATGTACCCAGAATCCACCACAATAATGAGGAATAATGTACCACAGAATCCCTCCAAGCTTCATCAAATTCAGGCTGGAGCTGTTTTAGTTATGGCATCTAAAACCTTGAGAAGTCGACTTTTATCCCAAGCCAAACTGTTTTTATTTCTTTATACAATACAAAACAATGAAAAGAGGCTTCATTCCTCCACATTTTGTAACACCAGTGGCGACTGAGATACTACTTTTGAGATGCACATTTTGACTTGATTATAAGAGCAATTTTTGAGGATAGCTGCACCAAGTTGTCTGACCAGTACCCTTGTAGTGTGTAGGCATAAGAGCTAAGTTTTATATACAATTATTACTCCTACATAGGGCTAATTAGTTAAGTATTTTTTTCTAAATTGATGCATTGATCAACATAAATTAAATCAGAAATATTTTGATAACTGGTAAATAATTTAAGTCTTTATTTAACAAAACAGTACCAATCATTTACTGGTTCCAGCTTCTCAAATGTGAGTATTTGCTGATTTTCTTCATCTTTGGCTTTTGAAAAATTAGTCAGGAAATAAAAATTGAAGACACCACTTTGGGCTTTAGGACATTGGGATTTTCTAATTGTGATGAATTTTCTGACATTTTACAGACCAATAGAATATTTGATCAATTGAGAACATAATCATCAGTTGAACCGATATTGAAATGACTTATTAGCTGCAGCCCTAGATGTGTTATACCACCCTCTCATTGAATGTCTCAACAATTATATATTTGATATTACATCTGAGTTAACAATTTGTCAATGTGTTAACAAATCTATTTCTTGTGTACGCTGCTGTGATGAAGTGTCTGAATTGAAATTGAGAAATAAAATCTACCCTGTGTTGTGTGAGTACGTACCACAGTCAGTCTGAAATAGCACACTTGAAATAGACATATCTGCGATTTATCGGATCACAATTGCTGCACTGAAAAGTTTTGTCACTATCTCCAGGCGAAATCAGAAAGAAAAAAAAAATCAATGCCAGCCTCTACTGCCTAGGCTACACTTCAGAGATCTTAGGGGATAGAAGAGACAGACTATCGATCACGTCATCAATGTACTGTAACTTCAGGAGGAGGAGAATAAAGGCTTTTTTTTCTGAGGGTGAGAGAAGGGGCTTGTGGTTTGGTACACAAGGTCAGGGATAACAGTCGAATACTGATAGCTATGATCGTGTTGCAATACCCCTGCTGACAGATACATATGTCCTTCAAAGACCCTTTCACTGCCATTAAGCTGTGGAGGTCCCTCCCTACAAACAAAAGCACACATACATTAGCACACATGTGCATCTACACTCCTTTATGTTCCAAAACCCCCCCCCCCCCACACACACACACACACACACACACACACACACACACACACACACACACACACACACACACACACACACACACACACACACACACACACACACACACACACACACACACACACACACACACACACACACTTCTTCCCCTCCCTTCTCTTGGCCAAAGAAGCACTATCATTCTTCAATGTCAGCTCATCGATTGATCCGCTGCTTAAGCCCCCGCTGTGAGTCGGCGTTGGTCAGATACAAAGCCACACAGGGCAATTCATCACTGAGCCCCAAACACTTAGTTTGACAGTCAGAGTGGGAGAAGGAAGACGAGGAGGAGGAGGAGAAGGGGAGACTGATAGAAAGAGAGAGAGAGAGAGAGAGAGAGAGAGAGAGAGAGGAGATGCAGCAAGGAGAAAGCAGAGAGAACAAAAGTGGAAGGGGAAAAGGAAACACTTATAAAGGCATAGGCTTACAAACAGAGGGACTGATGTGGAAAGAGTCAAAGGTCTTTTTCAACTCTGCTACACCTTTGCCATATGGTACTTCTAAATCTGATGTACTTCTATGGCTCACGGTCAATTACAGTCTGGCTCTCATAGTTGGCTCCTGAGCACTACAGCTGTACAACTGCCTCCTTTATTTAGAGAAGTTAATGAAAGATTTGAGAAAGAGTCAGAGGGGAAAAAAAGAGACAGATAGAGTGCAGTCTCGACCTTATGAGGCTGGAATTCAGGCAGCATAATGCAGGTGGCGCCAACCCAGAGCGGGCACAGCAGCTTGTTGACAATGCCGTGCACGTGGTGGAGCGGCAAAGTGTGGAGGATGACGTCATCCTTGGACCACGCCCACTCTGAAACCAGACATTGGATCTGGGGGGTGACAAAGGAGGAAGGGGTCAGCATCTCTAAAATAAATCACCTCAGTCAGATTCCACTGTTGCAGATATTTGTAACAATGATCTTCTTCGTGCTGTCGTTTGGTTCACTACCACAATAAAAATATTGATTTTTGAGGGTTATTTGAATTCTTCACCACCACATTGGCATGCTTTGAAAGTGAAGGCATGGGAGGGCTGTGATTTTCATGTTTTTATGGATGAATAAAATAAACTTAAACCCTGAACCTTGACATTAAGAGTGATGGATATCGGTGAAGTAACTCCAAGGATCACGCAACAGACAGAATTCTGCAAAATTCTTGTATCGGATGTACTCTATTTTGCAGTTGTTTAACTTTTTGTCCTCTTAATCCTCTTTATTCATACCTTAGTTAGTAATTTCCTCCTTTTGCAACAATGTATTCTGACTCTTGTAAACAATGCATTTGGTTGCAGTTGGAGAGCATAATAATAATGATAGATAGGGTGTACTGAAAGCATTGGAGTGAAACTTCCAGGCCAAAGAATGTAAGAGCGCACCTTTTTAACAAATACTGTCATAACTTAATTGCATGAGGGTCAATTGAGGCTCCCATCTGTGAAGAAATGTTTAACAATGGATTTTACCCTGCATGAAGAAAATATTACATGTAAATAAGCATCTGCTGTTACTAATATGATCATAACTTCTCTGAATATGCACTTCATCATTTGTTTTTTATCAGTAAGACAAAGAGCAAAATTGAAACCCCTAAACAAGGGTCACATAAGCAATGGACGCCACCTAAAGCACCTAAACAGTTTTTAAGAAATCAATTGTTACAGGGTAATATCAAATCATATATAGTTATATAGTGTCATACAAGTCTTGAATTATATATAGTGCAATACACTATTTTTTTCTCTCAGAAATTATGCAATTTGTTTCAGGAATGAAGGAGATGGAAATACATTTCTTCTACTCAATTCAGTTTTGCACAAAATCACTATTTTCTCTTGAAGTATACTGGGTCTAATGCCTGCTTAGACCCACTATACTTCGACCGTCGATTCTGAATAGGAAAAACTCAACTAACTTTCCATCAAGATTCAATTACTAAACAAGTTTTGATTCTGTGATAATGGAGGGCATGGAAAGCATCAGTGTGTTCATCCCTGTGTTCCTATAACAACTGCTGATGTTGTTAAGCAATGCATAGTGTTGAAACTACTGTTAATGTGAAGATATTAGAAGCTTACATTGTTTTCATTTTGTTGAGGCTGTGTGAGAAAAGTGGTTAATGCAATTCAAAGATAATTTGTACCTTACAGTTATACAGTACTGAATTGCATTATTTAGAACAGGTGTTCATGTTATTGTGAGTAATATTTTCTTGTTTAGAAACAGTGAAACTTCCACTGTGTGCCTCTGAATGTAAATGCAAAATAATTGAGCAGATCACAGCTGGTAATCACTGACACACTTGCAGAAACATGCACGCATGCTGAGAGCAGTCCATGTTAATGTTTGCTCTGGCTACACCATTTAGATGGCATTCAGCACTCATCTGACATTGTTCATGATGTCAGCACCTTTGACATCATGAACCAAACACATTGCAAGCACAATAGGGAATTGATATGTATGATTTTCATCTTTTTTTCCCCCAATCACTAGGAAGAAATTGCAGGCATTTCAATTCAGAAAAATCACACTAAAAACATTCAGTGTACGTGGAAACATGGAAAAAGAGGTGTAAGCAGAAGATGGGGATCATATGGTCTCATCTTAAATCTAAGTTTGAGTTTGGAAGTGATTCATCAAACCTATTCCCCTTCCTGAAATTGGTCTCAAGCCTTCAAGCTTTCCAGGAACTCTGACAACCTGATGTTGTTGCCTTGCAGGAAAACAGACAGACTCACTTAATCATTCACTCACTCACTCACTCCCCTCGGTCACCCAGAGACAAATGAAGCTCTGACTTAGTTCACAGTGATTTAATTTTCCACACTATTGGACATGTAGGTCAATTTTGCTTAAAAATATTCGGAGAAATCTTCGGAAGATCTTTAATGGCATAAATTAGTGATTGTTTACAAAGCTAGACTGGAACAAAAGAGGAATGATGCTGATGAGACAGTCAGATATGGGTGTGGGGGAGGGGCGTGATTTGGGGATGTCTACAAACGTCTTGCACTTGCAAACTCGCATATAATTTCATGTGTCTATATTTGAGTTTTTAGTGGAGTTCTGAATAACCTCTTCCTGCACTTCATGAAATATTCTGTAGAAAGGCTGAACCACATTCTCAGATATAGGGACTTGTAATTTTGGGCAATATAAAAAAATCTAACTTTACAAGAATATTAATTACCAGTAATTATTTAATTTATTGAAATAATGAATACATTTAGCCTATGAAAAACAAATAATGTATTCTTGGCCATTAACCAAATGCCCAACGTTTTGATACTGATTCTCTACTCAGTGTATTTGACTTGTATTGTTTTTCTTTTTTCTTAATATAATACAGTATATGCTTATGAGAAGTTTTTGAAAATTCTTCTTTGTTGGTGTATAAACAAACACTTTGACTTATCACATGTAGGCATCAGTCACCACAGAAGTGCTCATAGGTCATGTTTTCAGTAAATAAAAGTCAGAAAACTAAAGCAGTGACAAAGTGAAAAGGAAAATGTCAATTTTTGCAGTTTCTTGGCAGCTAACTTTCAAATCCCCAATTTCTGAGCTTCTCACAAGCACCTGAACACACCAACAACGAGACATTTAAACCCCCAGGTCCATATATTCTGATGTTATGACAGTGTGAAACTTTGACTAATGTGTTACCTCCAGTCACAGCCACAGCCAAGTAGCAAACAAATCACTTCCCCTCTATTTGGAGAACCTCTGGACAGAACACACAGACTGAGGTTACAGTTTAAGAAATGATCTAAAGCCAGGAGGGAGGACTATGCCATATCAAACAGTCCATACACTATCATGATATCATGAACTCATTAATGAGTAAATCACAATACTTGTAATATTAAATATGACTGAAAAAACCTACCTATTCTAAATTAATGTGCGTTCCAGAGAAGATTAAATTAACATGAATGACGCCCTCAAAATGCCATATAAGGGCAGTCATTGGGCAGGTTGTAGAGAAGCTCCATTCATGAAAATGGCACCAAAGACTAAGAAGAACAACTTTATGAGCTCTCGACTGAGGTACCGCTCTCAGAAATAGGTCAACACAAACATATATTATTATTTAGTGTTAGTGGTGAAATTAAAGGTCCAGAGAAAGACAAAGAAGGAGAAAAAATGACCCGTGCTGTGAACGCTGTCTCAGCTGTTGCGCACACCATCACAGAAATAAAAAAGAAATGATTTGACATGAATTGGATGCCACAACATCTCACTAAGGGAGTTATCAGCCAGAGAGCTAAATTATAACCTCAATCACCAATATTTCAATTAAATGGATAAAAGCAATTAATAAATAGTCCGTTTGCATTGTGGAAAAGTAACCGTGGACAAGTTGCTTTGTAGTTTCAGCTGTACTTTAATTGTACATTAAAAATATATAATTTACCATGGCTTGGATGCTGTAGTGTGTATGCAGAACTCCCTTGGGTCTCCCTGTGGTACCGCTGGTGTAGATGATCATCGCTGGTCGCTCAGCCCAGTCTGTGATGGTCACCTCCTTCTCTTGTGTCTCTGCCCCATTCAAAGTGTGCAGGTTTGAGGTAGGGGGCAGTGTGAGACATGGCAACCCCAGTCTCCGTGCCAGGGGCTCCAAGGTTTCAGCGTAAGGATGCCCTGCCACCAGCAGTGAACTCTGGGAGTCGGAGATGATGTACTCCAGTTCAGCTGGTGGGTGTTTTCGGTAGAGCGGCACCGCCGTCCCGCCACTCATCCAAGCTGCCCATTGTGCCACTGTATAGGACGCATCATTAGCACATAGGAAGGTGATTCGTTTTCCTTCCAGACCCCCAAAGTCAGAGCTGAGAGCAGTGCTGATTCTTCCTGCAAGGCCTAAGCTGCTGCCGTACAGCTGCTTGTAGCTGTGGCTGCCACTACTGTCTATGATAGCTAGCTTATCTCCAAAAGCTGGAGCTCTGGCAAAGACTGGCTTCTGGTTTATCCTTGATGACGGTACTTTCGTCCATCTATGAGCTTTCCTCCAGACAACAGCTCTCAGCAGCCACTGCCCTGGCTCTGATGGCCAATAAGTTCTATTAAGAGTAGTTTTCCAGTGAGGAGTGGTCCACTTCAGAGAGTGGCGTGCAGCAACAAGTCCCGAGAGCATTTTTGAGACACAGCTGTTCAGACTATCCGAGATTTGAACTTCATGTCAAGATGGCTCCATCCTAGGTCTCTTCCAATCATTCATGTTACAGTGACAACATCTGTTAGTTCAAAGGGAAAACAGTGTGTGAGTTTTTTTTTTAATCTTATAACATAAAGAAATTAACAACCACTCCAAGTGTATATAGCACGACACCAGTTCTAACTTTTTTGTCATTACACCTGGGGATCGAATCCAAATACTTTTTTTTTGTTCTACCCAAAAGGTGTCCATAATACCAAGTACTTGTAACACTAAGTATCTGTCAAGTACAGGCTGTACCCCTCATTTATTTGCAAACACTCTCTGATGAAAATCATACATACATTTTTGCCAATTAAAGACTCATTTAAGAAGCAGAAGAAGAAGTTTTTGTACTGCTCTTAATATTGAGAAAACATTATTGTTAATATTTGAAAGGTAAAAATGGTAAAAATTAAAATGAAAAATAAAAAGGTTTTGTAATAAAACATGTGCATGTCTATCAAAGAAGAATGAATGAATTCTGTAAAACATGGGGTCACATTTTAGACTTCATGTATTTGTGAACAAGTGTGTGTGTAGAAAACTGTTGCAGTATATTACTATTACAAATTACATTTTTTGTTTATTTGTTACTCACTCAATAAAAAAACTACATAAATAAATAAATAAATAAAACGGGCTACTGTAATATCAAAAAGATCAAAGTCACCCAGCTCAGGAAGTTTGAGATAAGCTCACATATTGATTTATGTTATTAATCTGTCATATATTGTAATATGTATTCTATATTGCCATTTAAGCTGATACAGATAATTATGTATCATATGTATTGTATGTTAAAAACTGTGGGAAACAATATGTGCCATGATAATACAAGAGACTGTAATAAAGAGCTTTGCTATCTGCAGACTAATAGTTGTCTAGAGAGTCTAGATAAGTCTCAGTGGAAAATAGTGGACTTATGAAGTGAACTCTATGCACTTTATAAATGCTTATACTTTATTGCTAGATATGCTGTATGTAATTTTGTAATGTGAAATCCAATAAAGATCTTTAAAAATGAAGTCTGACTGTGAAGGCAGTGATTAAAAAAAGAAAAATAAGAGAAAAAAGAAAAAAAAACAGATCAACAAAGTCTGGTACTGCTGTCTAGGTCTATGATGTCTTTTTTTATTCAGTTTAAAGAGGCGAAAACAAGCAAACACAACAAACATACAAAACTAAACAATATCCTGTCCTTTATAACTTGTGTAATTATGATTGAACAGCGACAGAGATTAGATTAGATTAGATTCATTAAGTATGCGTAAACTTTACCGTACATGTAAAACGTGATATGTAACTGCTTGACGGTGGTGTCTCCAGTAATAAGTGAATACCAGATTATTTTGTTGTTGACAGAAATAAATTAAATTATCACCCTGCTGTTAGTTGACAATATTTCGGGTACTGACCGTCATGGCAACACTGACCGGACATCAGCCACAGCAACGACAGGTTACGGTACTTCAAAGTCGCCTTTCTGTCATTAATAATACATTCATATTAATTGCTTGATGTCGGTGTTCTGCTGAAAACATGTCACCTTAAATTTAGATTCACCTTACCTAAAACAAACGCCGGTACGTCTTGTTGTGAAGGACGGTGCAGCGGTATTATCCTTCCTGAATGAAACGGATATGGCTTGAGTGGTTCCCGCCAAAGCTCAGTCTCCAGCTCCTGTGTGCCGACCATGGTGGTAGAGACCTTTCATTAAAATTAATGCTTTAATCGTTTAAACAATTACCTTAATGACATTGTACTTAATTCTTTAACGCATTTCACCATATTAAATGAGTTAAATACACACAGCTCTATGCCATATGATAATTATTAAACTGTGTTGCTTCAGGCTGAATAAAAATGGTCGTTTCTTAGGCCTTTTTGGTCATTTTTAAAGTTTAGATGTTACTTTTTGACACGTGGTTTGATGTTGCACTTTGTAAACTACTAGATGCATAAGGCAACACAGACATTTCACACCTTACAGCCTCCAAGTTTCACTTTTTAAATATTTTTTATGTATTTATTTTCATTGCTTATAGAGGACTAGCATGGCTTCTGTTGTTGTCTGCCATCCTGTTCTTAGCTCAACCTGCTGGTTGGTTGGACAGACTGATTCCCATTCTTGAAGACCTGCAGATCTAGTGGAGAGAAAGAGGAAACATAGAAAGAAGGACACATGTGAGGGGAGAGAGTGCGGCATATATGCAGTTACCCCACACAGAGCTGTGTTTGGCTTTAGATCACATGCCAGTCTTACCTCTCAGCTTGCCAACTAGCTTGGCTGGCTTCATCATCACAGTGCAAGTGGGCACATTCAGCCGCCAGCTGGCAGTCGTGGGCCTCAGATAAGAGAATGGTACAGACATGGCACACGTTCAAAAAGTTTTCACTTCCCTCCCCAAACCCCCTACACTGCAAACGAGGATGGCATGTTCCTAACGAAATTGGAGCCTTTGTTTCAGAGAACTCCCCTCCACTCTCAGGAATAGTATCGTCAAAGACCACTCGTTCCCATTCGTGGTGAAAGCGCTATTCAAGGGGATGCTATGCTACCCCAGCAGCAATGTAATTTACAGAGAATCTTTTATTTTTAGGCATTTGCACAGTCTTTAGTCTTTTTAATGCAGATGGCACTACCGCATTTTCTAAGGATACAACCTAAAAATGACCGAATGTCATCTCCGATGAAAACAAATCAGACAGAGGCAACCGATGTTTTTTGGATTTGTTTCCTGGAAGTTGGCCATATTTTTGACATGTGGGAACTGGAATCTGAGCCATTCAGAGGCTTATTTACAGCTACTGGAAACATGCAGGGATGGATGAAGAGTGGAGGATAATAAAGATATGTACTGTATATGTTTGTCAAGGGTTAGTGGAGAAGACATGGCTACCGTAAGGAGTTGTGGAAATGGTTATGGCGAAAACATGATAAGACAGTGTACCTATATAGTAAGCAGAAGCTGGCATTCTGCTGCAGTGGCCTGTTGCCAACACAACATTCAGCAACCACCTGAAAGGATCTCGCAACTGAGGGGCTGGACGGCCGCAAGCAGGCGCCAATTCTCATCTTGGCAAAGGACTGCATCTGAGGAAAAGAGGAAGAGGGGAAGAGGGGACCCCCCACAGATCTGTGAGAGAGGCTGAAATGGTAACACAAACCATGGGGAGTACCCTAACATGTGTCAGGTTGGCATCAATGTGAGAATGTCTTGGCAAGCGCTCCGTTCTCTCCCCTCCCACCCCAGCTCACACACAAACACACTGTTGCCCTGCTTGGAACACATGGTACATCAGCAGCGGCATCTGGCCGCGCTGACTCCCGGCAGCTGCGCTTCATCTTCGCCAGTTGGGAGTCTTGGCACTGCCACTTCATCAACTACCTGTGGCTCCTCCCGGATAAAAAGGCGGGCGATGAATTATTCCGAGGCTGCAGCTGCAAACTTGACTTTCATCCAAGAGATTCACTGTAAACATATGACTGCCTTGCAGAGCACATGCCACCCACATACTAATGCATTGTTGACAACATGGCTTGTATCCTGGTGCAGTGGGACTCTTGTGCCATGTGATGGCATGGTTCAATTGAGGCGAAAGATACAGGATGCACTGTAACGAATCTATACATGTTGTATCCAAATAAAACAAGAGGAACAACACATGGACTACTGGAAGCTCTTTGCAAAAAGCAAAAATATTGATTAAAGTGTGCAAATCAACAAAAGAACTTAAGAGCGCAAAAGATAAAAACATAACTGGATAGAACATAACATTCAGATTGGTGACACATTTCAGATTCAGTCAGTGCTCTTCATTAGCTAGCCTCAGCCCATCTCTTTGTGCTGGGAAATACTGTTGAACGATCAAATCAAAAGGAAGACAAGGATTACACTGAAAGGAATTTTCTTTCCATTTTATAATGAAGAAATGGATGAATGACCTTTCAACTCTACAATTATTGCCTCACATTCCATTTCTAATGGAGGTTTTGACAACCAAGGACATTTGCTTGAAGCACTCTGAATATATTTTAGCTGTGACACCATGGATTGCTGAAAAAGAATAAGGACGGCTTTGTTTGAAGATTACCTCGACTTATGAAAGAAAATTTCCAGCAGCACCTTGGAAGGATGTGCTCATAAAGATTTCATTTATGATGTCTTGATTTGGGAAGACTACAGTAAGGAGATGATAGGCAGCATGATATAATGTTGCTTTATTTTATACTTCATTCATTCAGTTACATCTTTTTTTACCCTTTGCCATGGAATATATCATATACTTCACTGGATGATTCCATCAATGAACTGCATTTTATACCAACTCCTCTCCATCTAATCCAGAAATGTGTTTGGGTTCGTTTGGACTTTCAATTGATTTTTCTTGTAGAGAAGCCCTCATATGGACTGTTCCCAGGGCAAAGACCCAAAGCTTTCAATTTATCCCAAATGTCAGCTGTTATGTTATACAAGTTTGGCAGCCGCACATTGTTAAAATATCACAGCATTAAATTAAATCATGACGGATGACACTAGTTCATAATTTTACTGAATTTTTATACCTGAATATGAAGCAATTCAAGAGTTTGTGGTTTCCTGTCCTCTACTTGAGAACTTCATGACACAATTTAAATTCAAAACTTGTGTTGCAGAGTTTTTGAGAGAGACAGAAATGTTGTTTGCAAGTTGTTAAAATCTGTCAAAATTCAACTACATCTCTCCCTTACTCAAACAGACACATACACACACACGCACATATTCTCTCTTTTTTTCTGTGGGTGTTAGTCATCTGACAGTGACCCAGTGGGAGTTTTTCCTCCATCTGTGTCGGTCTGACCCATTTTAGCCCTCGGCCACGTCCAACTGTTCCATGTCCCAAACATATGTGCGGTGGCAGGGGGATAAGCGAACCGTCGCCGCACGGGACCTGCAGACACACACTGCAGATATGACACTGGACCCTGCTTTCCTGTCTGTCTGCTTCCCACAGCATATGTCATTATCAATACTGGCCCAGAGGATTCACACCTTAGTGATTTGACAAAACACCACTGCTATTGCATCCTTGTCATATTCTGTGTTAAGGATGTCTGTCTGTGTTATAAATACTTTTATCTCATGAAGTCAGTATGTAAAGATGTTGGGTTATATGTGTTTTTGTTTTTTTTTCCTTTTCATGCACTGTGTGATGACTGTTGGACAAAATATATACCTGCCCTCATTTGACCCCACTTGATTTTGAATTTCCATCACAACTCTTAACCTCTCTCATAGCTATCATTCAGCATATTGCCTATACTTATTCTGTTTTCTAATGGCTAGCCTTCATCAGGCAATTGATTTGGTGGACAGGCTGTCTATAGTGTCTGAGTATATCATAACATTAGCCAGTGAGGGCAGAATAGGCCAACCAGAAGAGGGTTTGGGGGTTTTCCAAGTGGTCCATGTTGGCAGATGAGATGGTATCACTGCACAGAGCTTGGACCCACTGGGGACTGTGGGGTGTGAGGCACATATGGGCAACCAGGCTGCTGATGAGCTGCTTATATGAGCCTCTCATCGTGGCCTTAGAGAGAGATGTCTCCACCAGAGGATTTGAAGTGGCTGTGTGCTGTGGATCTGCATTGTTTGGGTTGGCACAGGATGTTGGATTCAAGCTGCTGAGAGAGCAGATACGTTTGTCCACAAGAAGGTTTTCCCTTCAGTTTTCTAAAATAAAATGTCATACAAAGTCACTGGTGGGAAACACCAAAACAGTAAAGCTTATTTGAATGCACTATGCCTGCAACTTGTTATTGTAATTTACACGTTTCCTGAATGACTGAGGCAGACAGTGTGGTCAGATGGATGGAATAAAGTTGATTTAACTATAGTCTTAAGGTAACTCACCCTAAATAAATGATATCCAACTTCCTGACCTACGGGGCTGTAATAAGCTGCAGATTGCTCCAGAGTTTTTTGATGGCTTTCCACTAATGCTATATTGATTCTCTTCTTTCCCTTTTAACTCCCACACATGGAAATGGAAACTATTCTGCTATAGCAGACAATTACGCTCCTTGAGTTTAATTCAGCTCCCTAATTTTGGTCTGAGTCTTCAACAATCTGCTTCCTCATACAACATAGGAAGGATTCTAGCATCTTAATAATAAAAGCATGCCAACATTTTGTAAAGTTGCACTATACATCCACATGTAATAGATGAGATCTGTAGTTCTTCCATCCTCCATCTCTTTTTTAAGTATGCTAATAATACAGTTTGGATGAAAATAATTTCATGATCTCAGAGTTCATAATTCAGGAGATGGTTATTTATAATCTCCCCGAAAGCCTTGCAACTGTTTGTTATTTGATGTCTGTTTACCTTATGGAAGAAAAAAAGTTACATTTCCCATACATCCTCCTAACACAACTTCCTTTGATTTATTTCCTCTGCCATGTAAATAAACTTGGCAGCCATCATTCTTGGTTCATCTCCTGTAAACATGCACATACAGGCAGGCACACACACTTGTCCTTACACACATGCTCATACTCTGAGGCTGCCAGGCTGCTTGGGTGGTGTGTTCTCTGGGAGACAGTGCCATATGTTGTCTAGCCTCCCAGGGAGGGCAGAGCTTACTGGTGTACTGTTGTCCTGTCTCCGAGGGAAGCCCAGTGGAGTAAAATACCTCACCTAAAGTACTGTAGTCCTGAAACTTAAGCTATTCTTAGGCAGCACACTTTATTTTTTTGATTTTACACTTACACAGACAAAACAACCACAGAGAAACCCTCAAACAAATGTATGAAATTAGCTAATTAAATTCTTGATGTTTTTCAGAGAAAGACCGAATACATATCTATAGTGATATAAGCACTTAGCTCCCATGTCCATGTCGACAGGAAGTTCTACTGGCAGTGTGACCACTTCTAGCAAATTGTAAACAAATAAAGAGCTGTTGAAAGGAATTCTAGACAATGGCTAACCTTGCATTGAGAGGACCAGCCAATTCCTCTGCATATTTGCATATCAGAAGTCTTGAAAAAATCATTTTAAACAGACAAAGTTAAAAAAAAAAAGAAGAAAAAAAAGAAAATTTGTTTAAATGTACCAACGTGGATCTTTTAGAGCCCTTGAATTTCTTCTCCTTTTTAAGAGATGATGAGACAGAGAGAAAGAGAGAAAAAAGAAAATCTTCAAGTGCAGAGTGATGAAAAGTGAGTGTTTAGTCGGGGTGTGGGGAGGTGATGGGCATGTTTGTTGAGAAGAGGATGAAGGAAAGAGTGGGAGTAAAAGTGTGTTTGTGCATTGACTTGAGGGGTAGGGGATGCATGTTCAGAATTTATCTTATCTGTGTGTTCATTACTACTTTGCATTTCAGGCAGAGAGCTTGGGTGCTCCACTAAATCGCAGGAAGGATTGTTAGACACGCGTGTTATTAATTTCTTCAGGGTCCCTGTGGCGTCTGTATGAATCTTAATGCTGCTGACTGGGCTGCAGCTCTATCGACTTTCTTTAAAATATGAAGAAGCTTTGCTGGAAGCGCCTGGGGTCATTAGCTGAAGAGTAGGCGCAAATCCTTCATCGAGCCTGCGCTGGCTTCGCCATGTTAAATGTGCTCTTAAAATATTCATAATCATACTCTTGCCTGCACACACGCACACACACACACGCACACACACACACACACACACACACACACACACACACACACACACACACACACACACACACACACACACACACACACATATGCACACAGACAATGCACCAGGGACATAAGGGGATCAATATTAAAATGTATTCCTGTTTTGGTGTGCGGTTAATTAGCTGCGGTTCTTTTAAACCATGAAGTTTGAGAACAGATTAACAGTATCTTTTTGTACACAAGATAATATTTACTTCTGCTCCATCTGTTCGAACATAGATGAAATACATATCAATGGATGTTGACATATGGAAACAAAAGACAACAATGATTTTGTATCATACTGTTGCTTCTTCAATATTTTCACAAAATAATACCAAATAATGATTCGTGAAATATGCACTGACCTCTGTTTCACACACACAATGTGATTTCGTCAACACTGCTATAATTTGTAGATTTTTATGTTTATATAATTCACTGTGGATTTACATTAAATTTGCATGAAATGTTTACAAAGTGGTGTTTGGTTGATCCTCTGCAATGAAATGGTGAAATTGTGCATTTACTACTGAGGCTACTACTTGGAGAGTGCAGTTGTTTTCATTTTCTATACATTTATATTTAAATAAAGGTTTTTAAAAAATAAAGTGATTATGCTTACAGTATTACAGCTTGTTGCTGTGTTTTTATGGCAGGTTGAATTAATCCTATCATTACTGACCGTTTATTGTTCAGGGTTTATGGGTAAGCAGGTGTGATTTCAGCCAACTGCATGTAGCCAAAGTAAGGGACCTTTTTGAAGCTTTGTTCAATCACTGTGACCCTTTATTACAGCTGAAGATCAATAACCCTGTAGCTCAGAGATTAGTGTATTTGTCCGCTGTTTCTGATTGTTTCATGAGTACATACGTACAAGTCTAATATGTGATGTCAGTGTTGCCTGGTTCCTCTTTGGGAACACTGGCTCCTTGCAGCATTCTGCTCTGGCTTTCATTATCCAATCACATCCCTCTACTTCCTGCAGTCTGGATTTGGAGTGTCTAATATGTCAAATTTCCTGGCCAAACCTAACATAAATGAGCCTAAGTTTACAGTTACACTATGGTACTTTTCAGGCCTGGTTATAGATCCAGCATAGTATGTTTTCAGAGCATTGCTAGAGAATATTCTAAGAAACAATCTGCAACAATCTTTAAGTGTGCATCTTTAAGACTGATTATGAGACAGACATCCATAACCAGGACGATACCTCAAGTTGCTGAGGTTTTTTTGCTGAAGCAAAAGTGCAATAAATAAAGTTAAACAAATGTTTCCTTATGAGGCTAATGCTGATATTTGTGCCAATATTCAGTTTTTTATATTTGATCTTTGCCTTATCAACAAAAACAAGATAGCGGTCAGCAAAATCTATTCTTGGCAGTGCAGAAAATTCTCTGAAACAGCATTTAGACACTGGAACCTGAAAACACTGTTTTTTCAGTCAGTTATTGAGAAAGTGCTACAATGCTCTACTCAAGTACTGCTACTTTACTGATAACACTTCTTTTACGGTAAATCTATTGAGTAAAAGTGAGCTTAAGGCCAAGGTTTGTTCAAATCTATTCAAATCTGTGTTCCTATTGTGGCCTAGGAGTTAAAGGTGCTGAACATGAACTGGGTTGAACCTAACTGAGATAAAGTATGTGTTGCATGTCATTCCCAGCTCCCCTCTCTCTTTCTCTCTCTCTCTCTCTCTCTCTCTCTCTCTCTCTCTCTCTCTTGATTTTCTAATGACTCCGTAATAATAAGAGAAAACTAAAAAGAAATCTACTGAGAAGACACGATAATCCTGGGAAGGAGAACATTGTTAAAACAACATTTTATTGAAAAACTAAGCATGTGACAGCTCTAGTTAGCTGGTGAATAGCACTATTTGTTATTATAAAATTACTGACTTCATTGAAAATGGCTTACTTTAAAACACAGCCTACTCTTAGTATTATAGTACACACACACACACACACAAACACACACACACAAATAAGCACTAAACTGTCAATCACAGAAAAAGGTTTAATGAGGCACAATACAAGTCCATTATCAATATTACTTAAAAAAGAAAAAGAAAAAAAACAAACAAACAAACAAAAAACCCTACCTAAAACCAAATTGATTATGTGTGAAAAGGGAACACAAGTATTTACAGACTGTTTTCTGAGCTGTTGGCCACTGATCTATCTAGTATTACTGTAAAGAAAAAATGGTTTGTGTGGTGTCAGGTGCTGATGATGGTCCAATGATTTTGCTCATGTAAAAAAAAGTGATGATCTCAATTTTTTCCTTTGGCATCTCCTTACTCTCAAGTCAAGTGATGCCCACACTGACTGACCTTATGTATCTGACTGCCTTTTGATAACAGCAGTTATTAAAGCAGCATGATCACTTCAGGTAAATTAAATATAAAGAAAATGTAATAGAAATTACTTTATATGTCTAAATACCCATGATACCCTGTAACTGGGTCTATGAGTGGGTCATACACACTGAGTTTATTGTAATAATTTGTACAGTAAAGCCATCTTAACTGAACTAATCATTAGCTGAACATGACCTGTGTGGCACTTGCTATTTTTACCCCTGGGTAATTTGAACAGGGGTTAAGTTACAGCCCATCAAAGGACTCCAACATGTGCGAGACAGGTGCTGCGACGGAGACCAGGCCAAAACAATCACGTTGCTACAGGAAGCGACAGGCTGTCTAATTGATGCCTGTTTGTGTGGCACGCTGCTGGACAATGGATCAGGGTTGGCAGATGTATCAGGGGGGTGAATGATAACAACAAAGCCACTGAGAACAATACCACAGAAACAATGAGAGCATGCAAGCGCACGCGTGTGTATTTGTGTGTGTCCAGAGTGAAGAGAAAAAAAAAAAGTAGAGAGGATCCTCATCTACTATTCTTCCTTTACTAAAACTGAGCATTAAAGTAGTTGGATGTATAGCACCATCTAGTCCGGCTACAGCATTATAATGTTGCAAACACGTTACAGTAAAACATTAATGATTAAACTGTTTGGTGAGAACCATTCTCTTATGAGTTGTTGTAAGACACTTGTAAGTCTTCCATTGTACAGTGAATATTTCCCCAAGTTAAGTTTTGAATGCAAGTTTTTCATAATTTTTTTTTTTTCTGAAGTAGCTTGAAGGTTGTGATTTATTTTTGTCTGAGACTGATGGCCTCATGAATAATCTATGATAATATGAAGATACAGTATATCAGTAGTTCCAAAACGTTTTGGCTCATGTCCCTTCGAAGCAATGCAACAATGCTTTGAAGCATAAGTCTTCTTGTGATCCCTCATTACAGGTCACATATGTCTTTGAGTTGCAAGCAGTTCAAACAACGTGATGCTCCCATCCAAGATGGCAAAAGTAATCAAATCTGCTTCAAAGGACTTTACAATTAGTTTGATAACCTCAATCCTTAGACCCCTAGTTCAGATAAAAACCTGCCCCCTCCAAAAGAAAGAAAAAGACAAAACAAAACAAAACCCTATGCAGGAGAAAAGCCCCCCAGTTGGGAACCACTGTTGTTGTTTCAGGGTTAGTGTAATTACTGTAAAATAGCATGAATGCAACTAAAGGGGTTAAATGATTTTTATATGGCAAGAACATTTAACTCTCACTGAGGAACAGCTTCATCACGGTCTCACTCAAGAACTCCCCTCCCCCCATCCCTCCCCCAGTGGTATGTATTGATCTGTGTGTAGCTTAATGTTGGTCTTTATGGCTATGCTGCGGTTAGACAAGCTAGTAGGAAAACTACTTACTCCAACCCACTGTTATAACTGAATCAATCCATTAGGTGAGTATTGAAACTGTGGTCACTCTCCACAATATAGTTATTATATATGACTGCAAATTGAATTATTCAATATACAATTCAGTTATGAGCAGCATGTAAAGACCCAAATAGAGATGGATGTTTCCATCGACCACAATGCATTACATCTATACATTAAATTGAAAATGGAAGCCATGGCATTAGGCTGTGAGATGTAATTGCAGGTCATTCAAAAACAGTAGGGCATGAAAATAATTGAGTGTGTGTGTGTGACAAACAGAGAGGGAGTGTGTGTCCCTGGGAAAGTGACTGCTGTTTGGCTTGGCCCCCTGTCCCCTCATCCAAAGGACTGTGAAATCAGAAATTAAACGCTTCAGCATCGTGAAGCAATTCAGCCTGATACGTCTTCCTCTCTTGTAATTGTTTATTTATTGGACCCTGTTCAAAAGCAATATTGTGAAGGTCTCTGCAGGCTATGGGAGCCAACTCGCATACTTGAGGAAGGTCACACCATAGCAGTTAGTATACATGGAAAGACAGCAAGGAAATGAAAAATTAGAGAGTAATGTAGAAAGTGACAACACATGCACAGGAGTGAGTGCGCGGGCACACACACACACACGCACAAAATTGAACTAAGAAAAACAAAATGCACATTTTATACCATTCAAACTTGTTTTAACATATGTTATTTCTATATATTTTTCACATATTTAAGGTCATATGTTAGCCTGTTGTGTTTGGCTGAAAGAGGGGTCACAGATATGACCCGACCAGCAATAACAAGCTGCAGAGGTGGTGGCAGCACAGACCACATTGATTCTAACTGACCACAAGGGTCATAACCAAAATGACCTTTTAACCTTTTCCTTCTGTGGTCCATTGTCCATTTTCATTCTAGTCTATTTGTTCATCCTTGCTCTTCTTTTGTTCATCCTTTTGCACAATATTGGATGGGGGGCATGAATAACCAGAGCAAAGAAGTACAGCAATTTAATGATTTGAGGCAAAGAGTAGTAGTAGGGCAGAAGCAGCAAGACAGATGTTTAAAGTAGCAATGTGATTTGGCTCTGTATTTGATAAAACCAACCTAATACTGGTAAAAGATATTGACATTTGATCAAAATATGACTTTTATGCCTGGAATTTGTATGTATGCTTCCTGGATATGCAATGCAATGAATCACTAAATATAACATCTTTCCAGGCAAGAACTATAGAAAGAATAAAGTTTTGACATACTGTACAAACAAGAAAATACAGATATTTATCAGTCAGTTAAAAAATAAGTCCTTATTTGTCATTGTGACAAAAGAATATAACAAGATACATAGATGAAGTGACAGAGTGATGTCAAACAAGGAGATAGCATTTAAAGATGCAGTATGTAGAATTTCATGGCATGCAGTGGAACAGACTTGGCAGAAATGAATAATATATTTATGAGTATGTTTTAATTCGAGTATAATCACCTAAAATAAGAACTGTTTTACTTAAGAATGAGCCCTTTATATCCACATAGGGAGAGGGTCCTCTTCCACGGAACCCGCCATGTATCTACAGTAACCCAGAATGGACAAACCAAACACTCACTCTAGAGAGGGCCTATCACATGTTTTGTAAGTGTCCCGACCACTGAGGGTTTTCCTACAAACTTTGAAGGGGAGGAGAAGGGAAGGGCTATTCAGTTGGCTGCAATCTGCCATGTCACTGCTAGATGCCATTAAATGATATGATATGCTATGATAATAAGATAAAATAAGCTAAGCTAAGCTAAACTAAACTAATCTAAAATAAAATAAAATGAGATAAGATAAGATTAGATTAGATTAGATTAGACATAAGAGTTTATTGAGCCCCCACAGGAGAAATGTGCATGTAATTGAAGTCCAGCAAACAGTCTAGCAAGGCAAGAAACAAATAAGAGCTAAGTGTAATACAAACAGCAAAAATAAAGTAAATGACATTCAATCTATGTACATTATAAACATTATTACTTTTATCTATAATTGTTGTATATCTAACGGCATTAGCAGTAGTAGATGTAATATTATGATAGCAGCAAAATAACAGACAGTAATCTTACTTTTTCAGTTCTGGCAGAGGAAGAATTTTGATTCAGTTGCAATTTTGAATTTGAAGTATTTCGTAATGATTAGTGAACCTGGTTCAAATTAAATTAAATTAATTGTATTACTTTATTTTAAGCTGAAGTCAGTGCTGATGAATGCACTGAATTAGCACAGTTTGCAGTTGATGCACCTATGTTTGGAATGAATTGTTAAACCTCTAATAAATAAATAGAAAGGCAGACATGAGCTTAGAGACAGCTGTAGGGTCTGAGAGCAGGTGTGATGGAAAGATAGAGAAGACTAATTTAGCCATACACTTGTAGTGCTAACGAGACCTCTACCATGTGAACAGGCACACACACACACACACACACACACACACACACACACACACACACACACACACACGCACACACACACACACAGTACATAGTACCAATCATCTGTTTTCAACCACCTCCCACCCTTCCTGTGTGTGTTGCGTGTGTGTATTTGACACCTGTCAATAGAAGGTAGAAAAGAATGGCAATGACATCTGATGAATAATTCAACTTTGGCAGCAAGTTTTCCTGAACCTTCACAATGAGATCACTGTATCTTTCACTTCTGTCACACAGCAAATATTTCTGATGATAGAAAATGATCTATCTGCCGACCTGGTGCCATTAATAATGTTTTCTTTTCAAGTTTGAAAGTAATTTAATTGTTGATTGAGGGAAGTGATGTGCCTCTTGAAAACAAATTACAAAAAATGTTTATAATGAAGCTTGAATCAATTATTTGCATAGTAATTAGTGTTAATTGGTAAAAATCAACATTTTATCTCCACAAATATTTTGATATAATTAAACAGTGGTTATTTCAAGTTTTTTTCAGTCTACAAGCTCTTCAGTTATATACAATATGTTTAAATGAACAAATTTGAAAATTGCTATTTCCAGGGGAGTCCTGAAATTACATTTTTCTTCAGCTAAAGTAAGAACACTGGAAGCAAAGAAGATTTATGTGTAGGAAAAATATTTATGCACAACGTACTATGTAGAAAATTTACGTTTTTGGCAATCCATGATTACTGGAGTGATTTGAAGTCTTAAATTAGTCAACTCTACTACAACAAGAATTCGTATGACAAAATTGATCACAATTGTTAACAAAACTGCCCATAATGTTATGTGTTGGGGTTAGCTTACCATATGAAACAGTGAACTTATTCATGTAGGCATTCGGATAATGGAGAATAATTATACAAAATTACCTGTGATGTGAATTCAATGCAAGTTATAATTATTTTCAGCATATATGGTAGTTTTGATAGATAGAATTATACAATACAGAGGGCATTTAAGTGTCAGTAAATGAGATGATTGTTTCCATCATTCATTTGATTATAGACTAGCCTATTATCAATAATACAACATTCAAAACACAAAGCTTTTATATCACACTGTAGTCAATATACCAAAAAATAATGTGCATGCTCTTTGCTTTGTATTCTCTCTTTTAAGCCACTGACATCCAAATGTGTCCCATCTGATGATTTCTTTGTAAAAGTTGAAATCCATAGCCAGTAAATTGCCATATTTTCTGTACAGGCCCTAAAACCCCACTTCCCATAGTGATTAGGTTTTATGCTAGTGAGTCATGTCTCCTGTGTAGCAACACTCTTATATAAGCAATTAAACAACATCAGTAAACTAACAAGTGCAAGGCTGCACACAATATATAGCTGTGGTAGAGCACAAACAGATCAAACAAACTCAGATTATGAGCAAATGAAAAAAAAATAAAACAAAAGGCCTGCGCATAGAATCCATATTCATTCTCTGCCAGTTCACGACAATCCAAGGCCATACAATACATGCTAATTAGTTGTCATTGTTTGAAGCCTGAGCCATGGAAATGAGTGCACACTGAGCCGTGATGTGTGACATGAGTGTGAAATCTGATAGAGGAAACAGGCAGACAGTAAGACAGAGCCCCAGGCCCCTGAGTTCTCACTGCAGCAGATATATAGAACAGGGAGGAAAAGGTGTTGCTACAAACTAGTCTGTGTGAGGAGTTAGCTTTGGATGGCAGATGTCAGACCTCTCAGGCCCCACCCCCACCAAGGGACCACCTGTTGGACCAAGGCCATCTGGAGGGTGGGCTTTCATTCCAGTCTGATACTGTGAAGGTCAGACCCCGCATGCTGACCAATGATACATGATTACACCACATGACAGGAAATCCTGTGTGTCTCTTTCTCTCAATCAATATATATTTATTTTTCTGTTTCATTTTTTTCTCCCTCTCGCTTTCTTTCAGCTGAATAACAGGTATTAGTTGTAAATCCAAAATTATATCAACAAAAATACAAATATTGCCATTATCTCTTGTCTCTAACTTAGAGGTGAGGATATGAAAAAATGACATTGTTGTCCAAGTTTTGTATAAGTTTTGCATAAGTTTGTGCCTCACCAAAACCTGTTTTCAAACAGGCCTTAAATAGACCACTTTGATCTGACTCTTTGCTTTCCCCCTTAGTGTAATTCGTTAGAGCATATCTGAACAGAGCAATAGTACAATTGCACTTCCTTTGAGGAAGTGTTCTCTGGAGTGCTTTGGTTTTTTCGTTATTTAGCTGATTTTGGCAATGACACAACTCTTGTGAAATTTCAGAGGGATACTAATATGAGGCTTAGTTAGACATAGTAACACATAGACTGGATCAAGCATACGGTAAAGAAAAACATTTTAAATCTCTGTATGGTCCACAAAACAAGCACTTTAGGGGACTTATATTGATTGGGTGCAATTGCCCCCAACGATTACATGGCAGGCCGATACATGGCTGATGGAAGCACTCTCTCTCAATACTGGACCAATTTCAAAAATTGTTGTCTCCATTAGTCACTTGGACAGAAAAAGATGGGAAAATAAGGTTCTGGTTGCAAAATACCAAAGTTTCCCCAATAACCTAACCATGAAAGGTCACACAGTTTCTGTCCAAAACATTATTTGTGTTTCACAGCTTATACTTGCTTTAAAAACATTATGAGACTGTGTAGAGAACAGTTTTTCTTGAACCGAAGCTGTGGTTATTACATGGACATCATACAAACAGAAGGA
Organism: Scomber scombrus; assembly: GCF_963691925.1. Classification (NCBI taxonomy): domain Eukaryota; kingdom Metazoa; phylum Chordata; class Actinopteri; order Scombriformes; family Scombridae; genus Scomber; species Scomber scombrus. The sequence continues at coordinate 23,490,786 of NC_084970.1, forward strand.
TCTACTGTGCAACAGCCTGCCTTAATGGGTTAATTGATAAGTGATAAAACAGGATATGTGTATTTTAAAACTCTGTGCTGGCACTCTATAGGCAGTGAGGGGGAAATGCGAAAGGGAGGAGGTGGGGTGGGGTATGGGGCATGATAACATCAACTTTGAGAACTCTATCTGTTAACACCCAACCACTGCGGTAACACACTATTGCTGTAATCGAGAGTGAATTTATGCACTGACTCAGCCAAGACAAAATCACAAAAATCGCTGATTTACCTTACATTTACCTTACTGCCTTCCTGTATGAGACTACACTGTTGCCATTATGAAGACCTGAAACACAGCATTGTCTAAACAAATCATGCTGAGGCAGAGCAGGACAGCTATTAATTGCAAGGTTCAGTCCCTGAGATCCACATGCCAGAGTGTCCTTGACCAAGTCATCCCCAAATTGTCCCAAAGTATGTGAGAAGAAATGTTAGTCAGCCAAATAAATGCCATATAAAACTTTAAATTGAAATGTAAATTGCAAAAAACAACACACACTACACCTGATTGTTACAAAAGTGTGTTTCCTGTGCACTCTGTGTGCTGATTTTACAGACGTAATGAACATTGTTAGTCCCACTTTTTGTACTGAGAGAAATTTGATTTACTAATAAGACTTGTTATATTTGAGTGCTGTGGTCCACATCGTGTGGATCATGTACATTTATTTTATGTACTTGTGCATGAATCTGTTAAATTAAATTGTAAATTTCAAATTGTACTTCTGTGTCTCTCCTCTCACTTATATCTATATCCCATAATGCTTTTTTCAACCCAAATGATGTTGTAATCCAAATATTAGTCTCAATATTTCTGATTCATATATACCAGTAACCGCACATATTCATATACTAAATGTTGCATATTCTGTTTTATAATACACATTTATGAGTACATTTGTTCTCCTATTCTATTTTTATGTTTATAGTATTCCCTCTTGGAGCACTTCCTCATGAAGATTACTGAAATGTTTTACTTATCAAGTCAGCTAACATAGCCAGACTGTTGGGAACTCCACTGAGTTAAAATCCCATTTGGTCAAGAGGGCTTTTAATTTAGCTTCCCTGCAGAGTAAGTTTGAACACCATTCACATCACTGTCAAAAATAAAACCAGATGTTAACCTACAAGAATACCTTGTGAACAATGGCAAGCGATTTGAATGAATGTGCCAGAACATTGCTGTAGATGTATTTAAAAAAAATTTTTTTTTGAACAATTAAGGTTTTATAAAGTTGTGAAATGGTGCTAAAGAGTGTACCATTAAGCACATGTAAAGAGGGCTTTATTATGGGATAGACTGGTAATTATGTGGAATACATATTTTGATTTATTATAGGAGAAGTGACAAGCACAACATTATCATGTTATCCCTATTTATCCACAGCCAGTGACTCGTGCTCCCAGTTGGGCGCATGATAAAAGCACATTTAACATGTAAACGCTATAATAAAGATTCTGATCAAGGAAAGAGAGGCCTGCTGTTACAAAATATTGCAAAGCATTGCCTTGAATATTTTTGGTTACACAATACTATCATGCACTGCATCTGCCTCAGGATGAGTGGGTACAACAGTAATGATTCCTGTAATAGCACTGCTGAGTTTTGCCATGACTCTGAGGTTTATCACTGTACCCACTAACTGCTTACGAGGACGCCTGTGTGTCATAATATTCACACACGCATGCATCTAAGTGTTAGAGTGTGCAAGCATATGTTTCTCTGTATGTGTGTGTACCATGCCTGCAATTGTACTGTACATATTTGTGTGTGTGTGTGTGTGTGTGTGTGTGTGTGTGTGTGTGTGTGTGTGTGTGTGTGTGTGTGTGTGTGTGTGCGCGCATATGTCCAATGCTGCCTGTATGTGTGTATATTATCGCTTGTCTATTTTGGGGTCATATTTGATAAGCCCTTGAGTGATATGGCAAGATGAAGTGACAGTTTGTCAGAAAGCGGGTCATGGGGCAGTCACTGTGTAGGCGGCCCTCTGCGCCCGTGTACTGGGTATAATTAGGTACTCATTACCATATCAGTCAATTACCAACAACCATTCTGGCTGCTTTCTCTCAGGAATCTGCCCTTCTGGACACCAGCTCCGAAGAAGGACAGATTTTTCCTGGCTGCAGAAGTAATTATTTTTCCCCGTCTTTCTCCCTCCTTCCTCTTAATATGATTGCTACTGGTAAAACAATGGCTTAGGTTTTGTTGTCTTGTGTTGCTGCGGGCACCATCTGTGGTAGTGAGGGGGAGGCACAACAATACCCGTCCATATGGTCAGGGCATCAGTAGTGGGCTATATCTGCTCATCAAGTCCTGTCATTGTCATCAGCCACTCTGCTCATACACTAGTCCATGTTCATCTGTCACAAATACACACACACACACACACACACACACACACACACACACACACACACACACACACACACTCACACTGGATTGACACAGCAAGATATGGCCGTATTCTTATTTATGAGGGAAAGATGAGGTTGGATGAGCAGCTGTCTTGTTGAAGCGTATAAAAATGTTCTTCTCAAACACTTCATTTTCACATACACACGTTGCACAAAATGTCTCACTGAATTCAGATCTTTTGCTTGATTATAAGCCTCTTTTTTTTTTTTTTTAATTCATGAGAGGTTGAATCAGTTTTAAATTTTTTAGTTCATCTTTTTTTTCAATTATGTGAAATGGACACTACTGTGGTGTGATTTTTATATCTTGTAATCAGTTTTCATCTGCACTAATGAAATAATTTGCCACCTCAACATCAATCCCAGCCTGCAATCGTTGATTGGTGTTGGGAGCTTGGGGCTTTTTTAGACATACCCATCTGCTGTCTCGCACCTCCTAATCTGCAACATAGTGCGCTCGCACACACGCACACACACAAAGACATTATGGGTGCCACCATTCTGTCCTACATATATTTACTCCAGCAATATCCTTTTCAACCGTCACCTTTGTGTATAACCAGTCGTATAGGTAGACAATAAAAGATGAATAAAAATCTTGTGAGATTTGTTTTCATTTTTTTTTGTTTGCATGGAGGAGCAGTGTTAATGGCCCAAATGCTTGTACTTCTTCCAGGTGAGAGGCCGGGCCATGGTTGTGCTCAGCAAGATAACGAGAAAATGCAGAAGGCATAGAGGAAGACAAGGAAAGAAAGAAAAGAAAGCTACAGAATATATACAGTGCACAGAAAGGCGGTGTGAGGAGATGGAGAGATATGAGTATTAGATGCAACATACCAAAATAAGCATGTTATATTGAAAGACAACCAAGAGGACATGGGCTTCAGGAAAAATATATTACGCTACTTGTGAGAGATCTTAAGCGATAGAAAGGCAGAGACAGAGAAAGCGGGAAGGAGGGGGTAAGGGAAGGACAAAGATGAAGGCATGTGAAAGCTGAGATAACTGGTTATCCCTGCGTCATCTCAGTCTACGTTTATCTATGTCTACCTTCCATCGTATCTTTCCCCATCTCTCAGTCTCACAAAATAATAGAAACCTTGAAACAAAGCCCGGTGTGACTGTGGTTTTTAATTGGTCTTCACAATCCGTAATTAACACAGCGTCTTAACGTGCAGACAACACGCTGCCTGCCATTACTTGCAGATTGTGCTTGCATTTTGCTTATTACACTTCACGTTGAAGGAAATTATAAATGTTTAAATTTATTCCATTCCCCATAAGATTTAGGAATGAATCATTCTGTGCTTAGTCTGATTAGATAAATGGCTCAGAACCCCTCTACCAAATGGAAAATAAATAAAAGTAAAGGAAGTTTAAAAAAGAAATGAATGCAGTGGTGTCAGAATATGAAATCAACCCTAAAAGAAGGCACAAAAACAACAATGTTTGGAGGTTGAATATCAGTGATAACCCTATTTTTGAGGAAATGAAGGGTTCATAAATCTGATCTGTTTACTTTGGCTGGTTTGTCTTGCTTTTATAAGCGGGGAGGACTGTATGGACAAGCTAATACTCAGCAGATCACAGGGATTGGAATATTGTTTATAGGATCAACTGAACAATAGGCAGGGGAGCTTTTCTCTCCTCCCTCTATCTCTGATTTGCCTCAGGCTGTGTAGAAGACTGCCCTAACCACTTCTCTCCCTTTTGTCCTATAAGGAACCAAGACTTCTCTACATCTTGACGTCTTCCTTGTTGCCTTTCACCCTCTTTTCCTGTCCTCTTGCACCACTCCAACCTGTCCCCTTCTCCTCTGCAGTCAGGGACAATTTCATGGGCTGCTGTCCTGATTGTTGTTGCAGACCGATCATCCCCCAGTGCTGTTTGCCCTCTGGTCACCTGGCCCCACACCACAGCAGAGGGGATTTTGCACTGACAGTTGCCCCTGGCGAAGCAAAGACAGACTGAGGGAAAAAGTGGGTGATGGGATAGGAGGAGCAAGGGAGGTGGGGTTTGCATTGTCGCCTCAGTCAGTCCCAACCCTGGGAGACAGCTGGACTCCCTCTCACCTCCTGGCTTGTTGGGGTCATTCCTGTTACCACAACCATAAGGACCAAATCCTTGGCCTGCAACATGACCAGTGTCTATGGGATTTGGCCAGAAGAGAGTGCAGCTACCAAAGCCCAAATAATGTAGACCAGAAAACAGTCCAGGATGAAAGCCCTATTAGTAGTTTATCTACAAAGATTAGTACAGTGTTATTTACAATGATGTGAAAGAACCAAACAATAATAAATATCTTGATCAACAGAAAACAATATATTATGAAATGGTTATTTATTAAGTAATGTTGTTATTTCCATGCCCTTATCAAGATGAAGTGTAAATACTTCCAGGAAAGACAGAGCAAAGGAAAAAGAAAAAAAGAACTTCTATTTTTGATAGTATCTAACTTTCTAAGAGTGTACACCAGCCTGGCAGCTGTGTTTTGCATCTTTGATTGTCTTACACATATTTCCTTTTTATCAAATTTCCTGAAAGGTGTAATTATGTCGGCCCCCTTGAAATATCCCTGGCGTGTTTGCTCGTGTTCGTGTGGTGCTCAGCACATATAATTTAATTTGAATTCATTACTCCCCCTCCTGTCAGTTAATATATTCATGACTTCCAATTCCCTCAGAGCTGTCCCACCACCTGGAGTGTCCTCCCTCATCTGTGTCACTCCTCCCCCATCCTTCCTCCTCCTCACCTCTCCTGGCCCTGCGGGATCCCTGGGGGCCCATGAAAGGGTGTTAGGGCCAGGGTCACAGAGGCTGGGGGGCCCGCTGTCATTAGGGTGCAGTGGAATGTGTTAGCAGGGACCAGCTGGGACCAGCCAGCTCTGTCCCGGCCCTCTCTGAGCTGGTGATGCTGGTGTTGATGTGTGTGTGTATGTGTGTGTGTATGTGTGTGTGTGTGTATGTGTGTGTGTGTGTGTGTGTGTGTGTGTGTGTGTGTGTGTGTGTGTGTGTGTGTGTGTGTGTGTGTGTGTGTGTGTGTGTGTGTGTGTGTGTGTGTGTGTGTACTGTATGTGTGTCTGTGGTGCTGGCACTAGGGAGCTGGTGACACCTGCAAATAACAGTGATGAGATGGCAGAAGTGGGGATTCATGCTCAACATTGTTCTACAACATCCTTTCAACCTTTGAAGGTTCATCAGAGAATAGGAAAGAACTGATATGTGAGCGGATGTTACTTTGTTCATATTTTTATTTTTGAGTTATGACTTTGACAGATCCAAGGTTGGAGCTTTGCATCCATATTTAATGCTTGAATTCAACAACAGCAGAAGTTCACAGCACCATAGGTTTTTTTTGTGTTGTTGGGCTAAGTAAATGCTGTAGCTTTGCATTGTGTATTGAGGTGGCAGAGTGAAAGACTGTACAGATCTTGTTTGGATAACACTGAGAATGCTTTTGTGTTTCATTTTTATGTCTTCTTTCTTCTTCTCCTCCTCCTGGAGAATAAAATGCAATTTTAATCCTCTTTTGCCAAAATATTACATCATTCAATAAAATGCTAACTGAGTAGTCATATTTATTTGCAGTTTTGTGGTTGAAAAGACTGAGCTTCGACTTCAGTCATTTCATATTCTCTGTATCTTTCATGTTGCACCTTTGTACCAGGCTCTCCACCGACTGACTGAATATGTCCCCTAAATATTTCATAGTGGGGAGCAGCTCGAAGTTTGATCATTGCAGGGTGCCAGTGTTCGAGTTCAAAGGAGACAGTGGGTCCTCTGACAAACAGCCAGAACAGAGTGGAGGAGAGACTGGGGTAAGACAGAGGTGGGGGGAAGAGAAAAGAAGGGAGGTGGGAGGGGAGGGGAGTAAAGAAAGGAGGGAGGAACTGCTGTGTGCTCAGTTTAAATTCAGCACCACCAATTTCCCGGACAGCTCCCTTGGTCTTCAGCACATTTGAAAACCAGAAGTAATTTTTGTTGACACATTTGAAAAACAACTTCTATACTGAGGCAAAATGTGTTTTTATTCATATATATGTTTAATTTTTTAAATTGAGGGAGTGAGAGATACAATGCAGTAACATGTAACATTCCTCATGCCAGTCATTAGCGTTAGATGAGCACACGTGTACATTGTAGTGTGTACTTGTGCGCGCATGTACTATATTTGCATATCTGTGTGTATGTGGGTGTGTGTGTATTAAGAGAAGGAGAGGGGGGCTTCATTATTAATCAGGGCCCTTCCCTTAGTGTGAGAGCTGCTCACACTCCATGGCTTAATGACTGAAAATGAGCCGTAATTATGGGCTGTCAGTCCAGCCCCTGGCGCCCCCTCTGCTCCTCCATCTCAAGGGTCCATGTCCTCCCCTCTGCTGCACCACTGCTGCACCACACCCAGACTGCCATCACTTACCATCACCACTTATCACATATATCTGAGTTACCTACCCCAACACCACCCCTATTCCACTACTAGACTAATCAAAAAATCTTTGTCAGTGGAACTAATTTTAAAGCAATCAAAAAATAAATGTAGATAACTGCTACAACACTTTTATTCAAATAGTGCTGCCTATCTGGCCCCCATTACCCTACACACCTGCTTGTAATACATGGAACAGTTGATAACTAATTACAATTTCTGTCCCAACCATTCAAAGTTGAGCAGATTATCTGCAAACCAGTTTGTTCATGCACAAATGTTTTGCATAGCAACATGCCTGAGCTCTTTTTTTGCAGTGGTACTTAGAAATTACCTCTGCTTGATATATACACACATATATACCTCCTGTTTTTCCTGATATCCGTTCTTGTCTACTTCTTTCTCTCATCCTCTCTTCCTCCTGCTCTGTGCACTTAAGCTCATCGTTATGCGGCGTGTGGTTTGTCAGAGCTGATGATGAATTTGTTTATGAGTAGAGAGAGCTGATTTCCCCTGAGTGGTCTTTCTCCCTCTCTAACTCTTTCTTTCTCCCTGTTTCTCTGCATCAGTCCATCCAATCAAAGACAGCCCCCCAAACCCTTTCCACCCCTGCAGGGTGCATCACCCTTCTGACATCAGCCAATCCTGAACTGGAGGGGTCATTGACCATTGGACTGTACAAAAAGACACAGATACAATTGAGATTCTGATTTTCTTGTAATAATGTTTAGAGTGTGGAGAGCTGTTTCCACAACCTTGTCAGCAGTATCCCTTTAATCATGCTCACTAGTCATGTCAATGTCATCTTTTTGCTCCTGCAGCAGCAAATGTGAGAGAAAGCAATATGTTGTGCAATGAATGGATTGAAGCCTACGCACAGACATAACACAGAAAAACAGCCACAGTCAAAGAAACCCACATTTAACAATAGAATCCAACAGTGCCCTGAGAGCTCTCATGCATGAGTAATGTGTTGCTTGTTTAAGTCTTCAACATCTCTTACAAGATGGCAAGTTTAAAAATGTAAGCATGTTGATGCGACAATGCAAACCATCTTGTCTGACAGGTCCCCCTCCTGGGCCTTTCAATATAAGCATGCTGTTTGAAATCTGCCTGCATACACACATGTACTGCATGCATATACACAGAAACGCTCACACACACACACACACACACACACACACACACACACACACACACACACACACACACACACACACACACACACACACACACACACACACACACACACACACACACACACACACACACACACACACACACAAGCATCCCTGTTGGAGGTGGTGGAAGTGCAAGCTATTATCAATTAATCTTTGCTGTGTTTTTTCTCTTGCAGAGAGTGGTACCATATGGTTCTCTGTCAGCCACTGCTTTTAATTTACTCCTTGCGTCTGCTGTGAAAACAGACCAACATCCTATCTAAATTGCTGATTTGATAGAGGGAGCATAGAGAGACACGGAGGAGAGCACTGCACTGTACACACAATATCTATAATACATGTAGTGCATGCACCAAGCCATGTAAACAGAAAGAGTGAGTTTGCACACACTAAATCTTGTACTAGTGCATCCTTCACCGCACACCAATGGGCAGATGATCATAGTGTACAACAAGGTTAGAGCGGCAAAACTTCAGACATAACATTCATAACATTTGTTACGAAATAAGGACATATTATTTATCTTTTTCGACCAAAAACATATTTGGCTGCATGACTGTTGTTATGTATGAAGCCTCTGAAAGATCATGGGAATTATTTTTTCTGAACTACTTCTGCGTTACTTTACAATACTTTTTGCACTTGCTGTGATCCATAGGAACAGTTAGCTAGTGTGATGGGCTAGTCCTTGAGAGGGTTACACATACTGCAGACCGCAAGAGCTCTAATTCTCTGCAGATGCTGCAGAAAGGAGAAGTGATGTGACACTTTACATTACTGCATGCATTTATTACTCTTGAAATGATTGCTCTACTGCAATAGTATACAGCCACTGATCACAGCTGCGCTGCCTGGTTGTTGGTTGGGATATGGTTGAAGTTGGCTGTGGCCATTAGTTATTGGACATAGTTATTGCCAGAGCTATGACAACAGTTGTTGTTGTATGGATACAGTAGCTGTATTATAGCTACTCGTTGCTGCTCCTGTTAACATTAGCAGAGAAAGCATCTTAACTACTGACGCTCAGGATTTAAACCCAGTGCTTCTATTAGATATGACAGATATGTTATCATACACCAGGAGTTCAGTCCATAGCTGCCACTGCACACACATAACCCTCACATGTACTGTAGTTACACCCTTTAAAACCTAATATCATTGCCTGGGTCATCATAATAATCAAAGCCACAGCCATGGACAAATCCATAGTTATCTTGTGTTTGTAGTCAAACAGCTTGTCAGAATCGCAGCCACAGTAGCAGTCAGTCATAAAGGAAAGTAGAGAACTAGTCGAACTAGCCTCCATAAGATGTAATGATACAGATTTGCGGTTGACTGAGCCACAGCTGAGGGTCACCAACACATGCTGTGGTTACAAGCAGCTGCTCATACATAGTACCTAATACAGTGTCATAATACAGCTCAGCCTTTCTCTATGAATAAGAGGGAATTCATTGCCAGTAGGGCTTCACCATTTGATGAAAAAGTCATATTGCAATTATTGTGGAAAATATTGCGATTATGATTGCAATATGATAAACAAAACGGTATTATGAGTGTATAATTACTGATGATTTTGAGGATCTAACTTACCAATAGCAAGGTGAAGTTTATGTCCATTGAGTACAGGGGCATCATGTCTTTCTCCAAGCAGTATGTTATGGAGTCAGTTTGTGTTTTGTTTTGTTTACAGGCTGGTCGTAAGTTGTCTCTTTATTAGTTAGCCCTTTCACTGTGATGCATTCATATTTTACTTTGTGCTGTTTAAGCTGCTGATATAAATGTGTTGTATTGCTGCATGACGTAGAGATTTTTATTTTAGATGTTATACAGAGTACCTCTTTCTGTGCGATGTCACAGAGCTTGAATCCGAAATATCAACATGTAACAGAGGTTGCGTTTTTTTGGCCACCAGTTCAGTGTAGGTCTGTTTGTTAGCTTCCATTAACACCTGGTCTGTGGTCTGCACACCAGCAAAGTCATGTGACTATGCATTGCACACGCTTCACTGACTACACAGGTGCGTAGATAAACACACATTTTTACGCGCACATTTAAATTGAGTCTCTTTTGTGATTAAAAGTCTCTTTTTTGGTTATAATTTCACATGCTGATATCGCGATTGCGATTGCCATTAGATTAATCGAGCAGCACTAATTGCCAGTATGGTAAAAGTACTCCGAGGTAAGGCAGAAATATTGTAAGGGAATGCAAAAGTAGATTTGAAAAACTTTGGGTTTTCCGTCCATAGTAATGTGGCCAAAATCACCATACAGCCAAACATTGTTCCTGAGGGCTTGGTGTGCAGAGGGTATCTCTGAATCCATCACTCAATATATATTCATTCACATTTAGTTCACTGCAAGCAGAACATTATGTAATCACCAAATACTGGGTGCAGTTGAAAGGGTTTTGGCCTTTACAAATATACTGCTTTTAACATTAAAGATTAAAATCCATGATAAAAGCAGGAGCATTTCTTACAAATTTCCCTCCTCAATTATATTAGGCTTTGTGGCCTTTCTGTTCAGATTCATAGTCTTCCTTATTATCAGAGCTTCTCATAATTAGTGCAGCTAGATGTGAATAGCTCAAGGTTACATATTTCCAACTGCACTGAAGTGCCATATACAGCTTAGACATTATATGAAGTACTGGCAAAGCCATGGGGCTGGGGAGCAGATCTGTCTGCCCTGCTGTGTGTAGATGTAAAAGGGGTAGAGATGAAGATGGAGAGGTCCTCTCTGTTGTGGAGGAGGGGTTAAGGACAGATGTATGTGTGTGTGTGTGTGTGTGTGTGTGTGTGTGTGTGTGTGTGTGTGTGCGTGCGTGCGTGCGTGCGTGTGTGTGTGCGTGTGTGTGTGTGTGTGTGTGTTTTGTAGGATGTGAGGGTCTCAGGTGGAAAAGGAAATATATGGGTTGGAGTGATGGTAAGGTGAATTTGAGTGTGTGTACGTGTGTGTGTGTGTGTGTGTGTGTGCGTGCGTGTGTGTGTGCGTGCGTGTGTGTGTGTGTGTGTGTGTGTGTGTTTGTGTGTGAGAGTGAGGCGTTGTGTCTGTGGGTGATGGATGAGGTGTGATCATGTGGTCTCTCACCACAGATATTATGGTCAAACAGATGATCCATCAGTGCATATTGGACTAGAGGATTCCACCACTCCCATCAGTCCTGTGCAGACATGTAGTGCACTCTCCAGACACTCTAAAATGATTTTTAAAAAACTGTAATGTATTGTAAAATTTTACAAGACACACACTGTACATAATTTAATTTAAATTTCCATAGCTAGATAGCTGATGTTCTCAGAATAACATTGCAATAAGTTACAACATAACATAAAGAGGTTAAATCTAAGACCATCAACACACAAGAATAGCTTTTACCAGGATCAAAGATGCAAAAAAATATATCTTGTGAGTCTTGAATCATCAATTAGAGAGATGGAACATATTATCATAGCATATTAAGGGTATTTTAACTGTTAAGATTAGAGCAGCTGAAGTACATTTTAAAGCTGTCATATCAGATCAGTCCAAAGAAAGAACTCAACACAAACTCGACACAAACACATCTTTAAACATTTATTTTCATTTTTCCAATTTATAAAGCATCATGTACAACAAGCCACCAACCATGTGGTTAAAATCAACTCATTTTTTTATCCTCTATTGGTATTGGATGAAGATGCTGTGTCTTCAAAGCAGAGAGTGGCTAAAGTTCCATTTAAACTTCTAAGGAGTTACGCCATATGCTCCGAAACTATGGCAGCTACGGCGATTATACACAATGGACCGCAAGAACTGTAATTGCTCAGCATGGGCTACTTTTTTATACTTTTATTTTTCTGATGCCAGCAAAGATTATTGACACTGACAACAATATAAAGGAAGCTGATAAAATGCTCAGTTATCCTCTCATAGCGACCCTAATCAAGCAAAGACATGCACACCTTTTGCTCACTACAATCACTGTTCTTGACAGCAAATGAATGAATGTAAATACACCAACTGCACAGAACAGCCTTATATTCAGTCATGGAATAAATGTGACCTTCCTAGTATAGCTCATATCACAGAGTTAATGACAGGATTTAAACACAGTTAATGCGTGGAATATGATTAAAGCAAAATACGACAAGATCACATAAGATATACCCGTCTAGTGTAGCAGTGGGGATTTCAACGGAAGAAATACAATGCAAATCAAATATATGCCATAGATGAACAGTACTCCCATTAACACTTTGCATTGTTCATAAACTGGCTAAACCTTGCAGCTTGTGGATAGTCACTGCTAATATACACCCAAAACAAAGACCTCAGTGAAATGATTACAGCATGTTTTCTGTTTGGTTGTTATAGATTCAATTTACTTTCATTTTTAAAGCTGTGGTCAGTCAAACACTATGAATGCAACAAATGTATTGAATAACTTCACAAACATGGACTGATTCCAACTTCAGACTATGGCCTCCATAGTAAATAAACAAATCCGTAAATCACAAATTAATTCACAGCAATGGGGTATATTCTATCCTTTTGACCCCACTGAGCCCATTTCTGACATCCTAAATACAAATAGATCTCAGCCGCTTTCTGCATTTTGAAAAACTCTTATCAGTAAGATAAAAAATAAAACTTTGTGATTTTTAGCCCCAGCAATTCACATGCAGACAGTCTCTTCTGTTAACAGGGAGATCCTAGGAGGTTTACATGGATGGGCCAAGCTATGATTTAACATGACAGTGAGATGGGTAGAATATGAAGCATATTGGCGCACATGTAAAATATAGCATGACTAAAGGCATGTTGATATTGTTACGTGGCGCACCACCCCAGAGTTAAACCAGCGTAACACTCAGGATCAGGACCACTCCACAGACACAAAACTGCGTATGTGCATGTGTGTTAGACATCTATTTTAAAATATTTTATGTGCCAGTCTACTAAACAAGATATTGTTTCTCCAGTGACACATTTTTGAGAGGACAAGATATGAATAAAATCAAATCTCCCAAAGCTTTTCTGTGCTTTTTCTCTGGTTTCTATTTTGAAAATAAATTTTTGAACAACAAATATCTTAAAATCACAGATGATAAACTAAGATACTTTGAATATTATTCTGTAATAGTTATTCCCAACAGACTTTAATAACTATCATAATTTAGCTTTGACACTGTACATACATTATATTAAGGTTTCAGAGTCATTGTTTGTATTACCCATGTGTGGCCCACCTGCAACAAGCAGGCATGTGAGTACAACTGTCACGATAACGAAGCCTTCGGAGAGAGCATGGCCGACTGCAGCAGTGTCGTTAGGAGCATGCCTGACCAGTGAGCAGTGCTCAGGTGCTCGGTAGTGAAGGCCAATCATTACAGGGTTGGCTCTGCCTAATGAGGGGATCTCAATGATCCAGTATCCAGAACAGGGTACTCTGACCCTCATCCAGTCCTCCCAACTCTGGGCTCCAGCTGCTACTACGATCTACTGGTACAGGCTGAAAATTAAGGAGGGGACACACTTTCTTTTGCATGACATTGCAAGTCACATCATGTTGACCTTATCTCAACTAAGTAAGAAAATACATTTTGACATTAATTTAAACACAATTGTTCTTTGTTTTTTGTTATTGTAGGGTTTTTTCCATTCATGTAGCTGGCTATATGATGCCTTGTTTTCTTACTTCTATAAAATAACATTTTAAAATCCTTCTTGTTTAGTTGAATTTTAAACTACCTTGACGTATATCATCCATCTCAGCAAACAACATTATGAACTAATTCATAATTTTAACAACAGCGAATATGCAATAACTCTAAAGTGTTGGTTGTCTGAAAGGCATGTTAAATGTGTAAGAGAATGTGTACGTATGTGTTCTGTACCCCCCTCCATTACATTAAGTCCTTCAGGTTTCCGTATGAAAGCCAATCTGGTAAAGTATGAAAAGAGTGATTAAAAAACAAAACAAGTAAACATTCTCATAAATGAACTGCAGATTTACAAGACCTGAAAGCAAACAAACATATTCTTTACTTCCATTAAAAGTCACAAAAGAAATCACAATGAGTCCAAATTAATGAATTTCAATATGCTATCTTTTGTTTGTTAGACAGGTGCTTTCAACACATAGACAATCTGTGCAAGGTTTTATAACTAACCTTGCAACTACTACGTTGCAAAAAGTGTTGGTATTTTGTTTCTTAAATACGAATATCAGACGCTTTCTAAAGCAGAAAAAAACCTTGAGGTGTTTTCAGTGTAGAGAAAGTCATTACACCATTCTGATCATTTTTCTCCGTCTCAGAAAGTTAGTATTTATTCGTCATTCAGTGTATTCTCTTTGAATCAGAAAAGATTGAAATTATTGCAGAAAGCAACTTTTTGCCATGCAAAGAGGGCGTGCATACAATTTGAATGACTGTGTGTAAATATTTGTGCATGTGCATGTATGAACCAATTAATCCATAGCTGTGTGTGTGTATGTGTCTGATCTTGATCATTCACTTTCCAATAAGTACAAACAACAAAACAGGTTGTTTGTCAGTTCCATCCAAAACCAGCCACATGACTGTTCCTAAAACTCACATGGGTGTTTTCTGATCTTTCACCCATACGTTTAACCAAATAAATCAACTTGGCTAATGTTTCAAAAAATGCTAAAATTAGTAGATATTTGCCTTCATGGTTGGAAGAAACCAAAGTTGGAGTGCACTGGTGCAAGGTACTGACCATGAAATGTAACGTCCCTGGTTTGAGCCTGCCTGGGGATCGTTGTTGCATGTCACTGCTCATCTCTCTTTCTCCTCATTTCTTGTCATTTATCAACTATAAACTCTGATAAAGACATAAAAGGCTCTAACAATACTTAATAAAGGAAACCAAAATTGACAGTGGTGTGAAAGTCACACATTTTGTATGTTCAACCATTCAACCCGACCTCCTCCTTACAACCTGTGACAGTACCTTTAGGTAAAGCTTTGGTTTACCTGCAGTCTACATTTTTCTTTTTATTAACCATGATCACATTTTTTCCTAAGCTTAACCAAGTGACATAGAAGCATAACTCTAACCATACTTAAAGCACAGTGTATTTGCCATTTATACATTATTTCCCTAAACATAACCATACCTGTAGTTGTCATCAACAGATAGCGTAGAAAGCCGAAAGACAGTCTCTCAAATGTTTGCATCTCTCCAACAATACAGTTGGAGAAGCAAGGCCACAGTCATTCTGCCACTTTGTTCTTCTGCCGTAGGCATTATGCTCACGACTGCCCCTCTTTTCCTCGCTCAGCTCTTCAGACTTTGTTCAACCCTCTCACTCTCTCTTCACATACATACTAATATGAAAAAGAGGTGGACCACAACTCAGAGAGCACCAACATAGTCATATAACTTCAACAACTCTTTCACAATGGATCCATATCTACATTAAACCTTGACAACTTCAATTCCAATGTATCAATATGCAAACAAGTGCCTCATATACAATGCAATGTGAAACAAATATTTGATCACACACAAAGCCGAACCTGAAAAAAGATGACCCTGATGATTTAGGATTTAGTTTACCCACTGAATTCATTCATTCAGTTTGTTTTGCACTGGCAGGGGCCGCTGGTCTTAAAATCAAATTAGCAAAACAAATCAACCATATGATGCGCAGGCTTGCTGATTGCTGCTGTTTTTTCCCCCCTTCATTTTATTGGCATTTTTTCCTCTTTCCCTCCTTTCCTCCTGAATTTGCAGCTTTCTCGCCACGAGGGTCCCTGTGGACCGGACCAGATGTTCCAGGCAGCACACTTCCCCACTCTCTGCCTCATGGAATATTCATGGGCAACCAGGCACTGCAGCTCAGCACAGCACCGCGCCACACAGACCAGAGATCACTTATTTATTTATTTCATCACCCTGCTGCCTGGCTGCCTAATGCACAACAACAGTTCAACATACAAAAGCATCTTCTCACCTTCCTGTTTCTCTCAGAGACCCTCGCCACTTAGCTTTTTCTTCCAGTGTTTCTTTTCTTGATCTTTTCATTGGCACAGTTCTCCTTGACATGCCTTTTTCCACATCTGTTGGTATTTTGGTGGATCCTTCCCTGTCCTGCCTCTGTCCTACCTTTCTTTTACCCGACTCTTGTTTTTCTCTCTTTCTCTATTTCTGTTGTACTCTTTCTCTTTCTCTCTCTCACCCTCACTTTTATCAGGCAGATGGGTGGGGAGTGAATAGAGTGTTGAATAACTGATGTTTGTCTGTGAAGCCTAATGGTAGTGCTTAAATACAATGTCATTATTTACAACCCTGCCTAATGCATTGGGACACTTAAATTCTTTGTTTGGTGGTGATAATTGGGCTAAATGCTCTACAGTAATGCATCCTGTTGGGCTGTTAGTGGCATGTTTTCCATGATGGATTGGCTTGTTGTTTGGGCAGGTTTGGAGGCTGTTGCTTTCTAGCAGATGCCCGAGTAACATTTATGATTTACTTTGTTGGCCAAGTAATGGCACTCGAAACCCTGGAAGAAGGAACCTGGAGTATTCATGGACATATTGTGCTTCTGAGCCTGAAAAAACCCAAAACAATCTTTGCTTAAAGAAGTCAGGGTCAAGAGCAGAAAGTGAAAGGAGGGCTGAGAGAAGGAGAAGACTACATTTTCAGAGCATTGGAAAGACAAACCAGCTTTCTGGGTACAAAAGGAGGCAGGGAGGCAGAGAGCCAGGCGGTACCTCTGCTCCACTTGACTGCGGTCCAAAATGACAGCTGACGGCTGCCGCACAGACATCATGGACGAGCAGATGTGGCGGCAGCTTTCCAAGTGCAACAACACTTCATCCCTCCTCTCTCTCTCTGTCTCTATTCCCCTATTCTTCTTCTTCTTCTTCTTCTTCTTCTTCTTCTTCTTCTTCTTCTTCTTCTTCTTCTTCTTCTTCTTCTTCTTCTTCTTCTTCTTCTTCTTCTTCTTCTTCTTCTTCTTCTTCTTCTTCTTCTTCTTCTTCTTCTTTTTTCTCTTTTCTGCCTCCGGGTATGCTCTCCCTGTCTTTTGTGTATCCCTCTACCTGTTTCTCTATAATTGTATCTGTCTCACTATCTCACGTGTCTGTCTCTCTCAGCAGTTTGCTTCTTGACTGAATAGCAATCTTTCCATTGGACTTTAGACTAAGTTAAAAAAAAAACAACAACCCTCAAACGAAGCAACAAGAAAAAGGTATGTGTTAAAAAAGAAACTGATGCCAAGCACTTGTTTAGTTTCAGAGACTCATCCCCCTACCGTCTCCCAGCATGCACCTGTGGTAAAGAGGTTATTCAGCTCTCTCCCAGCTGAGACACAGCTGACTACTCTCTGGCCCACATCCGGCACTATTTCCACTCAAGCTAATCAAATTGCTTTTACATCACCAGCTAATTACCAACTAATATAATTCTTCAATTATTAGCTACTCTAAACAAATTTTGAAAATTTGACTCTATGCTGCTGTGAATACTCTCTTTCTCTCAGTTCTTATTTTCAGTTTCTCTCTGTCTCTGCAAGTGTGTATCTGCATCTAACATCATTTTCCAGGTGGACTTTATTCCAATCACCTGATGTTTATGGTCTCCTCTGCTATGGTCTAGGAGATAGTAACCCCTATGCAGCAGCAGGGAAGGAAAAGCAGGGATCCTCAGCGAGTTGAGTTTATCAGGAGTGTAGGTCAACTAGGCCAGTTAATAATGCTGTTATCTTGGAGCCAAGGAGGTGGAGGAAGGAGGGAGACAAGGAGAGTGGACATGTGGGCTATGATATAAAGGGAGGGAAGGGTGCAGAGAGAAAATAAAAGAAGAAGAAAAAGGGTTGAGGGAGACAGAGGCACAGTGGAGGGAGGACAAGAAGAGCAAGGGGGAATTAGCCCACGGCTCAAAAGGAGATGTGCCCACGAAGAGAGCCCTGATGGGTCTTTGGGGGAGGCAGGGGGGTGTGGGCTGTGTGTGTATAACCGTGCACATGTCTGTGTTTCTTTGTGTGCAGTATGCAAAGGCAGGTCTGCCTTATTCAATATTCCTGTCAGCCTGGACTTGGAATACCAAAACAACCTGTCTGGGAGTATACAGATGCTCCTGCCTATCCACACCTTCCACTCCCCACCTTTCCCTCCTCCACCTCCTCTGCTCTGTTTTCTCCCTCCATTCTCCTCACACATATGGTCCACCGTCTCAACCGCTAGTCCTCAGATATTTGTTTCTAATTGGAGTTTAAGTTTGAATAAAACATTTGTTTTGAGAAATCGCTGTGTGCTAATAGATAAATAGTAAACCGCAGCATTTTGTCTAAGGCGACATAGATCTCAGCAGTTGCACAGATGTTGGCTGTTGTAACAGAGACAATTTACATATTTTGATCTCTGTCAGTGCTGGTGAGTATATGCAAAAGACTGTCTGTTGCTGAAGGCACAACTTTTCAGAGATAAAAAAGTAACATGGTTTACAATCTCCTGTGTAAAAATTGAAAGAAAAAAAAAATCAGTCTGAGACGTATTTTGGGCTTGTATCTGTTGTGGAGTTAAACAGGGAAAAAAATTCTGTAGATTCCTTTTTCCTGCTCTCTCCCACATTTAGACAAACCTCATAAGATATGCTTGTAGTGTTGAGAAGAAGGCATGCTCCGCAGAACAAATGGTGTTAATTTGCCGCGCCTCTCTGAAGCTGCACATTAGAGAGAAGCCTTTAGGGAGAGAGGCAGGGAGGAGGAGACGTGGGGTTGAGGGGGTGGGTGGAGGGAGGACGGGGAGAGGATGGAGGGAGAAGGAGGAGGAGGCAGCAGCTGTGCTGGAATTAATGTCTGCATGCCAAATTAGAAACACCATGCATCTCCGTCAGAGATTCGCAGAAAATAGGGAGGGAATGGAGGGAAAGAGAAAGAAAAAGAAAAAGAAAGAGACAGACACATAAACATAAAACATAGATAGATAGATAGATAGATAGATAGATAGATAGATAGATAGATAGATAGATAGATAGATAGATAGATAGATAGATAGATAGATAGATAGATAGATAGATAGATAGATAGATAGATAGATAGATAGATAGATAGATAGATAGATAGATTTTGTGCATGCATGCATATAGTACAAAGATTAATAGGTCGCATAAGCAACCTTTAATCCTCTTTCATCACTTTGTCTACCCACAAGGTAACACTGTACCTGCAGAATATCCATCATGCTTCAGTCACACCTATGTGTTGATTAGGTATGCTCATCACATGCCTCTTTGCTGGCTGGGCCATAGGAAAGATGAGTATATGTGTGTGTGTGTGAGTGTGCATGTGTGTATTGATGTGTCGTTGATGGAACACCCTTACAGCAGCAGCAGCAAAGGGCTGGCGGGCGCCACTGGTCCCAGTGGTGCCCTCTAGGGACAGAGCATGCATAACATTATCAGGCAAGGGATCAATAATGAGAGTACAGGCTCTCTCTAATGATAGCTGCAGGCCACAGGGCCAGGGGCCTCAGGGTACTGGGCTGGCATGGACAACCCTCATGAATACAGGATAAGACTGGAGGAAAGTATGTGTGTGTGTGTGCGCGCGCATGTGTATGTTACATACAGTTCGAGTGTGTGTCTGTGCATGTGTGCGTGTCTGTATGGGCCAATACGGGTGAGAAGTATGTCAGATGAAGGACACAGAGAGCAGATGGCTGGTTGGAGCTGTATGAACACCTCACCTGGTCTTTCCCTACCTCTGTGCAT
Organism: Scomber scombrus; assembly: GCF_963691925.1. Classification (NCBI taxonomy): domain Eukaryota; kingdom Metazoa; phylum Chordata; class Actinopteri; order Scombriformes; family Scombridae; genus Scomber; species Scomber scombrus. The sequence goes on from NC_084970.1 coordinate 23,510,580, forward strand.
TGTTCAGCCTGGACTTTTTCATCTCCAGCATCACTAACTTTACCTCACTGTTTGCTCAGTTCAATACAACCTTGACACTTGCAGAAAACACTCACATGGAGCATTTTTTCTTGTTATACACATGATAACAAGAAAAAGTTGATTAACAACTTTCTGTACTGTTTGAATTCAGGTGTATATGCAGAGCTCTACTAGACAGAATTAGCATCAGTGTCATCCTCTTCACATGTTTCCTCACAGACACAAGGTCCAGCAGGTCACCCGCTCATTTCAGCTTTTTTTTGGCTGGACCACAGAAACCAGCACTATAAACGTGAATGTCTGTCACTGACTGAGTGATGAAGTTACACGATTAGTCGGCTGAATCACTCGCCTCAGCCACTTCCTGTATCCCTTGTTTCAAATTAAAAGCCCTCTAGTGTTTCATACATGGTCCAGCCATATAATAGGTTTTGACCTAGTCTTATTTCTCTCTTTCACTGCTGAGCTAAATTAACCATCCCATTTCTCTTCTTTGTGTGTCCTCTGCAGAAACAAAGCCATGTGCCCCCGAACACCCCTCCTCCACATCACCCCTTCCTCCCTCGCTGCTTGGCTTCCCCTCCCTACTCCCCACCCATCCTGTCATTGTAAAGTGTGCGTCTCCTGTCTGACTGTACCCCCTCCCCCCTTGTCCTTACCCCCACCTCACACCTCCCTCTACACCCTCCCCACCAACCATCGCCTCTCTACCTTACCCCCCAACCCCCTTCCTCCCCAAGCACACACCCACACTCTCTCTCCCATCCTGCCTTCCAATCACCCCCCGGGAGGTGACATCTGCCGGGATGCGCTCGGCTGGTTCCAGATGCACCACCGCTTCTTCCACCACCGCCGCAGCCACCACCACCGCCACCCGAGCGAGTGAGCGAGCGAACGACACCCCAGCACTCATTTCAATTCCATCACCCTCTTCCAATCATCTTGCCTCTCCCCAGTGCAACATTAACGAGCCTCTTTCATTTGAATACATAATTAGCCGCCCGAGCACTCTGCTTCACTAATTTTGAGACAAAAGGATGGAGGAGAAGGGAGGGGGTGGGTGGTGGGGTTGGAGGGCGAAAGGGTGGGGGTGGCATGTGGGATGAAGAGGATGAGGCAAATAATGATAACAAAAAAAAGAAAAAAAAACATTTGCATTTTAATTTGGAAGCATGATTTTTTTTCAGTCTCTTTGTCTCCTTTCTTTTGCCCTTGCTCTCTCCATCATATCTGTGTTTGGGATTTTACAGTTCATTTTGTTCTTTATGCTATTTCACAGTATTTTAACATGACTACATTTGCCTTTAAGTTGTTCTTTCTGTGCGTGTGCGTGTGTGTGTGTGTGTGTGTGTGTGTGTGTGTGTGTGTGTGTGTGTGTGTGTGTGTGTGTGTGTGTGTGTGTGTGTGTGTAAATGACAATGCATATATGTGTGAGTGAATCCATCACCAGCCCTTAGGGCATGCAGTGCTCCCAAGCCAAAATAAACCCCACTTACTCCTGCACAATAAATCATTCTTCTCAATGAGCTGAAGCCAGCTGAGACGCTCCTTAGTGCATTACAATATCATCTACATTCAATAAACATTGTTCCTATTGCCCTCACTGTGGGCGATTTCTGTTTGCTAGAAATAACTGCCTTGAGGCTTTTCCAGTGGACTGAAGGCTTATAAATATGTTGAAATGAACGTGCATCAGGCGTATATCATATTCCTTACATGCCCATAATAAACTGGAGCTCCATTATCTTGTGAGAGTATGTATGTCTGTAAAAGATGGAGAGCGACTAAGAGACAGAAAATAAGAATGGAGATCAAAAGCAACAAAGTAGGTAGAGGCAGAGAGAGAGAGAGCGAGACAGAAAAACAGTGAAAAGAAAGGAGGCTGTGTTTGACTATGTGTACTTACGTAGCTTGTGAAAGTGATGTTGTTTCTCTTCCTTCTTGGTGGTGTGCCAGGCCTGGCCTCCTGTCAGCCATTGGGGGAGCCAAATGACAGCTTTGATCCTATTAGGATCAGTGCCAAATCAACACTTTGCTCATTAAGGGCCTGCACACGCCAGCTAACAATGCACCCGCCTTCCATGCAGCTCCGTAGCCGACCCTCTGTGCCAACCAGCCATACCCTGTGAGTGCCAGGCTCACCTGTCATCACTGGGTGAACACAGCAGCATAAAGGAAACATTTTTCAGAGTCAGCGCTGACTCAACAGTCTTTACATCATACAATTCAACTAACTTTTTCTATGTTTTATGCAGCAAATCAATTGAAAAGGCTGACGATATTAATAGTTACAGACCATTTGCTAATATACTTTCTGTCATTTTATGATGTATATAGGTACCTTAACTGGAAGTATCAATATTTACATTGCCATGATTGATTGATTGAAAATACTTGTCTCAGCCAAAAAAGGTGCATAAGGTAAAAAGACATGCTGTGTTAAGAAGGCAACATTGGTTTCTTTCTGTGTGTGTTGGGTAACTGAAAATTGAAAGAGAGAAACATACACTAACAATTTCACTAAAGACTTGTAAGAATTATGACACATAATTATAAAGCAGATAATTACACACAATTACACAAAAATGTATAGTCTTGCCTGAGATTTTTTTTTTTTTACATTATGCACAAAATATATATAAAACACAAGCAAGTCTAAAAGTTGGAAAATACAGAAGGAAAAATTACAGAAGGATGACTCCAGTAGACAATGGACACTAAAAAATGTAACTTTCCTGCATTCTGTGAAAACTGTAGGAAAATTATGCAAGATACAGCCCCCCACAATCCTTTCTCCTGTGCCCCATTATTTATTGTTCAACAAATCTGTCTTCACCACCCACTCCACGAACTTCCATCAATTACCTTACTACATTTCACCCTGTTCTTACTTCACCCACACACTGTAACTGTACCTCCTCTTCACCTACTACAATGTTTCACCTCAAACCATCCTTAACCAATCACCGTTCAAACCCATCCCAAACCTCTCCGAACCCCTTCCATTATGCCTTATCTTTTCTGCGCCACATTTTACTTCACACTCTCCCACTCTTGTGGAACTACACACACACTTATGACTTAAGCTGGCTATATCTAAAAACATTGTTCATATGCAAAAAAGACCTCACCACTTGTACTTTGAGGTCATTAAGATTTTATGAAGATCCACGTGCATATTTAAGCATCTAACACTCAAATGTCTAGCTCTTCTTTCCAATGGTAAACAATGAAAGTGTGTATAACAATAGCCTGTTAAAGCGAGTGATCACTGAGAAAGTAAGAGGCAACATATAGTGATTTTTTTAACTTTACCGTGACTGGGCAAACATAAATCATTGTCTCTCGGTGCTCTATGTCCTCTTCCAAACTGAAATATGAGGCCGTTGGTTTACCCACAATGATGACTGTTTCAAAAGGTTTCTTTTTCAAAGAGACAATATGCATTTTAGAACACTTTTTACAATCATTCTTGGTGTCATGCTCACTCCAGGTGACTGTATCATAATATTGACATGTTATTGGCTATTGGCAGGCCAGGGGCTGGGTCAGGATGGTCAGAGCACAGGGTTCAGGTTGGGCTGACACACTCTTGGGAGACAAAAGCATACATACAGGAGATGATTGCTCAGTTCCATCTTATTTACTACCTGACCCCAATCTTTGTCTCTCACCCTTGACCTCTACCTGGGGAATATATGTATGGATCCTGACTGCTTCACTGACTTATTGAGCTGTGAACAAATGCCAAATGCTGGACACTTACATATCCATAAACCCCCACACACCACCAACACACATACACACGCGCGCACACACACACACCCACACACCCACACCCACACACACACACACACACACACACACACACACACACACACACACACACACACGCACAGGTCTATGATACAGTCTTTTACTTAAAGAAACAGTTTATGTTTAAAAATATCAGTGTATTGCTCCAACACATAAAAGTACAGCATGCCATGTTTGACCATATTGGTGACATTCAGTATAAATGGACTGTAATAATGTGTTGGAGTTTTAATCAAACAAACATTCAAAATTGTAGATGTATTCAATATTATTAACACAAACAGATATACAGTATACTATTTGAGGTGTCACTGCTGTGTCAGTGTCACTAATGCAACCAAATGTTTACACCTGTTTTCATATGTCCAAATAAAAAAATACACACATTATCTCTAGAGAGTGTTGTCTTTGTTTATAATTTCAAAGGATTACACTTATTGTTACGAAATGGTTAAGTCAATTTTCAGTGTGTTGTCTGCTCCGCATCGATGTACATTATGTACTCCTAATTTGCATACTGCAGCGCGAGCTCAATTAAAATGAACTTTTAATTTCTTACAAGTAAATTAGTTTTGCATGCGATGCGTGCAAATGTCGGGATAATGGGTGCTTTTTAATGAGCTCACAAGCTGAGTGCACCCGATCAACTCCCGGGGTGGAGGAGAATGACGCAAGGGACACAGCACCCAACCTCCTTACCACAGCATCACAACCCACCCTTCAAATGTCTTTCCCCTCTTTTACAACCCCCCACTTTAACTCTATTTAAAACTGAATGTTTGTTTCATACTGCATCCTTACAAACTTTGTCTCATTCGATCTTTCTTTCCTTCCTCACCCTGTCCTCTCTCCTCCCTCATCCTGCTTTTCAACATCTCTCACTCATTCTTTCCTCCCTCTCTTATCAACACATGCACTTTCCCTCCCTCGAGTCCACTAATTCATTCTCCCCTCCTGCTGCTCCCCTCTGGGGTGCAGAGGTGGTCTTTGTGCAGTGAGTGCTGCTGATGTCAGGGCTGCTGAACAGGTGCGCAGACAGAAAGAGCCCCGTTGTTGTGGCACGACGGCTGGGTAAACAAACGCACCAGAGGTCCGTGCCACATTGTCGTACACACACACATACACACACACACACACAGATTCACTAATCAGATGCACACTCACAGATATCTAACATCTCAGTTCAGAGGAGTAGACAGTGCAGAGTGGAGTTTAAGATGGCTGTGGTAGGGTGGGAGGGCACAAAAAGCTGCATTACAATGATGAAGCAACACAAATATACTGTACACACACACACACACACACACACACACACACACACACACACACACACACACACACACACACACACACATAGAAACTTAAGGGCCTGGCTGAAAGGTTTTACAACTCTTTCATTCATTTTTCTATTTTCACTTTTTCTTTCCATCTCTCCTTTGTTTCTCTCTAACCCCTCATTTTGTCCTCTCTTCTCTCTGCTAAGATCTGTTTTTTCTCTAATCTTCTCTTTGTCTCACCAACATCCTGTCTCCATGCCACCCTCTGGCTCTCCCTCACACTCTCCTTTCCCTCCATCTCCCCTCTCCATCTCTTTCTTCATCCCTTCCAGCCCTTCTCCATCTTTCCATTCTGCCCTTGCTCTCTTGCTTTTTCCACTCCTCCCTCCTCCACCAGGCTGCACAGCTGTGCAGAGGCAGATTAGTGTGTTAGTACCTGTGAGGCAGAGGCACGGCAAGCTGCATGCTAAAACCCAATCAGCCAGTGTTGATAAAGGAGGCGGGGTACGGACATCTGTTCACACAAAACACCAAACTCATTTGAATCACAAGATGAAATGACTCACATCTGCTGAATTGGAAAATATCTTTTTGCCCTCCTTGTTTTAATTTGGGTGGAGGTGGGTATACTCCAGATGCCAGGGTGACATGCTGAGTGACAGGCCTTGAGGAAAGTAGAGGAGTATATCTGTGTGCATTCGTGTGTGTGCATGTGTGTGTGTGTGTGTGTGTGTGTGTGTGTGTGTGTGTGTGTGTGTGTGTGTGTGTGTGTGTGTGTGTGTGTGTGTGTGTGTGTGTGACTGTATAAATGTGCAGTTTTACAAATGAACATATTGTATGTACTTCAAAAATGCATGTGACAGTCTAATATGCACAAATTATATATAGAGTGTAATACCTATATGCACATGGGAGTGTGTTTGTGTCACTGCTGAGCATAACCTCCATCATAAAGCAGACAGAAGCAGGATTAAATGAATCAAGCTTAAAGTCTGGGGTGGTGTTTCTGTCATCTTGCTGTACCTGCTGCTCTGAGGAGCTCAGCATCTCACTTCACTAACACATACACACACAAGCAAGCATGCTCATACACATATACATTAATTCATTCACATAAACAATCAAAACTGAGAAAGATCAAAAACTACATCCTCACCCTGTCTCCCTTTCTCTTCGTTCTATGTCCCTCCCTCCATGTCTTAAAGAACACACACACACTCTCTCACACACTGTATCTGGCCACTTACCCTTTGACCTGTTCATCACTTACTGGCAGTAAACACTCAGGTCAAGTGTTTATGGGACAAACACTGCGAACAGTGGAAAGGGAGAAATGATTTCAGGATCTCGCTCATGGGACATGGTGTTTGTTGAATAGAGGGGTGAAACAGGGATGAATTAAAATAATCTGGGTGAAAACTGCTTTCAGTCTGTAATAAACTTTGATTCTCAGATTCAACATCATTTTGCATCCTTTTTGCATGCTTCTGTGGTCTCCCTTTTTATACAATATCTTCTTGTATTAATTAAGCCTGATAGACATTACTACAGTATAGGTACAAGGTTTAGGTTTTTTCGGATTTATCTTTTGTTGCTCTCTGTTTTGGTGTAAAATTAAACATTATAGTTACAAAATTTGACAAGGTCTGGTATTGTTTTGAATATCCTGAAGTCCTGAATATTTGTTGTGTGGTTATGGTACTGTAAATGTTACATATTGTAGTTTTTAACATTGTATAAGATATCATATTTGGATACAAATATCACTGATGGCACTTCTGAGTTTTTGATATGCTTGGCAATGCAGACGTTAAACTCTGAAAGCTGTATATAAGTCAGACAAATGAAATGTTGTTGGAGGTTCTATTGTGAAGCAAGAGGCAAATGCAAGAGGCTTTATTGAAGGTCCCAAAGGTTTACATTTCTTTACAGATGCTACCAGGAAACATGCAAAAACAACAAAACTAGGAAAAAAAACTATTGACAATAAAACTGTCATAACAGCACAAAAAAATCTTTTAACAGCAAAAAAACAAAAACAAAATAAAGACACAAAGCCTGGCATTGAAGTCTGAACAGACCAGGAATCAGACAACATACTATCATTTCCTGCGACTGTTAAGAGACTTATTAAACAAGAAATTTTCTTAACTTAGTAATTTAGTAAAGCAGTGTGGAAAATTGCAATAAAACTGCAATAATAACAATGTTTATCTGTTATTGCTGTGGTAACAAAAGCTTATACACAGACTCGGGACTCTAGGCTGCTAGGTGGAATGTATGGTTAACATAACAGGTAAAGAAACTAAACAAACAAAGATGTGTTAATGTAATGGCTATGAAATGAACAGGTACATAGCAATGACATAGTTGAGTCCACTTTGTCACCTTTTGAACTTGATCCAGTTGACTGACTGAAAGAAGTTGCCTTGGTTGCAGCCTGACTGCCTTTATTACATTTGTCAATGTCTATGGTATTTCAAGAGCATTTTGTGAATGATTTCACAACAGAACATACATCAACAGTTGTGAGAAATGCTTTTTAATATCATCATCTAAACATGATGATTTTGTTTGATGTGTGCAATGAGTCGGACCTATTCAAGAAGGTGGAATCTGTGAGTTGTGGGTGTTTCATCGCAGTTGCAGCAGATGTTAACATAAAATGTGACTGCAGATGTTTTGAAAATATCTCAAATGCATTTGTTCATTAGTCACGTTATTGACATTGAAAACAACCGCCTATGTTTTTGATGTTGAGTTATCATTTACATTGCACAAATAGACTGAAACAAGAAGGCAGTAACAATCAACTTTATGTTATTCACTAGTAAGAAATCTGCAGTGTAGGGTTCGCTCTGCGTAATAAACAAATCTATTACTCCCTTCAATAAACAAATGATTGAGGTAAATGCTATTTTTATCACAGAAAGGTGTGCTGCACCATCATTTAGGTTCAGTCTTATCCAAGCACCACACAGCATTTAAAATATACAAAACCTCAGGACCCCGAGATCATCAAAAATAATTTAAACTAAAAATAAGGCTACGGTCTCTATTGCAGGAGTTGCATGGTACAATAAGCCATGTTGTTATTAACTTAATGTTATTACTATTTTATTATTACAGTTGTCATTATTGCCACAGTGGTTTTAATGTAACATCACTTTTTTTCTCTTGCTTGAGGACTTTGCTTGTTCATGCATTTTACATTCATCTTTGTGTGTGTCTGTATCAGTACATTTTCTGATGGTCTATTTATCTGTGCTGCTCCCAATGCACTCGCACAAGCTCGAGGCTTGCATATTTTCTTTGTACATGAATGGCGATTAGCACAGCTCTGCCAATCACTATAATTTACATTAAATTTGAAATTAATTTCACACTTTTTTTCTCTCTGTAATTATGTCAACAGCTGCTGTGAAATGAAGCTGCACACATGAATTTTAATAGCAGTTTCTTTTAAATCCCTCTGAACTTTGGAGTGAAAAACACAACATTATGGCAATATTTCTGTTATAAGCTCGCAAGGATTTAGTGTTGGGATGGGGGGGAGTAGGGTGGAGAAATTGATCATTAGCATCCCCTGCTTCTGTCTCACAAAACCACAGAACGGTCCCATCCATCTGTCTGTCAAACAGTGAACACTGAAACTTTGGAGTCCTCTCTGTCTTTAATACTAAACTTTGTAATGGACAAAGACAAGGATTTTGTTTAAACCAATATACCATGTTATAATATTATCAGATTTTTTTTCTGGCTCCATATTCCATATGTGTATGTATATCAGGTTTTATAAGTTCCAAGCAATGGTCCTATTCATGATTGATAAGGAGAGAAAAAGGGGAAAACATTATATTCTTTTTAATATATCAAAAGCATTCTTAGCTGTTTTTATGATCTCCATAGTGAGGGCTATTGAATCACTCACAATGCCTGCAGTTTTGTATTAGATGATGGAGGAGCACCATGCAGTGACAAAGGATTCAGTCTTCTCTCTTTATCTCCATGTCATTGTTATGGCTTTAAAGATGTCACCTGCTAGGCAAACCTGGCCGGACCAGCAGCAGCCCTGCATGTGTCCACCTCCCCGCTGGGCCGGACATTTGACTGTTTACCAAAGACGGAAATGTATCTGTGCAGTCTGGCCGCATGTTTCACTTTGTTTGTGTGAGAATAACACAGAGAGAGTGGAAAGAGAGAAAGAGACAGAAGTTAAGAGGGAATGAAGAGAGAGGGTGAAAAAGGACAGAGTGAAAGGTAGGTTCAATGGGTCAGAATTGAAGCGTCAAGCTCTCATCTCCACACAGCAGGGCCCCGCGACCAACAGCCCTGCAATTACATAGCCATTTACGACAGAAGCAGAAGGAGGGAGGCACCAACCCCCTTAAAGCTCTCAAACCAGGACATTCAGCCTTACAGCCTTCAGCTCAAACCAAGCTCCATTCAGAACTGATAACATGAACATAGATGACTTACTCATATGCAAACTATTGCTGATAAATCAAAATAGTTTTGATTTTGGTTTGGACCCTCAAACTAAAAGCTAGAGCAAAACTAAAGCACACATTTCTGCCACGACAAACATATTTTTTAAAGCTCTTAAAATACATACATTTTGCAAGCCAGGGAACACAAAACATACAAAGTACAGGTTCCATGGAAGTATTTTTAAAACTATAAACTAGTATTTGTATGAGGTCTGTATCTAGATTTGTAATTTGTAAAATGACATCTGATCACCGGCTTTTGCATTTAAACCTCATTATCTCAATTGTATCTGCGCTGTGATCAATTTTCAACATCAAATTCAGTAGGTGGATCTAATTTCGACCTGCAATCAATGTCCTCCTTGTTATCAACCCTAACCCTAATCTTAACCAAGTATTTTGGTTGCCTGACCCTAAACATACTTCCATCCATTTATATTTATATGCCATAGTTACACTCTTTTCTTGACCTTAGCCTGCCTGTAGTTATGTACAGGCTCTGTAGAATTATAAAAAACATTGGCATTGGAGGTAAAACAAACAAATTAACATTGTTAGTGCATGTAATTGTCTAATATTGACTTTCTTGTTGGGCAGTAGGGTTATACAAGGTGGAACAGACCAACCAATCATGGGGGAAATTCTTTTGGGGGATTTTTTTGTTGTATTAACACATTTGGTCAACAGCAAAAAAAGTACAAATGAATCACTGGGTCAGGGGTGTTACTGTTACTTTTAGCTTTGGTTAATCAGCAGTATTTCTGACATAGTTGTGACTCATGAGGTGTAATGAGATCTGTTACTATTGACAATAACATGTTATAATTGATCACAGCGAAATCATAGAGGACACATTTGAAAGATTAACAGATTACATTTGTCATCTCAAACTCTGCCTTATATATGTCTTCCATACCATTCAACTCTTTTTGTTCTTTATACATGTGTATGGGTGTGTGAGTGTAACGGCAGAGGTGGGGGGATATCGATGTGAAGTAAGTTGATGAAACAAGCTGGTCATCAGCTTCTTCACAGACACATGCTCCTCTTGAAGACTCAATCGTAACCAATCAGACCAAAGATCTATTGATTAGTGGGGTAAGAAAATGAGTCACCGGTGGTGAGTCGTGTGCAGATGGATGCCTTGCAGGTGCAAAGCCCAAGTGATAACGACTTTAGTTTCCTGTGCCCACCCTTCTTGTTTTGCTTCCTCAAGATCACACTGGAATGGAACATCTTCTCAAGGCCTCCAGCTGCTTTCCCACTCTGCCTCTCTCCATCTTGGATAAACCCTCATACACATACATGCATGCATACTAAAGCCACAATCTTCACGTCTCTAAAAATTGGACACACTTACTTTCACAGAAATAAAGTACCAAGAACAAAAGCATTATACTAGTCTATTATAAGATTGCTGTGTTTTCTGATCACATCATGATCTCAAACATGAAGTCAGTGATTAAAATAAAGGTGCAAATTAAAAGCCACAGACCAAAATAACACTGACTTTCATGTCTTTCAGATGTTACATAAGAATTGACCTTCAACCTGTGATTGTTGGTCTGATGTTTTATATGTGAAGTACTTTATACACAGCTGTATGCACGATGCATAGGGATGGGGTAATGTATCTATTTGTAGCTATATAAGATTAATGATTGTAATATATGTATGACGATGGTGAAACAAAATAAATTTTGTTTTAGTACCATTCATACACCTAGGTTACATGTAAGGCTGAGTTCACTACAAACCCTGCACTGCCGCATTTCAACTTTATTTGTAATGCTATCAAATGAAGAGAATCCCTGATGCTACAATGCTATGTGTAATGTAAACATAGGCTTTTCAGGTCTCTGTACCATAAATCAGTTCATCTGATTTCCAATCTGGGAATCCAATCCAGTGGCAGGCATTTATAATAACTATATTGAAGTAGCCAATCTTATGAAGGTTTAATAGAGGCATCAGTATTAAACTCAGACTGTATTTGCTTTGTATTTGCTTTTAACATTAACCCACATCCAGAGACAGTCTCAATATTAACTGACACTTTGAATATTGCTCATCACATCAGACATCACCTATGTTACCCTTCTTTTGCTGGGAAAAGCATTTGCTTGTATCTGTCAGTGCATACTAGAGAAAAGAGACAAGTTGAACTGATGTATTCTTTGTGTTCTCTCTCTGGACTCCCTTTCCTCTTTTAATTGAAAAATATTTAAATTTTTAATGTGAGCAAGCATAACCTCTTCAGGCTGATGATGACATGAACACTCTTGAATAAAGTTTTATGATTGAATCAATGACAAGATTTTATGGTGAGGTGGAATCTGAATAAATAAGAGTCTGCCTCTGACCCCCTTCACACTACAGGCATTCCACATTATGTCCAGCCTGGAGGTACATAAGATCCCACATGAAAAGCTGGAGAATAAGGACACATAAGATACTCTGCTTACTTTGCTGCCATCAACAATTAACCAAACGTGAATTGTGAACTCCACAGCATTCTCTCTTGAGTTCATACAGCCACTCCCCATTGTCATTTTGTCCTTAACTGTGTCTTTGTGTGTGTCTGTAATTCCCAAGTTTTAATGGTTACACACTGAGACCCTTGATTGTTAATGAACACAGTCCTGGAAACAAACCCTCTATGCTGCATTATGTGAATGTGTGTGTCTCCTGGATGATGCTCAGCACAGCAATGGATCCTCAAAGAGTCAGCTTTTTGTTACAGACAATTAAACTCAGCTCTGCTCTGTGTCCCCTGTCAGACAAACACACACACTAAGGTAGGAGTGCGCAATCCACCTACACACATGCACACACATTCACGCGCACACAGGACAGTGAATAGACATTGTAACCACAGAAGTGAGGTTCAAATACCACTCAACCTCACAGGGGAGGCTGGTGACCTTTACTACAGCAGCACAGCCTGTCCCTCTCCTGTCTCCACTCTATAGCTCTTTCCTCATCCCCCCCTCCCCTTTTCACTTTTTCCTCCGTCACTCCTCTCATCCACACACACACCTTATCAGACTTCCTCATCATTCTCTCTCCCTAGAGAGCTCTGCTCCTCCCTCTGTTCTACCAAACCCGCCCCTTCCCCTTCACATCTCCTTTTTATACCTTGAACCCCTCTGACAGCAAGGGCAAGTTTTCTTCTATCCATCTGTCATATCTGTCACAGTCACTTTACACCCACTATCCCCCGTGCTGAGAAAAAGGTGAAGCTGAACAACAAATAACCATCTTGCACATTATGTACTATAGTACATTTCAAGCAGCTATAGTGCAGTCACTAAAGACCACAGGGAAAATGCTTTTGAAAAAGTATGAAACCAAATTCTAGAGCAGAACATAAAGTAACATGGAGAAGGTTCAGTGGTGGATTTAAGCAATTTTCAATGTGTTTCAAAGTGTCATACAGAACTGGATGCTCTCCAGTAGTACTTACAGTAGTAGAACACCTCCATCTTTCTCATATTGTGTGTGCCTGTATACTGTATGTGTGTGACTAGATCAAATCTTTGGTGTGCAGGTGCACAGAAAAACACCTTAACTCAGTGGTAGACATTTCAGGTGAGTCTGGACTTTCAACTTAACACAACTTAAAATAAAGATGTATAGCGCATTAAGAAGGAATCTTTTAATAGCCAGTATGATTATCAAGCAAAACCTGTTTCAGTGTTCATTTGGGCACATGACAACAAGATCTGTAAAGACTTGGAAATGTGTGAACCTAATCCTCTAAGTTATTATGTAAAGGGTGAAACAGTTTTGATCTTTTAAGAAAAGCAAGACTATTTCACTGGAGGATATATACAGTTCTTCCTCATAAGCTTCTGACTAACACCAAATAATAAGCGATGAACAAATATTTCCATAAAGAACAATGCTCCTACTTCTCACATTTACTTCTTCTGGTATAAATTAAATGAACTTTTATAACTAGGTTAGGGAACAAGACTCAGTTTTCACATCCCTCCCCCCAAAACCCCTTTTTTTACCTTCTCTCTCTATTGTTTGAATTCAGGAACCACTGGGTGCTCAGTCTAATCAGACTGCAAGACGAGATGGCTCCCCCACCCAAAGTCTCAACTCCCCTGCTTCCCTCCTATCTTCCTGCCATCAGCTGACACTGGTCCATTGACCTCATCCCTTCATCCTTTACCCTTCATCCCTCAACCTTCATTATACAAATGTATTAATGGATAGCCCCTAGAGATGAACCATCTCGTTTTCAAGGGGGTCCAACGTAAAACATATATTACAACACAACAACACAATCACATACAGCATGCATAAGGCTCTCAATTACCAACCAACCCACACATCATTCCTGTAAACCCACAGTACCCACACAAAATGAGTAAGAATAAATACCACAGAGCATATAATGTAATGCAATGGCAATCATAATGGTATTAATATTGATAATAATTACAATAGTAATAATAAGAATAATAAGAGTAATACGGGTAATGATACTAAGTAATGTTATCAATCTTAATATATACAACATGATACAATATCAAATTTCACCATATAACAAATACACCACCATTATACCATACCATTATTATCCACAGTACAGTAACAGTAATAATAATGTACTATGAATAATAATCCCTTGACCCTCATCCTTTCATCCCTTATCCCTCCTTGTAGACCCTAAATCTATTCCTCCTACATCATCCTGGCTCTCCTCCCTCCATATTATCCGATAAACTTTCCAAAAAAAATAAATAAAAATGTTTTATTGGCATGGTCTTTGTTAGTGAGAGTAGATCTGTACTAGGACAAAATATGTGCAAAATAAACATGGTAGACAAAGGTATTTTTTTCTCTTCTGGAATAAGGTAAGTCAGGGGGGGGTGATTATAGACTGAGATATTTACATTTCCAAAACTTGCATACTGTAGCTTTAAGTAGAGGTAGTGGTGTTGTATACATTTCCGTGTCTGTTGCTGTTCCCACTGAGACTAACCAAACTTGTTTATTTGACAGTAAACTTCTCAATCTTCAACCTTGATTCTCTTGAATTTATTCCCACAGATAGTTGACTGAGTCACTTGGGACAATGGATACCCCTGGGAGCTGCCACAGCTGGGCGGGAAGAGGTGGGCTAAATTGTGGCAGGAATTTCCTCATGTGAATTCTCCTCAGATTGTAACCTCTTGAAAGACTGCCTTCCAGGATTTCTTTCTTTCTTTCTTTGTATAGACCTGTAATGCACCCTACTCAGAGAGAATGGCCAGTGCAAGAGATAGAGGCAGAGAAGATGCAATGAGATAAAGTGAAAAACAGGCTGCAGAGAGGATGACAAGGACTCAGACAGAGAGGGAGAGCGAGGGACAGGGTGCATGGAGGAGGAAATGGGAGGGAGGAAGGAGGAGGAGTTGATAGTTTGAGGGGTCGAGCACCACCTGGTATTCCTTTACAACCAAGGAAAATGCCTAGAGAAATGATAATAAAATAGAGAGAAGTCACTGAGCCTTCTGTTGCTGACAGGAGCTGTGTATGTGCCCTGCGAGAGGCGTGTGTCTGTGTGTGCGCGTGTGTTCAAGTGTGTGTGATGAATAATTCATGGCTGTTCATTAAGGAGAGAAAGTGTGAGTGAGTGATTGTGTACGTGTGTGTGTGTGTGTGTGTGTGTGTGTGTGTGTGTGTGTGTGTGTGTGTGTGTGTGTGTGTGTGTGTGTGTGTGTTTATGTGTGCACCCTTCGTTGCTCTGCGCCACGTCGCCAGCCTTGTGGCTGCCATCTGGCTTCACGCCATCAGAGTGCCACCCTCCAAAGCCCTTGCTCTTGCAAACATGGCAGGAGAGGAGAGGGGGGGTGACGGTGTGTGGGTGAGGCTGGGGGTGTGAGGCCGTACTGGTTGCAGGGGCAGCATATATGCAGAGGAGGGGAGGGGACAGAGCCTCAAGTTAACTTCTCAGTTTCACTGATATCATGTGACGTTCACAGTCTGGTAAAGAGGGATGTGCAGTTGGATGTGAAGTGTAATGACAGTCCATCACATATGATACAAAGTGATGTGATGTAATGTTACTTAACATAGACCTCTTCCTCTGTTTCACTCTTCTTTTCTTTTCTTCATTTTACAGGTCTTTTTAATAGTATCCGGTGGATGTTTTCTGCCCATCGTGTATATAGTATGTGTACCACTGGCACACACAAGCAGTGCAGATAAAATGTCTGAGATTCAATTATTTCAATTCAATTACTTTGTTGTGAATATAGCTATAAATAGACAATACTTCTTCATTTTTCTCTCTGGATTAGATTGTGATTTTAAAAAATGTCACATTAATCTTGTAGCAAACTGCATTCATGTTAATTCACGTTTTGAAAATTGTACCATAAGGAATATAGGCCTTGTCTTCATCAACCAGTGGTTTTGTTATGTTCATGGTTATGCAAGCACCTGTGTGCATTATCTCTAGATAATTTGGCTAAAGTGTGTTTGTGTTTCTTGCCCCTTCAGACTTCTTCTTAACGTTGCAGTGGAACCAACCAATAGAAATAATGTCCAAAACTGCAAAATAAACCTTTTTTCCCTTTCACTCTTCCTCCTCTTAGACATTTTTTCTCTGACACACAGATGCAAACATTTTTCCTTCATCCCTCTCTTTACCTCATTGTCTGACCAGCTTTAGTTCCTGTGGTGGCCACTTCCTGCATTGCCCTATGCTCATGCAACCATGACAGATGATTGAGAGTTTGTAAGTATGAATTGTATGCAATGTGCGTGTATTATCAATACAAGCAGCTACAGTTGCAAGATAGTGTCCTAAAATGAGATGCCAGGTGTTTGTGTGTGTGTGCATAGTGTATGCGTGTGTGCATGTGTGTGTCCATCTGGAGGGGTCCTTGGGGTCATAGTAATCTGGCACAGCAATCTCGCACTGTAATCATCTCAGTGCTCAGCAGGTGGTCCAGCAGAAGGCTGGGGAGAAAAGTTTCTGCACATTTTCTTTCAGCCAGTTAAGGCCATTCTGGGATATAGAAAACACTGAAACAAACAGGAGAGAATCATGCATATCTAAAGATAGAGGAGCAATTTTCATATCAGATTACTATCGTCAGCAGTGAGACGGCTGTGTTGACAGTGCTGTCCCCAGCTTTGGAGCTCTTGACACATTCCCCATTCCCCATTCCAAATGTAGCAAGTGTCAACAGTGGCAAAGGGATAGCTCAGCCAGCTAAGAGAATACAGCATTAGGTGCATGTAAGCAAGGATAAGGTGTCGTCACTATATATAAATGAAAAAAAAAACATATTTCCTGATAGTTGTTTACCCCTGGGAAGAAAGCACCTTATTTTCCTGTAATGGAAGGTGACAGATAACAGAGCAGAGAGGATAGTGATATATATTTTATTCCAGGTTCTATTTTTCTATTTAGTAGTGTAAGGTCTTAGCTCAATAGCATAGCTATTTGAGGAGATCTAGGCCTTATCATGCCACCACACACAGGGATAATGAACTTGTCCCATCCTGGTGCATTATATACGTGTGTGTGTGTGAGTGTGTGTGTGTGTGTGTGTGTGTGTGTGTGTGTGTGTGTGTGTGTGTGTGTGTGTGTGTGTGTGTGTGTGTGTGTGTGTGTGTGTGTGTGTGTGTGTGTGCGCGCACGCTCTGTTTTAACTCAAGAGGACAGTCTATGTGTTGTTGTATAGTGATGAAGGGCGCTTGGTTATCTCTACCTGGCAGCCTTATCACATCTGCACATGTGACACCTTTCAATAACCCTCATTCCCTACCTTTCTCTCTTCTGCTCTCTAAAAATGGGGGCAGGAGAGATAAAGCGTGTGTGTTTGTGTGTGGGAATGTCTGAATTGGCACATGTATGGTGCTGAGAGAAAGAAGAAATGTTCACCTGAAAGATAAAAAGAAAGTGATTGGAATTAAGAGGAAAGTCTTCCAGTGGTGGTAGAGATGGTTAAGTATGTTTTTTCAAGTACTGTGTATGAGTAGAGATTTATGGTTCCATTTAATGGTTATTTATACTTATACTTCCTCACATTTCAGAGAAAAGTGAAAAGTGAAAAGAATGAGGGAATCGCAGCACATAAGCCTCAATGCAATAACCACTTAACTAGTTAAATCATTTCAGTGAGCAGCATCTAATTTCCTTATTAGAGTCAAAAGAGGAAGTGGCAGTAAAGTCATTTCAGCATCCTGCATTTAGCTAATAGCTGCATATCATAGGATAAACAGGTTCTGGGTGTACCACAGCATATATAAACATACATAATAAAAACATTATTGAGGCATATTCATCTTTTCTTAGTACTTTTTAACCCACTAAATATATTCAGCGGCTACAGTTGCTAATTACTTTGCAGATTTATATTTCACACACACAACATATGAACAGATGCATCATGACAGCATTAAAAAGCTGTTTACAAATTAATTTCAAAGTAATAATCCAACAATGTGATCATTGGACACTTCGACACTCTGCTATGGATATTATACTCAAGCACAATTTGCCAACAACAGGTGCATCAAGAATAATTCCAGTTTATTACAACATGGGACATATTTTTGCAGTTTCGGTCACCATTTCTATTCGCTATAATGACATTGTACTCACCAACTAACTGCTGATATTTGGAAACATGATTGTTTCTAAGAAGAAGTCCGCAAGAGCAACTAACATTTTAAGACAAGTCTTATACAAACCCCCAGGTTAGCGAGTGTTAGGGAGCAAACAAGTAGTAGGACTATATGGCTTAATAGTCATTAAAGATAATAAATAATAATTCTAATAACAGGCCATGTTACTTATTTTAAATTGAATAGTATTTTGATCTGCTAAAGTTGCCACACCACTGGAAGTACTGTACATAGTTTCCCTATACTGTGTTTCTATATTTTTTGTGTATTCACAATCATGCTGTCATGATTGCTCACCATCGCAGGATGACTGTGATGCTCTCAACTCAACTTTCATGGTTCAGCTTTAATCTGCTGTACATGTTGAAGCTGTGTGCAAACTTAGTCTTTCTGTGCAAAGAGAAATTATGACCAAAGTTTCAGATGCACTCACTGTTCACACTCAGTTTTACTTCCAAATAAAGTGGCTAAGATGTTTGCCACCTGTCTGAAGTTGTAGTGATGTTACTGTGTTCCAAAAAGATCCAAGTTATAATAACATATAGTAACATTTTAAATGCAGTAATTTAACATATGTACTTTAACTAGCTTAAGTTTACATGGATACATTGGTACTTTGCCTTATGTAAAGGATGTGAGTATTTCTTCCATCAGCAAAAGAGCAAGAGAAGTGGGGCAATGAGAGAGAGAGAAATGCAAGAGCAGGAAGTCAGAGGGCTAGGGCTACCAGGAGTGTGAATGGGCAGAGTGTGGAGCAGAGAGCCAGGCCTGTTGGACAGTTTCCAGTAGGGATAGTGGGTGTCCCTGTGCCAGCTGGCAGCCTGTCTCTCCCATCTGTGGAGCCTAGGAGAGTGTGCAGTAATCTCCTGGAGACAGCGGCTCAGCCCAGGCCAGATTTAAAGGGATATGGCCAGCTGGCCGGGCATGGACAGGTCTGTACCAGGGAGAGAAAGGAAGGGCAGGAGAAGGCTAAAGAGAAGGGAGGGGATGAGTGAGTGAGCTGTGATGAAGCAGGTCAGGTGTAATGGTGAGGATGATAGGGGAGCTGAGGATTGGTGGTCAGGGAGCAATAAAGAGCACTGGTAAGAATGATTATAGTCCAGCTGCCAGCAAATAATGGAACTGACTGAAAGTAATGTCCCTGTCTTTAACTGTGAAAACTACAGTGTCTGTTGCAGTAATGTGACTAACATGTACCTGTCTCAATACTGGCCCATGTCAGGTCATTACTGCTGTGTCTCTCCACCCCATTAGCTTTTTTCACTCTGTGCTAACTCCAGCAAAAGACACAAAAGAAGTTATAGGCCAAGTAGCTCTGCTCTGAACTTGTTTTACTCCTCTCTGTGATTGTTGCAGATGGTAATAGAAGCCCAGCTGGCCTGTCGGCTGAAGCTTAAGGCCTGCATTCCAAAATATCAATCTTAGCAAGTCATCTAATCCAATATTTAATCTTATTTTAATGGGAAATTTTCCAATAAGATAATTTCACTAACCTCCAACTCATTTCAGATTTTAAAAAATCCTTTTAAACTGTGTTATTCCTTTTACTTTATTAGTAAAATATTATCATTTCTTATTAAAACTATGTGAGATATGATTAGATATTTATTTTGCTATGGACCTAGTCACGTGTTTTAAGAAAATGTAGATTTTATGATTGAATACCAGGAAGAATGTTTTTTTTCTTACAGGGTGGGTGCCAGGTGAGGGAAGGGAAATGTTCAGAGACTGAAAGAGATGCAGGTTTACAGGTTGGGCCTGCCTCCGTATGTTAACATGCAAGTACAAAAAATACTGCACACAAACGTGCTAAGCCCACAGAGACACAGAAACACACCTATCACAACAATCAAAGGGAGCAGTCATGCACATTACACACACTTCTATCTAAAAAGATATCTGAGCACAATATCATGTACACATACACAGGTGTGCTGAACTCACACAGACTCACACACAAATGCAGAGACACATAAAAACACACACCCCTGCAGCAATCGCAAAAGAATAAGAGAAGCCATGCAAATCCCCAGTTGTGCAGGAAGACAGGGAGAAGATGAGGAAGAGAGGATTGGGAGGAGGAGTGGAGTGCCTGGATGGAGGGGAGGGGGAGAATCTGATGGTGTGTGTGGGGGGGTGGGGGCTGGGTGTTTACTACTGTTTAAAAGGCAGTGGGTGCTATGTGCAGATTAATAAACAGGAGGTAATAGCAGAAGGACTCTATATTTATTTTTTATCTTAAATGTTGCTTGTTTGTCGGGCTGGATGAATATTGACTGTGAAATTGGGATCAGGGGCGACACATGCCAGTGCTCGGCCTTATCTCTGGGATGCAGGCAGGCCTGGGGCCGTTATCGCCGTACCACAGTGGCGTGCCGGCACTCCAGCGCTCTCAAAGCCGCCACATTCCCTTTGTATCTGCCTGGAGAAGCCTGTTTACCTTTCTCTGGCTTGATATTCCTATTAGAGCCGCTGACTATTTACTCAATGCCTCCTCCTCCTCTGCCTCCATCGGGCACTGTGCTGTCTCTCATCTCTCCCTCTTTCTGCTTCCTTCTCTCTGTTTGGCTATGCCTATCTTGCTCTTTTTTTACTGTTTGTCTCTTTACAGTATATCTTTTTGTCCTGCCTCTGCTTCTGACCTTCACTATGACATGAAGTCCTGGGCACAGCTTTGCCTACCAAGAAGTAAATAGTGATGTGTACTGTTATGCAGATATTACATACATAATGAGGTGGATTACTTGACACCATGCACAACATGAGACTATCCTCACCAGAAAAATGAAACCATTGGTCATTTGTTCAAATATTTAAAATGGTGAAAACTGTTTGACTGTGATGCTGGATTTCATGTCCAATCCCATAACAACAGGGAACATTTGTTTCTCTTAACCATAAAAGTGATATTTTACCTTTAATCTTGACCACCAAGTGGATTTGGCAGCCTAAACTTGACCAAACCTTAACCATAAGGGTAACATATCACAAACTATTCATGAAAAGTTTTTGAAGCTGTTGGATGTGGCTTGTTATTTAGGTGTGAGGCTAAGTACATATCGAAACACATGCTCCTCTAATGCACTTCTCCCATAGCATTCCATAAAAGCATCTGCTGACAGATCTGGATTGTATTTGTTAATTTGCCCTTGCCTCTTGGACTCAGGAGAGTCGCTACAAAGTACCGCCTCTGAGGCATCCAAATACCACCTTCAAGCTGCCATTTAACCACAGTCTATGCATTTAACAGACGCTTCAAAAATCTCACTGAACCACATGGAAATGCATGTTCTAATTACAACAGTTATAAAAAAGTGATTCTGACACACACACACACACACACACACACACACACACACACACACACACACACACACACACACACACACACACACACACACACACACACACACACACACACACACACACACACACACACACACAAACACAGACAAATTAATACTAAGGGTGTTTTCAAACCTATAGTTTGTCTGCTCTGGTCCAAAGCTAGTAAACTCTGTGCATTTTCCCCTTGGTTCAGTTTCTCTTCACATAGAGAAAAATCCAAGCAAAACCAAAGTGTATCACTGCAAGCCATGGAAGAGTTTTCACTCCACTCATGTTCAGATATGTCTGAGGCAGGAGCAAGAACATAGTCACAGGAAGAAGCTCCTGAAGAAGCTGAATTCCCAGCTACCTGCTAGCAGCTGACAGTTTTGCTTATCCAAATCATAGTATGCAAAGTGCACCTGGCTACAGGAGCCTTTAGCAGTTGGGTTGGATCAAGGTCGGATCATATTCACAATGCAAATGAAGCATTCCAGAGATCGTTTGGGACTGGACTGAAGCCACATTCTCAAACACTCTCAGTATCATGAATATGATTGCTGTGTTTGGACCTGCCCAAACAAATCATACCAAGGGGCAAAACGAAACAGCAAATGTCTAAAAATGCCCTAAAAACAACTATACAATCCAGCCAAGCAGCTAATAAATGAGGCGCTGATGGTAAAGCATGTGTTTGTGCAAAAAGGAGTGGCAATGTTTCTAGATGGTATAACTGATTTTACAGATACAGAATGTGCCCGTTAACATATTTGCACTCACAAATATGTGGACCATGCATAAGAAGCTGGACAAAATAAAGGCTTAAAATAATTGAGTTGTTTAATTTGAATAATTTTGGTGAACAAAAATGAACTGGTGCACAACTTAGTTAGGCTCCCATTCGCACTTAGCATTACATGCACAACTTTTTAAGAACAACTGTCTTGGAGCTAGATATAGATAGATATGGTATAACCCCTGAAAAAACATTTTAACAATCAGGTATAATATTAAGCAATAAAGAGAAATCATATTACATAAATGTTATCAGTCAAAAGACACCACATGTGTTGCAAGCCCCAAAGAGATGATTCCCTTAAACAAATTACTCTCTCTCCAAATACATTAACTTACCATACTGGGCAGTTGTTTTCCCCAGCTTTCAACTGCATCACATCCGGAAGGCAAATACAACAAAAGCAGAGAGAGGTGGGTTTGGCAGTCAGTCAGTCAGTCAGTTAAAGCTTTCAGACAATTAACTAGCACACCTGTGACAAGAATATCAGAGATATTTTTCAGTGAATTTGACTTTATTGTGTGATTTTGATTCAAGAATCTAATAGTCTCCTCTCCTTTCCTTTCCTCTCCTCTCCTCTCCTCTCCTCTCCTCTCCTCTCCTCTCCTCTCCTCTCCTCTCCTCTCCTCTCCTCTCCTCTCCTCTCCTCTCCTCTCCTCTCCTCTCCTCTCCTCTCCTAAGGGAAGGGCACTCAGATTCCTCCAGTGATGACTGCCTGTTCTCTGACTGCAATCTTCACGGCAGTTTTTTTGTTTTATCTCTTCCCTCCATGCAGGGTATGCTGAGGGGCTTGGGGTGCACAGTGCCATGCCACGAGATGGGATAAGGAGCAAACAAACATACAGGCAGCACTTAGTAACCCTGATCAGAGTGTCTGCCAGGGTCCTGATAAGCTGACAGGCAGGAGAGGACAGCGAGAGGTGGAAGGAGTGGGTTGGAGTTGTGGAGATGTAAGGCTGTTGACATTGGAGGGTTCTTTCCCCTCTGAGCATTAATGGTCGCGAATATCACAACAGCAGCCCAAAATTATTTTCGAGAGGTCCAGAAAAATACAGATGCAGTTTTTGTGTCCCTGACCAGAATCTTAGAAAAAGTATGGAATGCATATGGATTGTATGACTATAGAAGTCGCCATATGCACCAACTGTTTGTGTGACAGCTCAACTATGATCTCAGAATCCATGGAATTAGTTTGTGAGACATTTAATGGATCCGGGTACATTGCTTCTGTCCCTGTTTACCTTGGATGAACCCCAAAGCAGCACCTACTGTACTGTATATACACCAAAGCCCCAAAGTGATAAACATCATGTAGCACACACCACTTGGATGTTCTGAGATCTGTGTATCTTTTATGTTTTGTGTCCTCCCGGACCTAGAAATGTATTTCCATTCCACTGTCTAACTATCTGAACATCTGCCTCTCTTTTAATGGTTGGTCAATCCATCTGTCTGCTGATTAGTACACATCTGTCTGTCTATCCATCTGCCAGATTTTGGAGCCAACTTGTGTGGCTCAACTTGAGTAACATTACTGCCGTGTTGTACAGCAGTTAAGAGAGAAGACAGAGAAGAATGAACCGAGACAGAGAGAGAATTCTAAAAAATAAAATCCTAAAATGACTCATTAACAGTGGTTTACCAGACATAATCAAAGGATAAAGATGATAAACTGCTAACATGCTAGCATGAACTCAAATAATTACCATTTTTCACTAACTGTATCTACTGTAATATGAATGCTCTATAAGGTTTTGTGACATACCTATCAGCCACAGATGAGAATTGCTGGGCAATAATGCATTACTGAGTAATTAACAGTAATGTGATAGCTTTTTCGGTAACAAATAGAAGAAATTCAGCTTTAAATGTAGAAAGTAAATTACAGTTACAATCCCAGTAATGCTGCATGTCTTTGACATTTTGGAAGGTTGGCTCATTTTGGGTTGTCTGGAGGATTAATATTAATATCCTCTATGTGTATTCAGTGGACAGACTGATCCAGAACATGTTAATTTGGCACAGGGACTGAAGGTGTGGCGAAGTGATGAACTTCTGCCAAAAGAGGAGGAATGAACCCTCAAGTAACCACAAAGTTGTCTCAGTTACATATTTGATGTGTGAACCTTGTATCTTCATTTTAAGGACAAGACTTCTGGAGCGCTGCCTGCAGAGCTAAGCAAGCTATTGATATTGTACTCAGTAAATACATCTAAACCATAGACTGGCTGCTCATTAAACTATGTTTAATCTTCTATTTCTACATGTTAGACGTTTAAGGAAATATGCTTATTTGCTTTCTTGCTGAGAGTGAAATGAGAAGATAGATAGCCCTCTCATATCTGCACAGTCTGTAAGCTACAGTAAATATAAAGTTATGTCCAGCAGCCAGTTAACTTAGCTTAGTTTAGCATCTGGCCAAGACCGTAACATGTTGTTTTTTTATCCTTTTTTTGTGCAGAAGAAACACATGAGACATAATATGTTTACTAGTTAGCGTTACAGGTGTTGGTTTGTGGACTTGGATAGATCTAACTGTTTCCCTCGTTTTCCAGCATTTATAATAAGCAAAGCTAGTCGACTATTGGCTGTAGCTGAGGGGTACCAATCTTCTCATGTAAGCCCCAGCAAGAAAGCGAGTCAGAGAATATCCCTAAATATTGAACTCAAATATAAAAGATATCATGTGTGGTTGATACTCAAGAGTTTGTGGCGGTGCCTTTGTTGGAGCCTAGTGAGATGAAAGGTAATGTAACAAGCACAGACTATAAAAAATTAAAATTAAATAAAAATATGGACAAAAGTATGGATAGTCACAGTGATGTCACCCATTGGTATGTGGACTGCTATTGTGAAGCCTTGAGTTTGGAGATTTGACCCTTGACATAGTGGCCAAACTGTGTAATTACAACATTACGTGATGCTATTGGGCCCAAAAATACTTTTTCCCATAGACCTACATTGGGAAAGAGATGTTTGTAAATCAGTGGATAAAATTTTTCTGGGCATCACAACCCCCATGAAATGACTCATTTTGCTATCAGAATTTGATCGGTTAGGTCCGATCATACTTCCAAAGTCCTGAAGAGCCACACAGTTATATTGTTTTATCCTCAATCAAATTAGCGAGAGGGCTAAACCAGAAGTAGCTGGTTTGGCCAGCTGAACTCGCTAGTTTGCTTGCTCTATGGACCCGATGATGCAGAAGCAAAGTGGAAGAGGAAGAACATGGAAGGACATTTTTCAGCTTCAGGCACCAGTGAGCAGCTTTCATAGGAATGAACAGGCCACCGCCTCCGACACTGTATCCAGTTGTCTTTATACATCCATGGCCAATTACCATATTTGGACAAGAGTGAAGCTGACCCTAGCACTAGCTGCTAGCTTTGTGAGCACAACCAAATGGTATAACCAGGTACTGAAGACTTTAGGCGACCGATATGTTAGTGTCTGGCGTGTCAATCACAATGTAGCCACGTGCTAAATATGCAGTTTTCATCATCATCATCATCTAAAGACCCAAACTCATCAATAAAGTGTTTAATGACCTAATAAATCAACTTAGAGGGTCATTTTATCATAGACTTCCATATAATCAGACTTCTTTTAGCAGCCTGTGGAGTCGTCCCCTGCTGGCCAATAGAAAAGTTCAAGGCACTTCTTTCAAGGCTTCACTTTTCACA
This sequence comes from Scomber scombrus, assembly GCF_963691925.1. Taxonomy (NCBI): domain Eukaryota; kingdom Metazoa; phylum Chordata; class Actinopteri; order Scombriformes; family Scombridae; genus Scomber; species Scomber scombrus. Next base: position 23,536,630 of record NC_084970.1, read on the forward strand.
ATGAACTACCCACTTGGTAACAATTAATAACTCTGATGTTGAGTAAATAGTGAAGTAATATAATTACTTTTTTCCAGAGACTGTTACTTGACCAACACTGGAGATGAGTTTTTTGTCTGAACATCAGTCTATTGTCCTACTACACAAACCCCAACCATCCAGCTCTCGAAAAGAATAAACAAAGCATATAAAGTACTTGCAAATACTATTTGACCCAGGTCTGTTTACAGATCAGTGAACCTTAATTGGCACTGTCAGCCCTTGCTCCCTTCCAGCCTATCCATTTCAATGCTGAGACAATAACAACATTATGGATCTCAATATCTTATATTCCTATGTGGCAATAATATCTAGATCCCTCCTCCTCTCAGTTGAAATCAATGAAGTAAGATGGCCTTTGGCTTCATTTTTCATCTTTAATATTGATTACTGTTCTACTTTGGAGTGCACTGTCATTCCAATTACAGATAATTTAATTGATTTTTCCTCACAAGCCGGGTTAGATTGGATTGGTTTATGCAAAGCAGATCAAACAGAAGTACTCCCTGGACTCCCTTCTATGTGTAAAATACAACTCTAATGAGCAAGGGCACCCTGACACTTTTTCCATCTCACCCATTCTACCTCAGTTTCTCTCTCAGCACAAAGTAACACACATCTGAACACACTCAGTTACACGCAAAACATTTAATGTAACAGCAGTGGCAGTAATTATTGTAAGAAATCATTTTGATCATTCCAACAATGTTAAATGAATAATCATCAGTACATTGTGATTGCTAAGAATTATTGTGTTCAATAGAGTAGATGGTTCCAAACTATCCACTGTTTCCCCAAGAGAGAGTAGAAACTTAGGCAAAGAGTTGATAATTCATACAATTATATGTGATGAATAAAGCAAGTGTCTCTTCATTTGGAAATTCCACAATGACCTTTACAGGAAGCCTCCTCTCATGAAATATACATGACCCTGAACACAATATGTCATACAGCTAGACAAGGCTAATTAGCTGCAGGTAAATTCTGAAGGCCTTGCTTTCTCTCTCTCTCACTATATCTCTCTCTCAAACACACACACACACACACACACACACACACACACACACACACACACACACACACACACACACACACACACACACACACACACACACACACACACACACACACACACACACACACACACACACACACACACATTGGTCAGATTGCTTAGTTCATCCACATGTTTGATAGTATTGACTGTTGTTTTGGAATTTTTGTAGAACCTAGTTGTTTTCACATATTAATGTGTTGCCCTTTCACACATGTGGCACACAACACAAAATGGTCCGTATCACACCAGTTCTCAACAAGTGGAAATGCTCCGTTTGGTTTAGGCAAGGGGTGGCGTCTGGGTAAGGTAAGCAGGAGGCAGGACATAATGTAAAAAGTATTCTGCGAGAATAGTGTGGCATTTTTTATTTTACAAGAAAACACAGGAAGTCCTCTGTCTCATTAGCACTATCTTCACAGCAGATCATTCAGGCCCAGTCAAAAAATTTGCAGCTTAGCTGGCCTGCTGCGTTTATCCAGTGCCAGCCACATGATAGATACATCATCGACATGCCCTCTTGCTCACTGTGAATTCAGTCCAGTAGGTGGACTTTGTACTAAGGAACAGCTAGGATAAAGCCAGTTTAATGTCCGGTTCAACATTTGTGTTCACACTTAGAGCTCTTCGGGTAATGTCCACATTACCCAGGATTGCATTGCATGTGTGAACCTAATGGAGATTTTTACTTATTTAATGAGAAAATAATACTTTACATTAAAGGAATAGTTTGACATTTTAGAAAATATGCTCATTTGCATTCTTGCTTAGCATTGGATTACAAAAGTTCAATACTACTTTCATGCCTGTCCCTTAGCTGCTGGAGCATGGAAATTATTAGCTTAGTTTAGCATTAAGATTAGAAATATGAGGAAACACTGAAAGTGTCTCAGTCTAGTCTTTCTGTTGTCTCACATGCATCTCACAGAACAGATAGACTCCTATGTAATCAGTACAGCAAAGCTGTACGCATGTAAATGCGACCTGAAGCTGAACCTGAACCTGAACCTATATTTAATTTAAAAAAAACATTGACTCCTTCAGTTGTTTTCAATAATAGCGGACTGAATAAAATAGAGGACAATTACAGATACTCCTCTCCTACTAAACAAATACACAGCTGTACAAATAACAGTAAAAATTTAAACAGAACATCAGGCTGTGCCACAGACTGCTTAAGACAGGGAGTGAGTGTGAAGAGAAACAGTCCAGTAAAACGGTAAAACACCTCTCTGAGTTTGACTTGGCTGCCAGTGTTTACAAGTAGACGGCAGACACTTGGCAACACAGGCAAGTTAGCTACTAGCTAGTGTAGGGTTCCATTCATGAATAACGCCACTTGTTTATTATAACCTATTGATAAAAAAACAAACACCAACCAACTTCACAGCTTGTGCTTAATAATAATTTTGACACTTCCTTCACTATTATCTGAGCTGTTGCACTGAAACTGATTTACAGAAGAATATTATTTAAAAACATCAAACTATAACGATACAAAAAGTATTGTCTCATCCTATCTTTCAGGGGGACAGGCCATCTGTCCAAGGCAATGGTAGGTGACACACCAGTAAAATATGGATCCTACACCCTCGCAAACTATAATTTTCCTCGAAATACAATAGTTTTAAGCCTCTGGTATGATACTTTAACATTTCCCATCTGGCAATGCTGGATTATACCGTATTAATTAATGAGGTATTTCCTCTTGTTTCCTGTTATTAGCTTAGCTAACCAGCTGTGAGCTGTAGGCACACATTTAACGTTCAAACATGAAAATGGCATTGATCTTCTCATCCAACTTGCAGAAAAACAGTGAATAGACATATTTACCAAAAGTGTTCCTTTAATTGTTGATGGAGATTAGTTTTTGCAGCCCTGACACCCTCAAAATAATGATTTTAGCATTACTAGTTCTTATACTAATACAAATATTAGGGCTGTAAAGTCACAATGGGACATACCTACAGTGCCTAGCACAGTACACTGCACTTAATTTCCCATTTAGTGATTTTTTTTGCTGGGAGGCAGTGATCTTTAGTGTTAGTGTGTCTGTTTATTTGGTTGCCATAGAGGATGGAAATGTGTTGTGTTATAGTGGTCTATCGCTTGTCTCCTCACTTAAATCTCTACTTTCACATTCCTAGAGGCTGGTATTGGAGCTAACACCCCTCCTCTTTGCACCTTTGCAAAGAAGACGGGAGAGATGGTGCTGTCTTCTATGTCTCTGGGTGCCCCCTTGCTGAGCTGTCATCACTCCCTGGCACCGGGTACACAGCACAGCTGCAGGGGAACCACTCTGCAGGGAACCTTCGTTTCCATCTGTCTCCAATTCACAGGGGCACCTATTTAGAGCAGCTCAGCGGCTGTGCATGCCACGAGCCACAAGAGAGGGGAGGCTTGGGTTAGGGGGTCAAGAGAGGTGGGCATTAATAGATCACATGTTTTGGTTAAGGGCATTAAGTGTATGAGGTTATACTTGACTGAGATATAAAACACCTGTGATACATGAATCTATTTTACTGGCACATCAACTCCAATGCAACATATCACCTTTTTCATTTAATGTCTTATATAATTTTTTTTGTTTAAATCATGAAGTTGACAAAGTAAATACAGCTTACATTTCTGCAGCCAGCAGAATCTTAACAAAAAATTGAAAAATACATTTACAGCAACATTAAAACATTTCATGTGATGTACTTTCCATAGAAATCATTTGAAAATTATTATAAATATAAATAATAATTATAAAAAATATCACTTAGAAACTTTCTGACATTACATAACAATATAGTGGTTTTTGCTGATATCATTGTCCAAGGCTTTATGAACTCAGGTTTAGGGATGTATTAATCCTTAAATAACCTTACATGCCATGAAGTAACTAAATCAGTTTGATCAGCATTTGTGTGTGTGTGTGTGTGTGTGTGTGTGTGTGTGTGTGTGTGCGTGCGTGCGTGCGTGCGTGCGTGCGTGTGTGTGTGTGTGTGTGTGTGTGTGTGTGTGTGTGTGTGTGTGTGTGCATGGTTATGTGTCCATGTGTGCTTGTGTTCACACTATGAATTCCTGAACTTGTCTCTGTGTCTCCATGTGTACAAGTATGAGAACGGGCTTAATTTAGCAGGTGTGCTTTGACAGTTCTTGAATGAGTGCCAAGTCTGCTGTACGAAGGATAAGAAAGAGGAGGCGCTCAATGTGCATCTGTGTGGGGCTCGACTGTGACAGATGGGGACGGTTTAACTTATAGAGTTCTGTTAAGATCTCGAGGTTTTCTGAAGCTGTCTGTGCCAAACAGGTGTGTATTTTAAAAACACCACACAGAGAGAGGGTGAACAAGCCTGACTTGGAGGTGTTTCCACAGATAGAAAGAAATTGCCATGTGTATCATGTTCATTTTACTTGTGTGGATCTACATTAACTGCAGTTATTCATTTAGGAAGAGACTCTTGCTTCTTTTTCTATTTCTCTGTCTCTCACTGTTAAGTGTAAAAAAAACAAACTCAAGTAAACTCTAGAGTGTTGGTAACGTCTCCCTTGAACTGTTATCTCAGCTGACAAAAAAAGTGAAAGTATGGACAGATTTCAAAACTGAACAGAAACTAGCGCTTCCAGGAACTGCAACATGATTTATTTTAGTTCTTTTCAGAGTTTTAGCGTCATTTATGGAAACAGTTAAAACATTCTTCCTTATAATCTCAAGAGAATAATCAGAACAGGAGAACAATTCCAGAGACAACAAAAATATATCAGAAATATGAATGTATCAGTAGTTTTTAATGTGTGTATGTTATGATTGTCTTTTGATAAATAAACAAACATTATAATTACAAGAAGCACAGGTTTCAAACCAGCAAATATACCATAGTTGCATTTAAAGTTGTCAAAGCCTGTTAATGTTTACATTCAATGAAAAGATGAGAGCAATCACTTTAGCTGTATTTAAAGCAAAATGGCTCATCTGTAAGAGTTTTACAACACTGGAGAATATGTTGGCAGAAAGTTTTATGAGGACGGCTGCGGGGTTGAAAAGTTCAGCCAGTTAGTGGTGGCCAGGTGTCTCACAGGCAGGCAAGGCGCTTCACCATATGCTGCTTCTCGCCACCAGACGCCAGCCGTCCCAGCCACTGACTTTCACATGCTTTACTTCTGCTGTACAAGGGGAAAAGTTGGCTCTTGTCTTGACCCAAACCAACACGCTGAAAGACCCCAGTATTTGTGTTTACAGTCTCTGTGTTCACGTGCCCATTTCCATCAATGTTCGGGAAATTTTTCTGGTATGAGAATGATGCAATTAATCACCTGGCTAGAAAACAACAAAGACCGAATTGATTCATTTCCTCTGGATTGCAGGATATACCAACAAAGTTGCAGATTATTTTGCTTCTCTCCTGCATGCTGATTGGAGTTTTAAAGAGGTAATGAAGTCCTAGTGTGTCCTCCTGCTGGGTTTGTATTTGGCGAGGGGTGCCTGTGTGTCGCTGATAGAGGGATCTCTCTGACACGGCTGCTCTGGCCCGCTGCATCTGGGAGCCAGTAGCGGCAGCCGCTGGGGGGAGATAAGGCAAGGCTAGCCGTTCGCCTGTAACGCACATTTTGCCCCCCTCTGCCCTGTTCTCCTCTCCTCTCCTGCCCCTCCCTCCACCCATCCTCCCTCCCGTCATCCCCCTGACCTTATCTAAGGGGAGAAGGCACCACTGGGTCACTACTGTGATAGCACCTGCCAAAACCAGAGCTGGCCTCTGGTGATTATGGGGGAATCATTATCTCTCTCTCCCCAAAAACTCATTTTATACCTGCCAACATCTGAGGGGAGGGGGGCAAAAGAGCACAGGCTTCTATAACAGGTAACACAGAGAAAATTGTGTGTGTGTCTGTATGTGTATCAGGAGAGTAGGTAGGGGAACATGAGCAAAGGCAAAATGCATACAGTAAAACATTTTGTGTTTTTGCCATGTCAGAGTTGAGTTTGATATTTTGGGATAAGATAGATTTTATAGTTGACAATTTCTCTGTTTGTCTGTCTTTAACCATAACTCCATTATGCTTATGGACATAAAACCTCTTGGATGTGCAAAAGGGTGATGGTTTATGGAGGTTACATTATCATCATAAAGTAGACTCCAAATAAGTTCATAAGAGATTAACTAAGCTAAACATGCTTTCTATCACTTAATTCCCAAATCTTTTGTTACTCTGCCATTCTTTACTCAGTGAAGTAAGGGACTGTAGTGGGGGTTAAAATTATGTTTCACAGTTTAAAAAAATATGTTGCCCCCCCTTGACTTAAAAGGAAACTGGAACACCCTCCCCCTAATATTTTAAAATAACGCATGAGTAATTTACTGTTAAGCCTTAATATCTTAATGGAACAATAATATTCTCATACCCACAAAAATGCACAACATTGAAGTCCAAAGTTATGGCATAACATAAAAACATAGTTTCATTTATATTTGGCTGCTGAGTTATAAACTTGATTACAGCTACTGAACTGAATACAGTCAGAAACATCACCGAACGTCAAGCCATATGAGCGGTGATGTGTTCACTTACTGAAGTGATTTTGAACAATGATGCAATCACTTAGCTATGAAAAAAAGCAAATGAACTTTGAAGTCAGTATAAATGTTTGAACTCAACTCAACTGAACGAAAGATTCAAATCATCAGAGTGAATTGTAATTTCCACCTCTAGTTCTCATGGCAGCTCTGCATGTGTTTTCATTTACATTTTGTTGACTAAGGGCACTTTCATCCAAAAGTAGTCCATGACAAAATCAGCTGCTCTAAGAATTTATATATTGAATGAACTGTAAATTACACTTTGATGTCAGTATTACTGAGACTTACAGTATATTGACTTTCATATAATATGAATGTCTCATGCATGAACACTAGTACATGTGGGAAATCCCTTTGGTTTAGCTGCTAAAAAAACACCTAAACTTCATGTGCTGTATATACTGTGGGTTTATAGAGAAATCAGTTCTCTCTTTGTCCCCCACACCCAAAGACACAGAAAGCAAACATGAGTTTCTCTCACTTCCTCTCTGCTGATGACCATCTGTGTGTTGGTTTCAGCCAGGCACTTGGCACATCTGTGAACTCACATCCCCTCTCACTTCTCTCATCAGCACACAACTTGCTCCAACAAAAATATGCGGCAGTGTGTTTGATTGTATGTGCATGTGCGTCAGTGAGGAGTATTGCTGTCATATATGCACAAGCCACTCAGTGTGGGTTAAAGGTTAATGATTCCTCAGAGGTCAGAGGTCGAGGAGGTGATGGCTACAATGTTGCTAGAATTTCACGAGAGCCCCTTTCAGCTGTCCAGTCTTTGTGAAGTTTGCTTTGGCATCTTTGAATCCAATTGTGTGACAGCAATGTTTCACCAAATGCCTTCTACCAAAACAGACTCAGCCCTGTATGTCTTTTTCTGTATTCCGAGCCAACTGCCAGTTTGGGTGAATGACAGTAAATAAGTGCTAAATCACATTTTGAATAAGTATAATAGAAAAAGATAAACTACAAAATTATTTGGTACCACTTTGTGACAAGCCATCCTTTATGAAGGTTTTATAAGCATTAATTAATGGCTTTATTGGTTACCAGTGTTTTATAAATTACATTTTAGAGTTTATGACAGATAATAAGCAAGCTTTGTATGAGAATGATTGTGCCTATATAGCTTGGCCCCATATTCTTTTTTATTCCATTAAATTTCAAGAGGGAAATCTCAGTTGAAATACATGAAATGGGAAGTGTGGAGTTTCTGAGAAGAGCTATCAATGTCAACCTCTTTGAAACAAAATAATATTGTAAATGTTAGTAAATAGATCAGACCAGACAGGATCAGTTTATTCCAATTGAATTACTGCCATTAGTCAAAATTCCTTTGGAGTAGAGTTCAGGTTTGGTTAACTTGCATGACATATAGATTTGTATATTTGACCAATTGCCAACCATCCTGATAGTGCCAATCGTTGGGATGGAGAGTTGCAGAGTCCAAAAAGACGGAAGCTGTCATATCAACTGTGTCCAACACTCTGTTGGAGTTCCCTTTAATTAACTTTGTTGTATATAATTCAGGGGCGGCCATAAATGTCACCACATCATCAAGTTTTAAGCAGCACCTGTTTCATGCCCCTTTCTGGTCTGATTGAGCAATACTCGCTGTTGGATTTTACTGTGAACTATCAAATTCAAACAAAAATGCCAGCAAAATTAAAATTTTGATTTTTTTTGTCATAGAACAACAGAAAATGTCATTACAGACATTAGGCAAGGTGCACAAAATTAAAGGATGCTGAGAAGGAGAAAAGGGGAGTAACTTCGAAAAAAAGAAGAGGGAAGGAGTTGCTGCTTGCCACAGACACAGCTGGTTCCTGGCAGAGGAAGCCCAGACAGAGGCCCAGGTCCTGCTGCCTGCTGCTGTCTGCTGCTATCACCACAGCCAGCACTGCTGCCTGGCCTCCCCAGGGGCTGCAGCCCTGCAACTCGCAGAAACACACAGAAACTGCAACATACAAACACACGCTTCTCTTTTAAGCCGCAGTGGCAGGCAGGGCAGGAGGAGGGTTCACAGGAGAGCACAGCCCCTAAGCCAGAGCCATGAGACAAGCTGACCTGCCACTGACATACACACACACACACACACACACTGGTGTGTGTGGTTGCCTAACACACACTTTGCTGGACGGAGAGAAGACAGAGTGAAAGAACAAGACGAACAGAAAAGAAGACAGGAAGGGAGATGGACAATATATGGGAGATATGCCAAGTCCACCTAAAAGAGACGGCACAACTTGTGGAACGAGGTTGAAGACATAGATTGCTTGACATGGGTAGGCTATTAACACATTTTCATCATGGATCTTTTTAAAGCAAAGTTGTACACCTATATTGAAAGAAAAAATACCAGAGGAAGCCAGGAATAGTACAACAAGGATCGTCAATGAGAAGGTGAAAGGAAGAAGAGGAAGGGACAACTGGCTGTCACTTTTCACTGTTTGGACCTTGAAATGGAGCTAAGTTCTTGTCTTTGAATTTCAGTTCACCTAATGATCTACCGTAGTGTCAAAGGCAAACTGGGAAGCCACAAGGACACATTATGGAAGAGAAAGTCTTAATGAGTCTTACAAAGGTTAACAGAGATTCTTAAAAATTGAATTGATTGCATTGTATTTGTCTTTGCTACCCCATTTGGACCTACAACTTCCCAGTGTGCATCATCTCACCTCGCACTAACAGTGTCACCAATCCTCCAAGCCCCTAAACTCAATAGAAATTGGAACATTCAGATCATAGATCATTCAGAAAATGTCTGCTGAGGTCCATCTGGAGCGCCAAAAGAAGGCTGACCTGAGAGCTGGATCTTCTTCCTCTGCAGCATTCGCACTGCGTGTCCCCACCGTCACACTGATCAGCCACAGAGAGCTGAGGGACAAACACACTGCCCACAGACCCCAGCGTGCAAGACTTGATCCAAACCTGGCAGCCAGCAGCCACTACAGATGCAGTGAAGGTAGGAGCTTGTCATCCGAGAGAGCCTGTTTTATGAAATCTTTTGGCAGTGTGTTACCATGATGAGTGATGGAGGGTCCCGCAGCTGTCAGGTATGCTCATTAAATTGGAGTGATTGACGGATAATCAGTTTGTGTTGACTTAGCGCTGCATGCTATAAGGGCAATGTGAGGTTTCTTCATCTCGCTAGTGGACCTGTTATTTGTTGATTGAAGCCAGGGCTTCAAGGTTAGAATGACATCATACATTCACATCTAAATTACTTTTCATCTTCAAAGTAATTATGTACAATATGATCTAATACTTGCTTCCCAGTGCTTTAAGATATTTACTGTATATTGTTTGCCTCATATAAAACAAATTGACATTAGAGATTACATTTAAATTTAACTTTACCGCTAAGTGCAATTTTTTCTTAAAAGCATTTTATTCTGTAAAGCATTATGGGCTTCATATGAGCTGTCAAGCACAAATACACAAATAGTGTCATTACTGTTAACAAGCTCAGTGGAGTACATTTGTCCTGTGGCACAGGAAGGTAAAGGGAAAGAGGGTTTTAGAGCATTCAGTGGGTGGGGGTCTTCCTCTGGGCTTCCCCATACAGCTGCAGGGAACAGAACTAGATGCTGGAGTTTCACTGTTTAGCTTCAGTGGCTCTGCCATGCGCATGCAGGGTCATGAGGGTGCATCACAGTGAATGACAGAGGGAAAACTTTGCAGACAGATGAGGGATACTTGAAAGACTTCCAGGAAAGAAAAAAAAGCAGAAAAGCAAATAAAGAGAAAAAAAAGCAAAGAAAAAATGTAATTGATTCTTAAAGCATTGAAAACACTGAAGTATTGCCTTTAGGTAAAAAGGAAAACCTTCACTTAAATCAGCAAAGGCTTCAAGAAGAGAGAGATGCATTAAGAATCAGACATTAAAGGCCTAATTTTATAGACTCTAAATATGTAGAAACTGTAAGCCAGAGAGAGGACTAATACCCAACGTAGTGAATTACCTGCAGCGCCTGCCGTCTCTTGGCAGTAATGAGCTTTGTGAACGTTGCAGCGATAAGGCCTCTATAATTAGGCTTAGTCATAAGCATCCCCCCTGTAATTCTGTGATAAAAACCCAGTAGAACTCTGGTGTCGGTGCTCCAACCCATTCATCTCTCTCTCACACACATACGCACACGCTCGCGCGCGCACTTACACTCGCACGCACGCACACGTTCATGCATACACTAAGGAAATCAAAATGTGTCAGTATGAACTGTAAACACAGCTCTTGTCTCAAGTATTTTACCTGATGTAACTGTGTGTCTGTGTGTGTGTGTGTGTGTGTGTGTGTGTGTGTGTGTGTGGCAGGGGGGGCGGGTAATATTCCAGTGATATGTTCACACTGTATGGAGATGTGTGTGTGTGTGTGTGTGTGTGTGTGTGTGTGTGTGTGTGTGTGTGTGTGTGTGTGTGTGTGTGTGTGTGTGTACGCGCGCGTGTGTCCGAGGCGTTGTGAGCTGCAGCATAGGCTTCCTGTGAGGGAGCAGATGTCGCAGAGCTCAGGCACAGCTGCGACGGGCGATAACCGCGGTGGCAAGAATATGTCGGCACGCTGGCTCTTCTCCCTGGGTCTTATCAGCCGCACACAGCATACAGACACACACGCACGCGCACACACACATGAGCACACACACTCATATAGACACTCTACAATAAGGAACTGCCACCCAGCAGCACACCCTCACAGCAGGCCCAGATAGAGGGAGGATGGCAATGAGAGAGATGGAGAGAGGAAGAAAAGGAGCGAGGACTAAATCAAGGGACTTTGAGGGAAAAGGTGCAGTGAATCCCTAACAAAGCCTTGGCTCAAGTCTGCTGTATCATAGACTTCATAATTTTGTGCCAATCCTAATCCTCTATAGCTATGAATGGGCTATTCTGTTTTCACTCAAAAAAACGAATGATGATGAACTTTTACATAACCACACAAGTACTTAACTTTATGCTGCTCCCTATCTTGATATCAGTTCATCAATATATGTATCAGCGACACTCTTTCAGGTCCCAAAAATGAAAAATGTTAATCTTTTACATTTCTTTTGTTCAAATTCGAACTTATTATTATCTTAACAACTGCACAAAATGTACTGCCTATTATAGTATTGTGCACGCAGAGTACGAAGACCAAGTTTTCTTTATTTTCACCTCCACATTGCAGAGGTCATCAAAAAATATGGGAAAAATATGGATTTTGATGATGATGCAAGAGATGGGAGAAAGTTAATGAGGAATGGGGGGAAAAGTGAGGGGCATGTGTGGGAGATGAGGCAAGGTGGTGGTGAGATGTGTGTAAATGTGTGTGTGTGTGTGTGTGTGTGTGTGTGTGTGTGTGTGTGTGTGTGTGTGTGTGTGTGTGTGTGTGTGTGTGTGTGTGTGTGTGTGAGAGAGAGAGAGAGAGAGAGAGAGAGAGAGAGAGAGAGGTAGGCAGAAGATAGAGAGAGAGCAGTTATCCTCTCTATTTCTTCAGCACCAGCTTTGTGGTTTCTATGAGGAACAGATGTTCACAACTTGATACAGTGCCTCATCCCCCTCTTCTCACTATCTTCAGTGCCAGCACCACCAACTGTCTGCACACACAAACATGCACTCTCCCTTTCACACACACACACACACACACACACACACACACACACACACACACACACACACACACACACACACACACACACACACACACACACACACACACACACACACACATTGTCTCTTGAGAAACACAGCCATATAGAGTGGTGACACCCTCATGTGAATGTATGGAGATGTATTCACCTGCACGCTGAGGACTTTTTACCGTCCGTTTCCCTTGGTACTCAGGCTGCGTATCCTGTTCTTGAGTCAACACTTTTTTAATCAGGTGTCACTTCCTCCTTTGTCAGCTTGTGCTTCTGTTGGTCAGATGTGACCCTGCACTCAGCTCTCTTAGTCAAAGAAAACACACATGCATTCTCTTACTTTACCTGCAGGCATTTAAATGTACATGTGTACATCTCATATTATGAGACATCCCAAATCCTCTTGCAGATAAACATAAACAAAGTCCTATCAAAACATTTAATACTTTTTCCACCTGACCTCTCATTAGTTCTTTAGGCAGTGAGAGTATTAATGCTGCTATAGAAAAAATAATCAAAATATCTGCTTTTAATTCAAATCTGACTTCAATTTAATGACATTATCACTGTTTTAGTCCATATCTAAGGAAGAAGTGAGAATAAGTAGTGGGGGCCAACATATGATACATAATAAAACCTGTATTAAATGTTTAAAATATAATTTAGGCATGTCGATGAATGATAATTTTGTTCTTTCAAAATAAACAGATTGGATAAACAATCAGAAATCCACATAGAACAGAAAATGTGCCTGATATTGCAGAATATTTACAGATATACTGATGTGCGGTGCTTTTATTATTGTAATTCTGTGGCATGAACAACCCTGGATGTCAAGTTTTAAGGGTATTATTCATTCCAAATAGCATGGATTGAATTTTGAATTCCCATCATGTCTGGATGATTCAAATAACCAACACTTTGCTGCTCGATTGCAAACAAAATGTCAGGGGGTCTATGGGCGCAATTTGTAAAAGCAGCATTCCAGCCTACGTGCTTGAGTAGGTGGGTCAATGATCCGTTACACCACGCCGTATTACAGAAGGAGTCTCTCTCTCTCTCTCTTCCACTCTCCTCTCTTTCTCTCTCTCTCTCTCTGTCTCATCCTCTTTCATAACATTATAGAGCGGCTTGAGGACATACACACATTTAAGATGTTAACATACAAAGTGAGAGAACAACATCCTCTCGAGCATGCTATCAGAAAGAAACAGTGGTGTTTAAATTACAAAACCCGCATTAAGGGCGGATGCATGCAACTCAAAGGGAGATTTCTCAACACAAACCCAATCATTTATATCAATGTTTCAATCAGCTCTGTGGTTTTTTTCTGTTTTTATCAAGTGAGATGCATCCTTTTGCCTTTCATGATGACTACCTGTTTTTTCTTTGCCAAACATCTGGAACCCACCTCTATGTTGGTGTCTTTAATGGCAACTGTATAAGAGTGTGGTCTGTTGAAAGTATATGAGAGAGGGGAAAAGAGAAGAGTACAGGAACACAATGGGTCTAGGGTTCCTTTCAGTCGACTTCAGGGCCTTATCTCCTTTCAACACACTAGCCTGTGACTGCCACTATAGGAAAGGATTTACAATGTGTGAGTGGAGGAAATGCTGCAAACTTCTCTCTTTAACCTTGTTTTACTCTCTCACACTCACAGAGAGAGAGAGACGGAGGGAGAGAGAGAGAGAAAATAGTCATTTCCATACCAGCACAATGACCAAACCCAGTCTCTTGTATCTCAGAGAGTGCTCAACCATCCAGGAGATTCTGCCAACATAATAGAGTCCAGAGCAGGATGGGCGGGGGGGGGGGGGGGGGGGGGGGGGGGGGGGGGTGTTTGTGAGGTGACAAAGAGATAGTGGAGTGAAAGAAAGAGAAGACAAAGCTGTTTCGTCATTAATGCCATCAAAGGAACTTCCAGTCGCAGTATTATTGCACAGAGAGTTCATCGAGGCGAGTTTCCACCTTGTGTGCCTCATTGTGCAGTTTATCAGGCCAACCACATGGAGTGTCAGAGCTAACCCAGTGACCGTTCAACAAAAGGCCAAATTAAGAGGACTGAGAGGCTGTCGTACAGGGAGGCTGACAGGTTGACTGACGCCGTTCCCGAGGAGAATAGCATCCTGTCAATCTTTGAGCTGTCACCTTGGCAGGAATCCTTTCTTTGGATGCAACCCCCATCGCCAACCTTTCTGTCACTCAAGGCCACACACACATACACTTGCACGCCTCTTCCCTTTTCAGTATGCAGCATTAGTGCTGTTCTGAAAACAAATAAGCCACCTATGGTAACATAATAAGGATGCACACGCACATTTACAATACTGCATGCGTACAGAGCCACCTAGGGCCATAACTCTGAAAGAGAGTGAGTTTCATAAACATGCCATCCATCTCCTTGACAACCATACTTCCACCGTAGTACGCTACACACTGCCTCTGTCAGATCGCGCTTGTAATGGCCTGCGTATTTGTGTGTAATGTCGGTATATTGCACTGTGTGTGTTTGTGTTTGACCATGCTGTAGTGGTTCAGAGCTGCACATTGAACAGGTGTATTGTGATTTGAACAAAAACATTGGCACTGGTCCTTAAGGTAGCTGGAGTTATCCTGGAGCAGGAAGCTGTTATGTTCCAATCAAAGAGTGCCAGGGCTTCCCCCTGCACGCTTATTTAATCAGAACTGGAGTGCTTTTCAGAAGTCCTCCCAGCCTCATATGAAGGCAACGTTTGTGTCAGAGGCTGGTGAGGCTGGTGAGACTGGAGTCAGGGCAGAGCAGCTGTCTGTGTGTACTTTACAAGCTGGTTCTGTTTGTTCTGTAGACACAGGAGGGGTCAGGAGGGTGTCAGCTTTGTCTTCTGTCCCTCTCCATGGCTATGTGTGTGTGTGTGTGTGTGTGTGTGTGTGTGTGTGTGTGTGTGTGTGTGTGTGTGTGTGTGTGTGTGTGTGTGTGTGTGTGTGTGTGTGTGTGTGTGTGTGTGTGTAGGTGTAGGTGTAGGTGTGTTGGAGGGGGTGGGGGGGTCCACCAAAGAGGTAGAGAAAGCGCAGGTGGGAGGGGCAATGACAGTCGGAGGATTCTCACTATAGAGGAACCACATGAACTCTACCTGCCTCTCTCTCTGTCTCACGTACGTTTATATTTGTGTGTTTGTTTAATTATATATTGGTAGCATATTACAACATTACTGTTAAAAAGTTAGCCAAAAGTAGCCTATAGTCTTCATAGTCATAGTCTAACAATGTTAGTAACTGTTTAATTGTTAGTATTTAAAACAATGTCAAAACATGCGGCTTTTCTCTGTTTTTCACTCACAGACATTTTTTAAACTATATGATAGTAATTTTAATGATATTTAATTAATTAACAAAATAATCAAGAGATTGATTTATAATAAAAAATAATTGTGTGTTGCAGCCGTAGGGGAGGAAAGATTAATGTTGGTAAAGATAGTGTGTACATAGTCTAACATTATCAGGAACTAATTAAAGCAGGCAGCACAGATGCACACACTAATGCAGCATTTAACGATATTAAAAGCTATGTACTGTCCAAAATAATATGCTACATCATCTTCCATCTGATGCTCTTCCATTTATCCATCTTCACATAAGTCCAGCACCTATGAAACAACTGACAACATAAATAGGCCTACAGCTTTATGAATTGTGAAAGACACTATTTTTTATTTTTTTTAACATCCATTAAGATCTCAGAAAGCTTTTTCTCTCACTCTTTTGTTTTGTTTTGTTTTGTGTGTGTTAAATAAAGTGTGCAGTGTTATAGTCTCTATATTTCAGTTGGAGCCTTTTCTCGTTGTCCTCGTCTTGATATGACGAAACAGCGGCCCCCACGGGCAGACAGCAGGACCGTTAAACAATTGTGTTTCACTCAGCTCTGGATTTGATCAGTTTTTAGCTGGAATAATTTGACAGGATAAACGTGGTTATATGATACACTTTGAATGAATACAATATTTTTTAATTTTTTTTTTTTTTTTTTTATTATAATAATTAATATTTTTAGCAAGTGTCCCCATTCACTCAATACATTTCCCATACATGCAGGTATAGTGCTTTACATATAGTGATTAGGGGTATATATTGATATTCTTGTAGCAATATGAGGGTTTTTGCAGTTTTGATCTTCTTCAATCTAGAAAGGATTCCTGTACTGTAGTTGCCAGCTCCAGCCTCTAATGTGTGTATGAGAGAGAGAGAGAGAGAGAGACAGAGAGAGAGAGAGAGAGAGAGAGAGAGAGAGAGGCTCCAGATGGTGTTTAAACGCAGACAGAAGGCTACAGCGAGGACAGAGCGAGGAGGAGGAGGAGAGAGCCGCAGTTACTGCGCACAGTGGGCCCGCCAGCTCCACTCATCAGTGAGGACAAAACAAGAGTGACCCCCCCCACACCCCCAAATTGTGAATTAACGGCAAATAGCAAACTGCAAAAATACGTTCAGTTGATTTTGATTTTGTTTGGGAGAAAAGTGAATCTGTGACAACACCTTCTGAAGACAGTCGGCGGAGGATCTGCTAGTCGGAGGAGGAGACGGACCATACAGAGAAACGTGGTTAGCCCGTCGGCAGGCTGGGAAGAAAACTGTACGTTTTCTAAACAAAAAAAAGGGACGACTTTATCTAATCGGATGTATAAGGACTTTACCCTGACCCTGCAGACTGTTGGTAAACTGTGAACTAGTAAAGAGGGGCTTTAAAGTTGTAACAGGAGGAATAATAGACGCACCCTGCAGACAAGAGGATCCGCATCTTAATAATTTGCGTTTTTACATTGGAGACGCGGGGATCTGTGGACTTACAGTAAAAGAACATAAACCTGTCCGTGCTTTTGTCTGCGTTTAAAACAGCAGAAAGGACGCTTTTGAAGCTGTAATTGCATTTAAAAACATTTGACTTCTTCTTTCTGTGATGGTTAAAATGAGTGAGAGAGCGGATTTTACATGACTGGGACAAGTTTTGAATTTTCGCATCACAGATGCTGTTCGCTTTTTGAAGACACAAACTGCAAAACCAAAGACATCGATGTGCTTAAGGATCCAAGAAAGAGCTCTGGCTTTGATTTTTGTTTCTACCCTTTTTCGATGTAACAGAGAAAAGAAATACCTCATAATTTATTAAATCTGGAAAGTCCAAGATCCGCTTTGAGCTCCCAAAGGAAAGTTAAACATTTTCTGTTGTGTTTGACTGTGGCTTTTGCCTCTTTCCTCTCAATATTTCAAAAACAGAAAAAGGAATAGTTTTCGCACTATTAAGCAAAGGCTTTATCCTTTTCTTTCCCCATATAATGAGGATTGAGGTGATATCAGACCTGTTTTAGAAACTATCTTGTGTGGATTATCAACAATCTACAATTACCTCAGTTTGACCTCGACCTTCACAAAGTAAGTACGACCTGCACTTTCTGCTTTATTGAAACACATTTTGGGAAAACATTTAATTTGGTATTGATGTGAATTGTTTTTTTTAAATGCACTGAGAGATTGCAACACTGTATGTTCACTCTTTGAAACAGTCCTTTATCGGGAACATTGGAGATCGCTTAAAATAGTTTAAACTCTTACATTACAACATGTGAAATTTTATAAACCAGGCTGCTGTTCATATACGTATCTATTTTTATTTATTAATTCTTTTTTAATATTATCTGGGGCAGAATTATTTTCTTAGTTTTTTTTACTCTTTTTCTGCCCACTTGAATTTCATCATTTCCCATATTAACCTCAGATTCAGATGAGTTGTCTTCAGATATGAAATGTAGTAACACTGCGAGCTTTGCAAATGAAAACGCACATTTCACATTGTTTAGCTGTTGTCTTGTAACAGATGTTCCGATAGAGATATGTACACACATGTACTGTAGTCTATTATTTCTGTTATTAATAATACCTGACTTTGCCAAGACATATAATTGTGTATATATATAAAAGATGAAAGGGAAAGAGTGAATCTTTAATAATGATAATAATACTAAGAAGAAAAAGAAGAATATTGTTATCATTACTATTATTGTTATTGTTAGTACTATGATGATGATGATGATGATGATTATTAGTTATTATTATGCACTTATTTCTCTTATCTACTTTCTAAAAAAAACATTTATTGTAGTGGATAAACTGGGAGAGGATAGACTTTGGGCTTGTCTTGTTTGCCTCATCAGTCTGTACTGCACATCAAAGTGATGTTGAGACAAAGTGATGACACAAAATCTTTGGTCAGTATGACATGGTGTCCACCTGGACTGGATGGAGGTGATGTGGGTGTCAAGGGATAAATTGAGACATTTACCCTGGACTGAAATGCATGGTGCTTCTAAATAGCTTCTCCATCATTGTCCACTTTTGCATTAAAAAAAATGAAGCTTTAATCAATGTCTGGAGAGTAGACGGAGGTTTGTTTTATAACTGCATTTATTGTTGTCAAGCGATTTTGTGCAGACATTAAAGACAAGGCTAGAGGAAGTGTTTAACAGAATTACCATGACGACCAAAGGAAACAAACAAAACTGAAAACTGAGTTACTGTAAAAAAAAAAAACATCGAAAATCATAATGGATCATTTATAACAAGACTTGCAACTGTGGGGACACTCCCTGTGAAGAAACAAGTCCAGCCAAAGGTTCAACCCCCACTTGAACAGCCTCAGCAGTGTACTCTTCCGCCTGTGAGTGCAACAGTAAAACACTCAAGCCATTTTCTCTGCAGGACGCGGGCCCTGTACAATTGGCCCTGGTAAATATCATCTGAATAATTGAACAGTTGATAATAGTCTCGAACAATGGATGAGAGGTTGCAGAGGTGAAACCGCACTGCAGACACCCTGCCTCACCGCACATTATACCTCCATCACCACCAAGCGAGCATCTCTGCCTAGCGTCTTCCAATGATGGCCGCCTCATCGCTCAGCACTGCCCGGCCCAGCCGCCTGCTAAGGCAGATGTCCCCACTTCATCATTAAGTAGCTCTCTTAAAAGGCAGACCATTCATTATGACCCCAGCTTCTGCCGAGTGTTTACTTAGTTCCCATCTACCACAGGTGCATGGATGGGGTGTCTCTTACAGAAGGAAACATACACAGTGTTAAAAGAGGAAGAGTGAAAACCGGTCTTTCTTCTTAAGAAACAGTATCTGGCAAAGTCACAAGCCAGCAGAGAGTCCACAGAACGTCATCGCTATTTATTGATGGGTAGAAGAAACACACACTTAACTTCTCTTTGCTTCATGGTGGCTTGTTGTTTTCTTGTTTTATCATCCTATGATTCATTGCTGCTATTTCAGGCCCATTATGACTAATGTTTTAACATCAAGGTATCTAAGACTAACTAACTGAATACTCAACCAGCCAATTATACATAATGTATCAAAAATGTTGGAAATCATGAACGTTATCACTGTCTTTTATCATCCTCATCATCTAGTAGTGTCTGTTTCATCTGGTGCTTATGACATGACTGTGACTTGATGCTGCAGCAGCTTATGGGAGTGTTTTTACTGTAAGAGTGTGTGGGCTTGGAGAAGGTGCTCTTGTGTGTGCGCGTGTGGTAATTATTGTGATCTAAATGCGGGCAGTGCAGGTGAATCTGGCTGTCTCCTAATTAATGAGTGGAGCAGATGGCCTCAGGTGGGCGGGACCTGCGAGCACACAGCCGGTCAGGTGGTCAGCACAACACAGACACCTGGGCCATCACAGACAAGACAAGCCAAACAGTCGAAACAAGCTAAAGACACACGGCCCTGTGTGTGTCTGTGTGTATACCGCCTTCCTCAGTCTATCAACAAACAGATGTACAGTGTTGCTGTGAACTTGCAGTAGGTAGACGGTTTTGTGTGACAGAAAATGTTTCATTCTTGCTTCTCTGTCTTTTTAATCGTCTTGTGACATTTGGGTTTTTATAATTTCGTTCAATGACACAGATCTTCAGAGCATGTATATCCTATTTATGTTGTGCGTATGTGTGTGAGTGACTTTTTCGGTGTCTCTTTATTCTAAACTGAGGAAGTAAAACAAATTCTCTCTTAAACAATTATTTCTAACTCATAATAGTCTGTACAGTTCATATATGTGCGCTTGGCATGTGTTAATATGTTTTGGGTATCCATTCCAAGTGTTGTCCTGCACAAGTTGTCACACCATAACATTTTTCTCAGATTAGCTGAGTGTAGGCAGTCACACAGCCTTCAATCCAAGGTGAGAATCAGAGTCTCTAATAGATAAAGGCAGTTTTAAAGTAGAAGGATAAGTACACCATATGTTAGCCAGTGAAGCAGTGACCAAATAGCTACAGTGGAATGAAAACTGCAGAAACTGAGGAAGCCATAATCATCTGTACGTTGGTTAAAGTGATGCTGTTGTTCTTGTTGCTGTGTGTGTGTGTGTGTGTGTGTGTGTGTGTGTGTGTGTGTGTGTGTGTGTGTGTGTGTGTGTGTGTGTGTGTGTGTGTGATCATGATAGAGGCAAAAGGACAATTAGACCGGGAGCAGAGCAAAGAGGAGACGTTGAGGTGCTATAGAGAGTTATGGTCGTTATTTGACTTTTCAGTATACAGAGGAGTTTTCACACTGTTAAGCAACCAATAAATTATTTTATTCTATTTTTTTGAGGCAACATTTTGATCTGTAAGATCTTCCTCTCGTTAATTGACTTTTGTTAGTTCTTCTTTGGAATAAAACATGCACTTACCGTACAGTACAAGTGAGTTTAATGAGATCAGTGTGTAAATTCATGTGTGTTTGCATAAACTATGGCAGCAAGTGAGTGACTTAAGAAGTGACGAAGTGACTGACCCAGTGCTGAATCTCTATGGTTTCACTGCTGTTTATCCTAATACACAGTGGGAAAGACCGCTGTGGTTCTGGCTGCCTTCTGCTCCGCTCCGTCCTCTGCCTTGGTCTGCTCTGCCCTGGTCTGTTCCACATGTGTTTGACATTACTGTGACAAGGCTGCCCAGCCTCTCTTGGGAAATTGGGGAATGTCAGAGACTAGAGCAGAGAAACGAACAGCTTCCCAACATCTGATGGAATGAGAAACATACTCGCTGGATGGCTGGCCTGCTGACGCCACAGCGTGGGAGCAGAGCAGAGGGTGGAGGCCAAGTAAAACCCCAAATGTGTGTGTGAAATATCACTCTTTTTTTCTTTTCCTCATTCTCTTCCCTACATGCATACATCTCCACTCTGATTCCCAAGAATAACATTTAGTGCGCACACACTCAATATTTGTACACTGGTAGTGAGTCATAACACTGTTTTGCATCCACTGGAATTATCAGGTGTCTTTGCTCCAGTTTCCATGCATGCAGAACAGGCTCCAATTACCTTATATGTGACAGTCAATGTAGAAAATTGCCCATTTATGGCTGAGCATTTCTGTAAAATATTTGTTGAATTGACTCCTCATTTTACTAAAATTACTTCAACATATGCAGCATTGACAAATTGCACCTCCAATTATGCATTTCAAAAGAGAGGCGTCTCCAGTGCACAGAGACACTAAATCATAATTGCAATCGCAAACAAATGTCACAACATCTATGAATTCACATATACAGGACATAATGGCTGAATTGCTGACAGCTACAGCCAAACATTCAAGTAAAAAAAAACGTTTCCTCCTCCTCCCTTCCTTGTCTTTTCCCTTATTCACCTTCTGCTCTCCCTCTTCACCTTGTACTTCCTCACTCTGACCCTCTTTTAACCCTCTTCTCTTATTTGTCCCTTTCTCCCTGCTGCGCCTCCTCGCCTCCCGCCCTGCCTCCTTCACAGGACCTTCTGGTAGGAAGTGTGTTCAGATCAGAGTCAGACATAGGAAACAGCTGGGCTAATCTACAGTAGCACTGAGATCTGTTTTAATCAAGCCAAATGGACAAGCCAACAGAGAAAATGGGAAGTTCAGATTGCCAGTGCAACTTGATATAACATATACCTCCCTTTCCTTCTGCCCCACACCAAGGCCTTTATCACAGGCAGGGAGTAAACAAGCACAAAGGAACACAGACTGAACTTATTAAGGTCTCCATTCCAAAGCAGTCCTCTCTGGATGTCTAGGGAGGTGCTACAATGGAGGAGCATGCAGGCAGAGATTGGGAAGGAAGGCACGTCTCTCATTCTGTCTCTCTCTCGCTCTCTCTCCGTATACAGTATTTGTGAAATTAAAAAAAAGCTGTTATCTCCTGGAAACAGATCCTGTGCCACACAGATGGTTCCGTCTCTCTTCAAATGGGAAGCTGAGCCGCTGAGTGCCGTTGTGTTACCAGTTAGTTGTACAGACCTTAATCTCGGCTCCAGCCTTCCTTCCTCTGCCTCTGTGTCCCTTCTCACACTCACACAAACACACGCACACACTCACAGACAAACTCTACCCCTTTTGATAAAATTATTGGCCGTGTAAAGTACTAATTCCAGTAGGAGATGGACATTTTAGCTCCCCAGCGGTATTTGAAGTGCAGGGAGAGGAAGGCCAGAGATTTTTTGATACGTCAGACAGCAGTGGTCACTTTGAGGAGTGAATTATCACCTGGCATTTCAAGTCACCAGGAGCCTGGGCAGGGTGTGTTTGATGGTTTCCACTTTCAAATACCACCTCAGAGAGAGATCATACCATTAGTAATACACTCTGACCTCTACAGGTTATCATTTAAGGAGAGTTGTCTGCATACCTCAGTGAGCTCTGAGATAAACAGGAATAAGGATTCATGATTATGTTTGAGACCACGGACTCACATCTTGTGATGGGCCTCCTAACCATTTAAATGAGGCGTATACAGTACACTATTGCTGTTAGAAGATGTTAAGAGGATGGACACAGGATGGTGGTCGAATGACAAAACGAACCCTGACACTAAAAAATATCACAAATAGATACAGTATAAGTCAATAGTAATACAAAATGCAAAAGATGAACAAGGTTTAAATAAACTAACATCACTTCATTAATCTTTTGAATATTCCAGAAAAATAAGCTAAAGAAACATGCTGTTCAAACACTTTAATCTTCAAAATCCCTCCCACTATATGATCTCTTAAGCATTATCATATGATGTAGCTAAGAACATTAACCTTAATATGTAAGCTAAAACGATAATAAGCACATCTTATTTTGCCTCATAATTTAGTTGGTGTTTTGACACTGGGATCACAGTTTATGGAGGTCTAATGGAAAAAGGTTTGAGTCTCTTTACAGAAACCACTTAATTAATTGATTAGTCAATCAGTCAGAAAGTTAATTGGCAATTTTGAATATTGAACAATCGTTTCAGTGATTTTTCCAGCAAAAATGCCAAAATCCCTCTGTCAAATGACACTATTTGATGCTATTGTTTGCTATACATGAAAAATTGAATATTTTTGGATTTTTGACTCAATTGTTTTGACTTTTGGTCAAATAAATAACACTATTTTGAATATGTTAACTGAGGTTTTAGGACATTTTGAACGCATTTTAAAGACTAAGAGATTGATCAGTGACTCAAGAAAATAATCTCTGACATATTAATGGGACTTGGCAAATTAAGTTTTCTATGTCAAATACTGTCACTTCCATAAGATTAAACACATGATTAACAGTTCCGTTATGGCATCACTGTTTGCCATCTATTTATCTGACCATGACTTGGTCATTTTAATTAACCAATTACTTACATACCCGGCATGTAATTGGCATTGCAGTCGTTGTCTTTTTTCGCCTGCTCGCTCTGTTTTTGTGGCGGCGTCCCATAGTCGGCTTGTGTCCCAGAGGAGTAGCTGGTATTTATTTCGGCACTTACAGCATCAGCTGGCTGTAGACTAAATGGAGAAACTGTCAAAGACTCTCACTAACCTGTCACATGAACAAGCCCCACACACACCCACCTCTCCCTCCCCGCTACCACATTCTGCTTTGTGTGTGCATGTGTCCATGTGGGTGTGGCTGTGTGAAATCTATGGGGGTCTGCAGGATAATATAAGAACACTCTACCTGTGCCTGGCTAATGTCAGGAGCTATTGTTGCTGTGCCTGCGGGCCGAATGAAGAGGTATTAAAGCGCTGGCAGGCTGGGGAGCAGTTCAGGCTACAGACAGTTTTGTTAGTGCTGACAGCTCCATAGTGACAGAGCAGACATATAACACTGAATGAAATGAAATACATGACATCAAGCAGGCGAATGACTAATCTGCTGTTTGTTTTCCTATCTTAGCTGTGAGTGACAGCTCAGTGTCAGGTTTTTAACAGTGTACAAAGCATAAGAGCAAGAAACATGGGGAGAAAAATAGGCAGTCACAACTCACACATTCCATTAAACAAGTAAACACACACACTTAGACTTGAGGTTTATGAGGAGGAAGGACAGAGACGCTGCAGTTGCTGTGGTGTGAGTGCATGCATGTGTATGTGTATGTGTATGTGTTGCCAGGGTTAAATCTAAGTCTTTTGTGCTCCATAAATCAGCAGGCAGCCACAGTGACGTAAGAACAAACAGAGCCGCTCTCTGCTGCAGCTGGTTGGAAAGAGGGAGAAACAGGAGAGAGGGATACAGAGAGGGAACGAGAGAGCAGGACAGCAGCTGTCAGGCCTCCATCGCACACCTGTCACACAGGAAGTAAGCGCCGGCCACTGTTTCCTGGATACACCTCCTCAAACACTGCTCCTGGAAGAAATGGAGGGAGGACATCTGCTCGATGTGAAGGAGAGACAGACAGGCAGCCAGAATGATACACTAAATGATCAATAGATAGAGACATTTACTAAGGATGGAGGAAAACACCAAAGAAAGTGAGGAGAAAACAAATACAGAATCTGCCTGTGTTGCTTTTCTCATGTCAGCTGCCTTGTGTTCTTGTCTGTGTGTATGTTTGTGTGTGTGTGTGTGTGTGTGTGTGTGTGTGTGTGTGTGTGTGTGTGTGTGTGTGTGTGTGTGTGTGTGTGTGTGTGTGTGTGTGTGTGTGTGTCCAGATTGCGCACAGTTAAGAGGATGTTTGTGTTATCGCAGAGCTCTATGACAGACAGGTCACTCTGTGGAGACTCCAGCCTAACTCTCCCACAAATACAATAAGCCCACATGCCCTAAACTTAACAGTGGGACATTCCCACGCTTGCTCCTCTCACCCACCCGTTCAAGCCTGAGCCACCCAGCTACTCACCCCCGATCCTCCCCCTCCCCTCCTGTGACCAATATGAAGTAATCCAGATGTAGCGTAGCTGCTCACAGATGTACGCATAACTCTCTTTACATGGTCCACAACTTCTTCTCCCGCTCTATGTGTCCGCTTTCCCCCAGCTTCTCTCATCACTCAAACTCACAGTCTCAGCCTCCATGCATAACTGATCTGAACAGGAAGTGATATCACTCAGTGCTACAGTGCTGCTGATGAGGCACTTGAAGCTATTGTATCCTGCTTTGCTTCTCCTCTTAGCCTCCAGAGCCACTCTGTTGTGGCTGCTGTTGGTAGAAAACCTCCTCTTTGTTTGTCAGGCTTGTCAGACTGGGTCCTCAAGAGGCCCCCTTTGCCCTATTCCCAGGCTGCCCTTCATGCTGCCTGTATGCAATTAACAGAGTAATTAAAAGCCTGATGAGCTAATCGGTGCTGGGTGAGGCTGCAGGTGTTTGGATGGCAGAGCTTATTTATGTAAGTGCGCTCATATGTGAACCTCCTCTGACAGAGGACTCCTAAACAGAATACGTGTATTTATGAGTTATTGATTGGGTTATTGGTTATTGATTAAACCTGTCAATACATTTGAGATAATAAAAGGCAGTTATTCCAGGTTATTGTGATTTCCTGTTGTGTTTCATGCTACAATTCTTCTATCTGACCCAAGCCAGACCCAAAACCCACAACTTGTGTTGTTGTGTTGTAAGTAGGTATGTAATTCCCAGTTGGAAGAAGAAAAACAGACAAAGGTAATTTGTTGAAATTTGGTCCCAAATGTTGTAGAACCTGTTGGGTTCAGTCAGGTTAGGTCTTAAAAATTGGTTCAGGAGTCAGTTTTAGGCCAATGCAGAACTTATTCTAGTATGTCAATAGTGTGCTGGATAATAAGATGAATTATGTCATGTCTGATGGAGCCCATGCTAACTGAGCTCATCTGAAAAAGGAATGATGAAAGAAAGTCTGATCTGATGTCGGAACGTGGCAGCCTGAGGCTGAGCCCTCAGCTGGCAAAATTTTGCGCACGCCTGATAAGACGAAGAAAAGAAGATGTCGATGAGAGGGAACAAAGAAGAGTTATCATGCAGAGAAGAAGCTTCATGTAAATCCTTCTCTCTCCTCATGTCTGTCTGCCTTTCTGACTCTCTGGCCCATTCCCAGATGTACATGCACAGTCACTTCCTCATATAGCTGTGTGTGTCTCTTGTCTCCTACTTCCTCCCCCATATCTCAGCTCTCTCTCTTCTTTCTCACTCTCTCTCTGTAGCAGCTGTGCTGGTGATGGCTGTGTGCCCATGGTGCAAGCTGGATGTGGGGTCCCAGGTGGCCCGCATGACAGTTATTGATGTTCAGGTGTTCAACTCCTCTCACACAGAGACCCTGGAGCCCTGCACACACACAAAGATACACGCAGAAGCACAATACACATACATGCACTACAATGTAATTCACATGCATACACAGAATACATACAAATACTCTTGTAGTTTCACAATTATGCATATAAACTGCTTATTCCTCTATTGCTGCTGAGCAAGTGTAAACAACAACAAATCATTCTTGCATACACCTCCTAGGCTGTCTGGCAAGCAACAAGGATTGCAGTTTTCAATGTGAGATGAAAACAACAAGCTTCATGAAAATATATGCAGCCTAGATTGTATATAATTTCTATGGTCCAGCATTTCTGTGTATGTATGTGTTGTGGGACAGCTAGTGTCGGTACCAGTACCCAGTGCAGTCTTAACAGACTCCAGATGTGTCTGGCTAGCCAGGGAGTTGTTCTTGGCACATCCTGCCTCGGCTGAATGTCACAAATACTTTCCTTTATTTAGGAATGGCTCTGGGTTAGTGGCTGGAGTGAAAGAAGAGGGCGAGGATGGATGGATCATTGAAGGGAGGAGGGAAGGAGGGAAAGTAGGAGATGAAAGGAGCAAAACAAATGATTAGCAATGTAGAAGGACAGTAGAGGAGGAAGCGTAGGGGGGCGTCTTAGAGAAGAGATGTAGAAGGACAAAAGATGGATAGGGAGGAGAGAAGGAGGAGGAAGAGGTGAGGGAGTGAGGCAGAAACAGCTCCAGTCTAGCATCTGGATTTTATTAACAGCCGTTGGGAAAATCTGAAAAGGAAGTTTTTTCTCTGTGAGCACGTCGGCAGCAGTGATATGCTGCACATAACCACTTCACTGCCGACGAGAGGAGCCAGGCCCTCCCAAAGGAGAACAGATGGTCGCTAGAACTTCAATACAATTACATCAATAACAGCTTTCACAGATATAAGCACTGTATGACAGGATCCCTGCAGCTCAGAGAGACAGAAATACAACTCCTCTACCCTTAGCACCTCTGGCCCTAGATAAATTGTCTTTAATATATCCTCACTCCCTGCCAGTCCTCAAGTTATCCTTGTTTTTCTTGCCAGTTTACCCATTTTAAAGAAAGTGTAGAATTGTTAGACTTGGAAAAAATGGAGATTTTCCAGTGACTTGCCCTTGGTGATTTGATCAAACACATACAATGGCTTTTGACTGTGCTTATTAAGGAGAACCCCCAACCCCCTGTTTGTTTTTTGTTCAGCTTGTTTGTTCAGCCGGCACTGCATGTGTACTATCACAGAGATTCTCAAGTAACATAGAGGAAAATATGTGTTTGTGTCCGCAGCATGAGCATATGTATTGCAACATGCCCTCATAATTAAATAACCACAAAGGTCAATTGTAAAATGCACACCAAAGCAATCCATATGAGCATTTTCCAATATGCTGCTTTCCAGAAAGAAGAAATTATTATGTTTTATGGTGTGACAACACTGTGTTAAAGATCTTAGGTCCTAAGGTAAAAAAAAAAAACCACTTGGTTAAGGGGAGGGAAATATCATGGTTTGGATAAAATGATAACTTGAAATGTGGTGTCTGTTACAGTTATTACTTCCTTAAAGTTAGGCAAACACCAAAATAGTTGTAGTTACAATTCAGAAACTGTCCCAACTCACAGTTGAAAGCTGGGAGGCAATAGTGTTCTCTTAAAAAACAATTTTATGCCATTTATCTATTTAGCCATCCACCTAACCCAACCTTTGTCACCTTACACAGTAAATATGTCATTTGAACTGTGTCACTTCTCCACGTCAATTACTACGATGACGATTACTACGGTCACTAAATGTATCGTATCTATAGGTTGTTTTTGGCGATTTAATACAGGCTGTGTATTCTGCAAACTTATGAGCATGAGTGCATGCAGCTGTGTGTGTATTTGTGTGCGAGTGCATGCGCACACTGTACAGGCCTGTCATTAGTTAGGGCTTTAAAGCCTCTGAACTCTAAATCAGCTCAAGATGAAGTGGAGTCTGGGATCTGTCTGCAGAGGCAGCTTGCGTGCTGACACACAAATATACACACACAGGCTCAAATCTTACCTGTGACACAGTTCAGACTTCACACTGATAACAAGGCATATATCAAAACATAGGACAATTAGGCATACCGACAGAACACATGCTGTTTCTATAGATTGCTCTAGGTCAACAGAAGATGAGCTCCAGTGTTTCTGATTGTCCTTCTGTTGAATGGCATTCCAGTTTTTAGTATGAGAGCCGAGGGTGCTGTAGGTGCTGTATCCCTGAGTTTTAGGTCCTAGGTCCAGGCTGCAATCCCCATGTTTTGATATGAAGACCTGGTGGGGGGTTGGGGGCTAGGGGCTCAGGCTCTGTTTGTGTGGACTCCTCAGTGGCCTGATAGGGAACAGATGTGGGAAGGCAGGCGGCCGGGCAGCCAGCCAGAGCAGCTGGGAGAAATTAAAAACAACAGCATTCCTGGAGACTGGGGGAATTACAGTGGGAGGGAGGGTGGGAGGGATGTAAGGAGCAAGAGACAGAGGGAGAGTTTTAGAGCTGTGGTCACTGACGAGAGTCCCTGCGGAGTACGAGAGATTGAATAGACAGGGGGGATTTAAGGGGACTGTTCTGCAGTGGTTAGCTAAAGCTAATAAGTTGCAGCTGTATTTCCAGTGGAAGCCCAAACACACATGCACATATACACCGCACAAAGATATTCATACAGTCAACACAGACATACATGTATGTCAATGTGAAAAGCAACTGAATGGCCTTCTAATGGCTTGTCATTACATGATGGTATTTGTTTGTATGTGTTAGTGTACATGGGTATATGTGTGGGCTTTAATGAAGGCATATGTTCTTAAATCTATAATGAGACCCCAAAATGGCTTTAGAAAGTTAGACAAACCACTGCTTTGAGTGTGAGCATATGTGTGTAGCTGTATAGTACATGATCTGTGGTTTTGTGTGTCTTGCAGTGAATTGTTTTTCATCTTGTTTCATCATGGCACAAGGGGAGAGCAGAAGACAGAGAACATTTTTAGAACTCAGACTGCAGACTGTTTCTTTGGTGAGCAATCTTTTAGCCCCGATTACGTCAAACGTGCAGACATACAGCTGTTCGGAGAGTCAGAGAAAGAAGCAAACAGAAAGAGAGGCAATGACTGCATTGTTTTATTTTCAGCATAATATTCAATAGCGAATGTTTGGGACAGACAGCACCGTATCCGTATCCGGAGCAGAACTATTCTCAGCTGTATTGATCACAGAGGGCCAGATAAAAACCTGTGAGTGGGCATAGAGCAGCTCATAGACAGGAGCAAGGTCCAGACAGCCCTGAACCTTAACCACAGGTCTGCCTTACCTGGTACACAGTCACTCTTTTTCTCATTCTCTCAGCAGGAGTGGTTCGTCCTTCAGCACAAAGCACAATGGGAGCACAGATGGCAACAGATGGGGTTGCAGACCTAGCTAGACTTCCTAATGTATTAAAAGTGAAATCCAGAGCATGGTGTGTATGTGTGTGCCCCGTCCCTGTAGCTGGTCAGATTAAACAGCTGTCTATAATCCCACGGTGGGAGCAGACAGACAGGGCGGTCCCTGTATAGTCAGTATACCCTCTCCTCTCCTCTCCTCTCCTCTCCTCTCCTCTCCTCTCCTCTCCTCTCCTCTCCTCTCCTCTCCTCTCCTCTCATCTTCTCTCCTCTTCTCATTTGCTTCTCTCTCCAGGTGTACATCTATGATTGATTATTATATTGCATGTAAGGACTTTGTGTTGGGGTATATACTATATTTTGAAAGACCTACAGTACATTCTGCATACAGCAAATTTGATCAAAGAGGTTTACTGAAGCATATGGCTGTTTCCCTACAGGATGCAATTTCAGCTGTATGAACGGCTTGTTTGTGTGTTTGGGCTTCTTTAGAGGAGAATGGCTGCATCTATTTATACTACCCTCTATCTACAACCTTGTGTGTTTATGTTCAGAGCGTCTGGCATGGGGCAAACAGCGGAGTGCCCCGCGTGTTCTTGAGGATCACTGTGTCAATGGCCCTCGTACAGCACACTCCAGAGTGGCACTCTTTAAATACAGACACCAGCTGTTGAACGCTTCTACATGAGCTCTCAGAAATAGGCTAACACCAAGGACTGAGGCCGACTGAGGCAGGAGTGTTGTTGAGGAAAACACAAAACTCATGATCGGCACTTGAGGAGCGCAATAAACAACACATTATTTGAAAGTGAGTTATTACAGCATGTTAGTTGGTGACTACAATGTATATGGCTTTCAGCAGATTGCTATACAAATGGTAAGAGCAGGACTTTGGGTATTTGTATGTAGGGTGGTGTTGGTTTTATTTTTAAAATATTTTTTTATTACTAGCAGTACAAAAGGTTATCTCTGACCACTAAACCCAGTCTCATGATAGTGCAACTCTGGCAGTCACCTCTTCCCTGTGTATGAGGATGCAGAATTAAGCTTTCGAATTTTCAAGAAAGGTAGTACAATAATATAACATGTTTGAGTTCAATGTTTCAAAGTTCATTTTTTTCTCATTCTGTCCTGTGATACATTAAGACAGATCGTGAGTAAAAGTGAGAGGATGCATTGAGATTTATTCAGAATCACTGAATGGCACATAAAGTCTAGTTGTTCACATCTGCTGCTGGAAGAGGACCATCTCTCCTTACACTTTTATTATGAATGCACATGTTTACTACACATGTAGAGGTGTGTGTCTATAGAGCAAGAAATGTATACCTTTATGTTATACAGTAGTGTCACATATTTATTTGATTATTTTCCATTGCATAGTGCACATTTATTGCACTCAGTGTTACACATGCACACATGCTTTAAAGCTATCCTCTCACAAGCTGCAAAAGTCATCACACCTCTAAGCTCAGGTTTGCATTGCAAAGAGATCTGGTTCCAGCAGCTGCAATGACAGACAGGCGAACACATAGACAGAAAGGCAGTCAACACTCCGCAGATATATCACTAAATAATACATCTGTTATGTATACAGTGTATATATAGCCTACCTTGTGTAGTGTGTGCAGTTTTGCAAATGACAATGTTTTTCATGGTATGTATAGACATATAGAGAATGAAAACCAACAGTCCTCACACATGCTTGTGGTCTGTTTTCTTCTCATGTCTCTCACTGTACCATCCATTTCATTCACGCAATAGAGTCTGGTTTTGCCTTGTTTGGTCCTAGTGGGGTGTCTGGCAGAGGACAGTGGAGCCTCTGGTAGCAGGATGGAGCTCTGCTGAAAGCCAGTCCAGAGTGATGGACAGCAGCAGATCCAGCTGCACTTGTCACAGGCTGTCAAGCCGGCTGTCTGAACTAGGAGAGAAGAGGGGACAGGCGGGGAGGACTGTGTGCATGTGAATGTGTATGTGTGTGTGTGTGTGTCTGGGGGTTGGAGGTTACAGTGGAGGGGCACTGATTGGGATGTCAGAGCTACACAGAATGAATATGTGTGAAGGAGAGAGAGAGAGAGAGAGAATAGTAAGGGGGCTCTCAGTCAGCAGCAGCTGAGCAAGTGAGCAGGTGTTACTGTATGTCTCCCAGGCCCATGAATCTCCAACAAGAGAGACACAATACACGTTTGGATCCATTTCAACTCCCCTCATTGATTTGTTTAGGTTCTTTTTATGGGGCTTTTGGTTTAAGGAAACAATCAATGCTTCCAAGGTGAAAATGTCTGCGCTCTCCTCCTTAACCAGCTTTTTTGTTTTGTTTAATACTTGAGCTTGATTTTGACAACTGTTTTCTCTCTCTTCTTCTCTATCCCAGGTAGCAGAGTGCAGCAGGTTGGAACAATGCCAGATTCACCTGCGGATGTGAAAACCCAGCCCAGGTCCACCCCACCCACCATGCCTCCTCCACCCCCGGCTGTCAGCCAAGTAACCAATCGCAACGCTTCATTTACCCCAACCACCAGTAAATCAAGTAAGGACTTAATCTATTTTTGACTATTTTCTAAGATTAATAACACTTGAAGCCAAATTTGGATGTAAATGTACTATTAGTCTAAAATATTTATCATGAACTATTTAGCTTTGCATAACCTACAGTTGCTTAGCTCCAATACTGTGAAATGTATTTATTTATTTTCACTTGAAGATGATCCTTTTGTGCTGAAGTGCCATGTCAGCAGGCAATAAATCAGGCAGGTGTGAGAAAAAACAGTGAGCTGTTAGACATGCTGGACCAGCCACCCATTGCTATAACAGTCCACAGTAAGCATCAGAGAAGATAGCCCCCAATTACGCCAATTATTGGTCTACAACATTGCAACTAATGCTTCTCTGCAGCGCTGACATGTTTTATATTAGAATAGGAATAGCTTTTTGCATTTTGCAGGTTAAATGCTACCTTGGTGTTCGGGTTTAAAAGAGGTTAAAAAAACAGTGGCCTTGTGGTTAAGACATACTGTGATCACAATGTCCCTGGTTTGATTCTAGCTTGGGACTTTTGTTGCATGTCATTGACCTTCACTTTCTCTCTTTGTTTCCTATGGCCTCTCAAACAATGAAAGTATACGTTATATATAACTCTTATTACAGTATTTCAATGTCTATATTTCAGTGTCCTGCTATATGTTCAAATAAGATTTAAATTAGCCTTCAATATGTGATAGATTGCACAGATGACAACACTTAGAAGCCATCTACAGTGGACTACACTGTATCTCATAGGTCAACAGTCATGAACACATTATATGCTTGAGTGAAGGGAGAGAAATTCCAAATATTTGGCTCTTCCCTGTTCTGGTGAACAAGTGTAGAAGTCACTTGTGTGTCAGGTGTGTGTCTCTGAAGGCATCTATCTCTGTGTGTGTCTGTGTGTGTGTGTGTGTGTGTGTGTGTGTGTGTGTGTGTGTGTGTGTGTGTGTGTGTGTGTGTGTGTGTGTGTGTGTGTGTGTGTGTGTGTCTGTCTGTCTGTCTGTCTGTCTGTCTGTCTGTCTGTCTGTCTGTCTGTCTGTCTGTCTGTCTGTCTGTTTGTCTTTTGGTGTGCAGAATGTCCTTGCTGGTGGGACAAGAGGAGTGCGGCTGTAGCATTATACATGCATGTGTGTCTGTGTTGTTTACCAGCTGGTAGGATGGTGGTGGTGGTGAAGGGGGCATCAGCCAGGGTGGCGGTGCGGTGTGTAGACTACTTTCTTCCCTATATAGCAATGACAAGCCATGTTGTTTCACCTGTTGTGGTGGGTGGTCAGCAGTGTAGCTCTCTCCTTGCGCCTCTCT
The DNA here is from genome assembly GCF_963691925.1 of Scomber scombrus. NCBI lineage: Eukaryota > Metazoa > Chordata > Actinopteri > Scombriformes > Scombridae > Scomber > Scomber scombrus. The sequence continues at coordinate 23,570,644 of NC_084970.1, forward strand.
CTCTTCTCCCTCTCTAAAACCAGAACACAAGTGCTGCCTGTTGGGATCACATGGGTTAGTCCATATGTGTGCAGGCCTTCGACCCACAGATTAGAGCAACAAGCATGCCTGAAAGGAACCACAGGAGCTAGACTCTTGAACAACTAAATTGTATATAGTCTTGTTTTCGAGTATGAGGATAGGGTATAGCCTTACAGTCCACAATGGCTCACTGTATGAATATGAATATGAATTCTGAAAAGATTATGTTGCTACAGCGGTAATAAAATTACATTTCAGATGCCATGCTCAGTGAAAGTGCTTGCATATGTTGCCATAATGAAATACAATCATTTAATTACAGGGACAGACATTTTACATAAAAACTGTGTATATGTTAAATAGGAGGAAAAAAAACAAGTTAAATGTTGTCATCATCAATTATTTAAACACAAACAATGGATTTCAATCTACTTTAAAAATGTGTGGTGCTACAGGACAAAGGGAAAAAAGTGTACGCATTATGTGATACAAAACATAAAATTAGGGGAAAGGTTAAACATGTATTTGTCTGTGTGTGTGTGTGTGTGTGTGTGTGTGTGTGTGTGTGTGTGTGTGTGTGTGTGTGTGTGTGTGTGTGTGTGTGTGTGTGTGTGTGTGTGTGTGTGTGTGTATATTCGTGAGTTTGTTTGTGCCCGCATTAAGAAAGAATATGTGAGTGATTATATATGTGTATGAATGCTGTGACTATTCAGAACCCTAAAGCTGCAAATCTACTTTCAGCTGGTGGACATGTGCAGGGCCAGATTTAGCAACACACCTGCTATTGGAATAAAAGTAACACAGGCCACAGGACTATTTTTGGCACCTCTTTAACAAGTTCCTCTTATAGTTGTGTCCTAGTGAGTGAGTGAGGGGGAAGAGGGTGAGGAGCAGAGTGGAATAGGCTGATACATGGGGGAGATGGAGAGGGAGGGGGGTCAAATGGTAACACTTGTGAGACAGCTGAAGTTACTGCAAACACACACACACACACACACACACACACACACACACACACACACACACACACACACACACACACACACACACACAGAAACATACGCTCACAGCCTTCAGTGAAACTGGCATGAGATTACACCAATGAAGTCACTGTGTGCAGCATGTACTGTGAGTATAATGTCAAATTTGAGTCTATTATGTATTTTTTAGTCTTAACCAAACACTACTCTATGAGCAGGATAATGTTTCTGGCTTCATCGTGACCCCAGATTCGTCAGATGCCCCCCACCCACAGGCCCTTCAGAAACTACTGACCCATTTCACGTTGTCTCTTCCTTCTGTCTGTTTATCTGCAGTGCTGAATGGGAGCAGCCACTCTCCTACATCACTGAACGGTGCTCCGTCCACTCCTAACGGCTTCAGTAACGGGCCGGCCATGTCCTCGACAGCCTCACTTTCAAACCAGCAGCTCCCGCCAGCCTGTGGTGCCCGGCAACTCTGCAAGCTGAAGCGCTTCCTGACCACACTGCAGCAGTTTGGCAACGACATATCGCCTGAGATAGGAGAGAGAGTGCGTAGCCTTGTGTTGGGGCTGGTGGTAAGTTAAGATATTTTCTGCAGAATACGTTACATATTGTAAATTTGTCTTGTACAACAATGATAAGGGGTTGCACAGGTTGATTTCTTTGCAACCCTTGCATCAACTGTTTGTTTTACTCTTCTTTGTTGTCTTGTTTCGGTTAGAACTCCACTCTCACCATTGAAGAGTTTCACTCCAAACTTCACGAAGCCACCAACTTCCCACTGAGGCCTTTCGTCATTCCCTTCCTAAAGGTAAATATCTGTGTGCAGATTTTGTCCAAAGGTGTGTGTATGCTTGTATCTTGGCCCTAGTTTCAAGGGTTCATAGAGAGTTGGGGAGGGAAGCCTTGTCTTAAGTGGAAACCTGTATGCGTATTCATGCCCCACTGAATGTAGACCGGGTAGTGGGATGTTTGTGGTTGTCCAGGGAAAGTGGTGTGTGTATGTGTATGTGTGTGTGTGTGCGTGTGTGCGTGTGTGCGTGTGTGCGTGCATGCGTGTGTGTGTGTGTGTAAATGAGTGTTAGACCTCCTGGCGTGAGGTGATCCCCCACATCTGGGACATTGCAACAGTGGCTGTGTTTTATCAAGCAGACAGGTCTGAGAGAGCTATTTGACAGCACTGTTATACACACACACACAAACGCATACAATATACACATCAGCACGCCCTGAAGAGAGAGAGAGAGAGACACATGGCAGAGGAATGTGTCAAGGGACCTGTCTTATCTCATTCTGTCTCTTCATCTATCACTTTCTTTTTTTTCCTCCTCCTAATCTGACATTATTTCACTCTCACCCCATCTATCTACTGTTCCAGCATGAGTTTGTAGCGCACTTCTTGTCCACCTAACGCTTCTTTCTACATCGATAAAACTATTTGCTTTCTACAACAACTTACTTCATTTCTGATCCTGAGATTTCTGTTTTCCCTCTCTTTACCATTGCAGGCAAACCTGCCCCTGCTGCAGAGAGAGTTGCTCCATTGTGCCAGGTTGGCCAAGCAGACTCCAGCTCAGTATCTGGCCCAACACGAGCAGCTTCTCCTGGATGCCAACGCCAGCTCGCCCCTTGATTCCTCCGAGATCATGATGGAGATGAATGAGCACGGCAAGAGAAGAACCCCTGACAGGTAGCATCTCTATTAAATACTAGCGAACGCACAAACACTTCAGAGGCACACATACGTTGGCACACTCTCACACAGACAGTGCTATAAATGAATTATTTCAGGGTATTTCAGAATGCCAAGCGACAAGGGGAGGCTATAAATCCTCTGTGCGGGAGGCGGAAGTCTGGACAGCCCTGATGCCAGGCTGGCTCTGCCAGCTGTCTGGGAGGAAGGCATGAGATAAATGCAGAGTAGTAAAAGAAAGAGAGAGGAAGAGAAGCAAGAGAGATAGAAGCAGAAAAGAGAGGACAGAATGAAGGCCAGTAGATGTCTTCAGCACAGTTGAAAGCCAGATAGAAAGACCAACAGTGTGATATGGTTCACTACTGTTACCATTTTCTCCCAATGCTTTATTTAACCAGCTAAGAGGATGTCACAAGAAGGATTTAACTGGCATTTTCTTTATTTTTTTCATATTGTCCCTTCTTCTATTCCTGGCACTTGCCTTGATTTCTGATCACTTCTTCACCTCTCTTACTTGAGCTCTTGCTCTCTCTGACTGCCTGGCCTGCAGGCTCCCAGCAGCTGTCCATATGTCAGGGATGTGTCCAGATGGTGATGTGCTGACCGTAACACGGAACACATCCTGAGTGGGGTGTGGGGAGGTGGGTGGTGGTTTGGATGGGATGGGATGGGACTGGGGTGGGAGCTAAACGTGCAACCTCACTGTAATCCGCACACCTCCGCCTCCCGACCTCTGGCTTATACGCAGCAGGCGGGGCTTGGTGGAGTTGGAGGGTGGGGAGGCTCAGTCTGGGGCAGGGCCTACGTCGTGCCAGCTGTTCCTCTGATTTGTCAGATACCAAAGCCAGGGAATATGCACAAAATATACACATGGATAATCAAGTATCAGCGCACACACACATTAACACATATCCTCTACATGTGGCGGTGTGGCATTTATTCGCTTTTGATCCCCGGGACGATAAAGAGTGATTTCCATCCCAATGCCTGGCTATTGCCATCCAGCTAAACAGATTAATATCAACACTCCCATTTAAACTATCCAGATGGCTCGAAAACACAGCCTCTCTCTCTCTCTCTCTCTCTCTCTCTCTCACACACATACACACAAAGTACACAGGCAAAAATGAGTGTCACTAAACATCTGCCAAACACAGTGTTCAGCCCATATTGCCCCTTAAGCCCGAGAGCAGGGTGGGAGGGAGAGAGAGAGAAATACTTGCAATCTAAGAGTAGGCCGAGGGATATTCAGATTAAGAGCTTGAGACACAGGGTGTACAGTTGGACTTGGCTTTGTTTGATACATATGGCGTACAGCTGTGCGAAAGCTTTGGAGGGGCACTGTCTTACTGTAACTGAACAACAAGCAGCTCTTAGCAGGGATTCATGCATATACACATGTGTGTGTGTGTGTGTGTGTGTGTGTGTGTGTGTGTGTGTGTGTGTGTGTGTGTGTGTGTGTGTGTGTGTGTGTGTGTGTGTGTGTGTTTCTGCATACACATCATGTGGGAGTTGACTAACCTAAGCAAGGATAGTCCGCAATACTAGATGCAGTAGTCTTTAAAAATAAATTATAATGACAGTGATTTCACATTTGACAGATAAACTTCAGGGTATCGCATGTAGCCTGTGGCTTTTTTTTTCCTAAAGCACACAACAGTTTGAGTTTTAAAATCACAGCAGTGTCTATCCAGACTCCCAAGTTTTCTTTTTATGGGGACATATGATGCTTTATTTTTTTATTTTTTTTAAATGTTTGTTATTTTTATACTGTTCAAGTCAAAAAGCCAAGGCTTCAGCCTGCTCTACTTTCTCCTTGTGATGACATCAGATTGTAAATGCCCACAAACAGCCATCCTTTGTTGCTAAGGTTGTTCCAGGGGTTGTCTGCTGGCATATTCAGGCTCAAATGTATACTGCAGAGGGGTAGCTTGCAAAAGCTAGTCAACCAGTGCAGAGTAGGCTCATCAGGAGGGCACCTTAAAGAAACATGAGCTAAAATATTGAACTGTAAATCATGCAAAGATATACCAGTAGAGCCCCAGAATATAAAAAGGCATGGAAATGTGAATGATATGTCCTCTTTAATAAGCATGATTCAAAGGACAGCACCAGTGTTACTTTTCTTTATAGTTTTACAGAAAGCCAAACACACAGATACTGTACACTGGCAATATAGAAACAAATAAGTCTTGTTTTTTACCCTTTGATTGATGCATTCTGGTCTTTGATGGGGCATGTTTCTCAGAGTAATACACTGGACATTGCATATTTACCGTGGCAAAAGATTATTATCTTCCTTCACATATCTACATGTTGTCAAAAATAGGTTTCTGAAATTTTAGGTTCAAATTGCAGTATGGTAGATGTTGTAGGGGAGAGACATAGCTTGTGAGAAGTTGTCTGACTGTGCAAGGCTATTGCATATTGGCAAATAAACATTGAATTGTATAACAAAGATCTGTTTTGTTTCAGATAGTATACCACAGATCCCACACTTTGTTCCCACAGCTGGAAAAACGCTACAGGCCTTAATCTGTACTCAACCAGTTCAGCTTTCATTCCATGATTTGGTATTTTCATGTACTGCTAACTTTGTGAGCAGTACATGAAAACAGTCTTTGTCATATTATCACCTGCTACAAACTTCTTGTGGATATTTTCTGATCAAAAAACATTTTTGAATGAATCGCTAAGAAATAATTTCTAATGATCTGGGTCATTTTGGTGAAAGATTTATAAAAAATTGTCAGGATTTTCAGAACATTCAAGGCTTGTTTTTGTCCAACCACAATTCACTTCTACTCTTCTTTGTCTATATGTAATGCAATGTATAAGCTGCTTAGTGTTTTAACATTAAATCATGTTTTAACCCGCTCCCCTGTCCTCTTTTACAGGACCAAAGACAGCTCAGAGAGAGATGGATTGCACCCGGAGCACCTTGCCAAAAGGCCCTGTACCATCAGCCCCAGCCAACGCTTCAGTCCGAGCACGGTTCTTCCTGCTCACCCGCCTCCCAATGGCCTCCCTACACACCCTCCCAATGGCCTGCCCCACCCACCCAACCCCCAAATGGGTCCCCAGCACTACCGCTTAGAGGACATGGCCCTGGCACACCAATACAGAGACGCTTACAGACATAATGAACACCGTGATGCCCGAGACAGGCACCGGCAGACAGGTAGAACAGCTGCTCAGCTTTCACATTAATCTATAGATCTACAGGCCAGAGTTATGTGGTCAGTGGTCTGGTGTATATGTAAGTGGGGTGTATGGAGAGAACAAAGGCCAGTTGTCAGTTCAGTGTGATAATCCTTTTGGCAGTGTGTCTATATAAAGCCCACCGCCATACATGCCCATGTGCTACAACTGTGGCAACCATATATGCCTTCCTTCTGCTTTCCCAAAAGGAAAGAGCTGAACTCTTAGTCAAATTGTCTCCCTGATTTGACATGAGGCTTTTATAGCATATGGGCGAATGAGTCCCTGCCACCAGCTACTCTTTTAAAAATAAAACTTTAGTGCCATGGTCAGAAAAAACTTGTATTCTTGACTAGATGGGGCATTTTTTTAAGGCACAGAGTCTCCATATATAGCACGACATTTGGGTAGTTTAGTGCTCATAATTAACTTATTACAAGGCAAAGCTAGGCAAATTTATTTATACTGCACCTTTAAACTTACTTAAACCATAAGTAAACTCACTAGAGTAGACATACTTTACATAGTCACATACAATAATTAATCAAGTTTTCAGTCAGCTTATAGTAGGGGATGCGGGTTAGAAATTTCCTCAGGGTTAGGTTTTATTCAGAGATTCTCTGAAATGTATCTTTGTTTTTATCCAAATATCGTTCAGCAACCAGCTTCCAGCATTGCTGTTTGGAGTCAGTAACACAGTGTGCTGTTAATGTGTCATATCTGACAGAGACCTGTCCTGTGTCTTTGTGTTACAGCAGTGCATGGAGCTCGCCAAGAGGAGGTCATTGACCACCGTCTAACAGATCGAGAGTGGGCAGAGGAATGGAAGCACCTTGATAATGTACGTATCATATCAGCATGGTAGCTATATTTAATGTCAACCTCCTCTCTCTTTCATTCATAAACACAATACAGCAGTGGGGAAAAAAGAGCTAATAGGTCAGTAGGTGACTAAAGTTAGCTTTTGTGCTAAAGATGGCAAGCAGATGACAGGGACAGAAACTGTTGACAGATAGAAGAGCCTCAGTCCCAGCTGAGTTAGCGGTTAATGGAAGGCTGACCTTAGGAGGTCTGTGTCAGTGTGGTGAATTAACAACAGACAGACACCTATCTGGCTTCCTGGCACCCAACTCCATGAAGGCAAAAATCACATACACTAGACACACAGACATACACCAACAAATAGACACACCACACACACACACACGTACACAGACACACACACACACACACACACACACACACACACACACACACACACACACACACACACACACACACACACACACACACAGAAATGGGGCCCCAGATGGAGCTCAGGACCCAGCAGAGAGCAGCTCCAGCTGGGGAGAGCAGCTGAGACAAGAGCTGCAGTCATGGAGAGAACCGGCCAGGCCTGGACCCTTGCCAAATTAGAAACACTTCACTGAAATAAATATAGCTAATTCAGAGGGGAGGGAGTGGGGTGGAGAGACAGAGAAAAGGAGGCAGAGACGGAGAAGAAAGATGAATGGGAATAATGATATAGATTGAACGTCAACCATGCTAAACCCATTTAGCAGACCGGGCAGCAATGGAATACAGGGCACTGTGGAAAAAAGTGACACTGTTTACAACAGCAGGGGAAATAGAGAAAAGAGAGGAAATCTGTTGAGCTGGCAGGGAACGGAGCAGAAGGGTGGAAGGAATTGGCTCAACTTTTTCATCGGCAGCCCAGCTGTTACATTATCGTTGTTGTAATGCTTTTAGACATTGAAATTCACTGACAAGTGCACAATCCATGAACCGATAGGCAGACAGAAGCATCAGATGCATGCAGGCACACGCACGCACGCACGCACGCACACACAAACACATACACACCTGTTGGTGTGTTTTTTGGGACCGATTAAAATATTGCATAGATTTACAAAAGTCACAATTTTCTTTTCCAAACATTTTTGGACAAGTCTGTACTTTTTAAGATTGAATTTATTTGGTTTGGTTGGTTGAATGGATTGAGAAACTTTTTGGTGTAATCTCTATTACAGTGAAATGAACTGAGCAGATGGTTTTAACTTATCCATGATCCTCTCCCATTTCAGCTCCTGAACTGTATCATGGACATGGTGGAGAAGACACGCCGCTCTCTGACGGTGCTGCGGCGCTGCCAGGAGGCAGACCGAGAGGAGATGAATCACTGGATTCGACGCTACAGCGATGTAGAGGAGATGAAAAAAGGTGGGAGCAACGGACAGCACTGCCTTCCTCCTCCTCCTCCTCATCACAACTCCTCCTCCAACACAGCTAGCAGCAGCGAGGCACTGCCCATAGGAACTTCCTCGGCTGCTGAAAGGCAGACAGGCAGACAGACAGGTAGACAAACACACCCAGGGTATGCTTGGCAAAGCAAAACATTCACAGCAAGGTAGAGCTCATTTGAAAATGCTGAAAAAAAAGAAACAAAAAGTCAGTTAGACGAATATATTTCTCTTCAAATTTACAAATTTTAGATCATACTGCGAGGTAATACAGATCTGGTTGCAGCATTCTTGATCTTTAACTGACTGATTGCACCCTTATGCTACCAGCATGCTCATTCATAATCAAGATTGGTATTCACACATCCGTATTCGCATTCCTTCCCAGAGATGGATGTAAAAAGTTGATGACAGACTATTTACTGATGTTGTCACATACATAATTTGTACTGGTCCCAAAAATAGAATTGGAAACTATAGTGGATACTTCGATGTGTGTTTGTGGAGATCAAGAGTCTGTCACTATGTGTGTTTGTGTGTGTGTTATTGAGTGTGTGCTTACATTTGTGTTTCAGAGATCCACCGAGACTTTTTACACAGGCCTCCCTCAGGATATCTGCCAGAAGAAATCTGGAGGAAAGCTGGTAAGAGCCAAGCATCCACAACCCCTCCTCTCTATTGTCCTCATGATTGACCTCACACATACTAACAACATTGTTTGCACACAAACACACACAATCGCACACAAACACACACACACACACACACACACACACACACACACACACACACACACACACACACACACACACACACACACACACACAATCGCACACAAACACACACACACACACACACACACACACACACACACACACATCACACAGAACAGAATAGAGGCCTTACAGTGGTAGGTCCAGAAGGCCAGAGGATTGGAGGCCTTTTGTATCATTAGGGCTAAATGCCCTCCATCTGTCACCACTATGAAAGGCCACTGCAGTTAAAGCTGCAGTGAAAATGCAGTCACCTGGCTCAAGGCAGGCCGCAGGAGCGCAGTGCAGGTTGGAGTCGCAGCATAACTGGTCTCCATTGTTCTGAGAAACACATACTCTTAAATTTGAATACCTCTTTTTTCATTGTAATTTCTAGCCTCATGCACAGTACATAAACGTATCACTGAAGTAAATCCAATATAGACATTTAGAAATCTAGACAAAGATACATTTTAAATATTGTTGGCTCAATTTGTAACCAAAGGGGAGCAGGTGGGAGTGTTGCATTTCCTGGGCCTTCCTTCTTGTGTACTGCATGCTAGATAGAGCCAGTCCCAGGAGTCACCTGGCTCAGCTCATGTTCCAGCCCAGTCCCAGCACTATTATGTTGCAGTCATACTCCAATACCCTGTGGAGGAAAGATGCTGCTGCTGTCGGCAAAATATTGTACTGCATTTTCACCAGCAGAAAAACCTCTTTTAATTGCAGTTGTTTTTCATACAGGTACTACAAGCATCCCGCTCTCCCCAGCACTAAAGCACCTCCAAAACAAGCAGGGTGAGTAACATATCTCACTCCCAGCATCTCACCTCTACTGTGTGTGTGTGTGTGTGTGTGTGTGTGTGTGTGTGTGTATGTGTGTTTGTGTGTGTGTTTGTGTGTGTGTGTTTGTGTGTGTATGTGTCAACTCTATCTCAGCAGCCAGGTAGGCCTCCTGATGTAGCTGCTGCACCTCTTGCTTTTAATTAAAACTAGACACGTATTCTCTGGTCTGGTTCAGGTTGAGAGACTGCGGTGCTTTTGAAAAATAAGATCTGAAGTGTGAAAAAGCAGACAGAAATACCACGTCTCAGGGACTTGCCAAATCCCTGTGGAATTAAAACGTTAATATTGCTGCCCCCGTGTTTTCCATTAAGTGCTAATTGCCCCAGCATCTGCTATGCAGTCTCCTTGATAAGAATTAATTAAATTTGCAAACTAATCTTAGTGGTGCATGCATTAGGCTAGATAATTGAGAAGCCCGGGATAATGCAGATAGTATTAGGAAGGGGAGAGAAGAAAGAGGAGAAGGAGGGGTGTAAGAAAAAGAAAAAAGGAGGAGAAATGAAATGAAGGATAAAGGTAGACAGGATGAGGGAAAGCACTGAGACGTGCATCTGACTGTGACTGTATGTTGTGTTGATTGGTGGAATACTAACCTTTGTTTTACCAAACTGGAAGCATAGGAATCAAGTTCAGACATGCACACAAAGCCATGTGCACATATACACAGCAAAGCGTGGATAAGGTTCCCCCCTTGCCTATCTTTTTACACAGTAGTTTGAAACAACTTGAGTGGAGCGGTGAGGAAAAGTGACAGTTATTTATGAGTTCCCTCTCAAACAAACACTGACTAAGGGAACAGGGAGCAGTGGAGAGAACAGTGTCAGTCTCACTTCTTACTTGGTTGGCCTAACAAACCTGGAAAGCCACTTGTTTGTGTGTCTTTTGTGTCTTATATATATGTGTGTTTTCTTGGCACATCTGGAGGAGGTGGAAAAGGAGGAAGAAAAGTAATGTTGCTATCTTTCATGGCAGAAGAAAATTACATTTTAGAGGAATTCATATTTTGTGATCACAATATACCACATTAGCATTTGATTAATAAATAGTGTATATTTGGTAACCTATTTCTCAGGAGTATAACGCCCTATGAGAAATCATGTACTGTACATGTGTTGTTCACCATGAGGCCAACAATGAAAGATGGCAAAATGTAATCACTCCTGCCTCTCACTGAGAGGGGACTGCGGGAAGTTTCTATTTTAGACTGCCATCTGGAAAGGAGACTACACACCTGCCTGTTGTAAAAACACAGCCTCCTCACTCATACAGTACTTCTGCTGGAAGGACAAAAGGCCGCACGATAAAATCTACATTGCAGGAAGCCCTGCAGTGAAGATATGCATCCCCACTTCTGGGGAGATTATTCATGTTGCACTGTACACTCTGTCTAACAATTTCTATTAAAATTATCCTGATGACAAGAGGACAATCATGCAAACAGGGAATCCCTGGATGTTAGATGAACAGCCAAGTTGGTGACAAAACTTGGGAGACATCTGCTGTTGTTAAATTAATTATTGAAGTCTGTCTGTTTCCCTTTTTTCTGGCAGAAAGTTTTAAATCTTGGATGGTGTACATCTGTTCACTGAGCTACAACAAGAAGGCAGCTTAAAGAGCCTCAATAAAGGATGACAGAGTAGGCAGAAGCTCTAACACCTTACTCTCTCTCTCTCTCTCTCTCTCTCTCTCTCTCTCTCTCTCTCTCTCTCTCTCTCTCTCTCTCTCAGAGGAAGCAGTGAATGAGGTGAAGCGACAGGCGATGTCAGAGCTGCAGAAGGCGGTGTCGGATGCTGAGAGGAAGGCTCATGAGATGATTTCAGCAGAACGCTCTAAAATGGAGAGGGCGCTGGCCGAGGCCAAGAGGCAAGCCTCTGAGGATGCACTAACAGTCATCAACCAGCAGGAGGATTCCAGTGAAGTGAGTATCACAGACCCCCCACCTACACCTTGTTCCTCTCAAATGTTCTTTAATTCGGCACTCTTCAGGTTCCTTGCCTTTCTTTTGTTCCAGCCATCTACCACAACTCCCTTTGTCATCTTTACCCTTTAAGTTTTCCTGTGTTGTGTAATCCTAGTGGATCTCTGACAGTAGCTTTACTGCTGCATACAGCTGGCTTCTCTCTGGTTTGGTGCAACACCATGTTGTCATCAGTATTGCAGAAGCAGCCCAGTTGTCTGTGTAATAAAGGCAGACAGACACAGATGATTGGAGCAGTGTGCCAGGCAGAGGCCATTACAGAGCAGTAGACCACCACCTGCTGGTAACACAAACCAGTGGCCTTGGATCAGGACCTAAAAGCCTAAAAACCAAATCCCTATGTAATGAGAACAAACTAAATTTAGGACAAGAGACATAAATCAGATTACAGAAGGGACTCATTATATTATTCAACACACAATTAAAGGATAAGTTCACAATTTTTCAAATCTCTCTGAAACAATAGTCAGGTGCCAGTTTGAACATTGAAACAGGTTTTGCTCGTTAATCATGGATACTGTCCATGGACACACAAAGGGGAACCTACAAAAAAGACAAAAACTTTAGAAGATATCCACTTGATTATAATAATTTGGACTGTTAAATCCTTTAAGGTTCAGACTAAATGTTTAATACATTTTTGCATAAAACTAGGCCTGTGGATTTTGTCCTCCATAGGACAGGAAAGCACATTAAGAAGGGATTTTTTCATTTACTAGTATGAATAGGAGGAATGATTACAGAACACAGAGCCTTTCAATATTCATCCGAGCACCTGACTGTTGTTTTAAGACAGATTTTAAAAATCGTGAACCTATATATTAAGGTCAGTCAAAAAGAGAAAACTCTGTGATATCCTGGAACAAAAAAAGAGATTTATTTTTATCGACCCACTCTCTCCCCACTGTCTCACCAGAGCTGCTGGAACTGCGGGAGAAAAGCCAGCGAGACCTGCAGCGGCTGCAACACAGCTCGCTACTGCGGCTCCTTCTGCCAACACAAAGACTGGGAGAAGCACCACCACGTCTGTGGTCAAGGCCTGCAGGGGCTACCAGGGGGGAGCAGTGTCCCTCTAGGCACCCCCTCTTCCTCCTCAGCGTCCTCCAGTGCACCACCCACCCACTCGGAGAGCACCCCTCCAGGACCACTGTCCCTAGCAGGCCAGAGCAGTATTGCGGGAGGGGCTGGTAGTGGCAGTGGAAGTGTTTCTGCCAGTCCCAAAGAGAGCAGTTCCAGCAGTGCCTCTCGCTCCACAACTCCAGCTACCCCCGCCCTACTAGAAGCCACCTCTCGCTGATGTCTAACCCTTGACCCTTTTCATGCATACTAATGCGACAGTGCCCGCACTCCACACAAAACCAAACTGAGGAATCTTCATCGCACACATTTCCTTTCCTCTTCCCATTATGTCAGTCCTTGTTTCCCTCTTATCTTAAGCTCTTCTGAAAAATCTTCTCACTACCTGATGACAGACTGGTTTGCTCAACTTTCCCCCATAATACTAGTTCTGTCTTTCTCTCTTTCACAACTGCAAAGATTTCAGCCTGGGGTTCAGTGTAATGTAATACATGAAAACTGCAGTGTCTCACATCTCTGTGTTCAGTAACAGAAACATATCAGATGTGTTTGCTGAGAACATGAGCTTTGACTTGAAGATGTGCCCTCAGTCATGTAAGCATTGTAAATTATGTCCGCATAAGGACATAAGATAAGGGCTGTGGTAAACATCATCGATAGGGGGGATGACTAGACCGATTAACACTTGGATAGGATTTCCCTTTAATTTAGCACCAATGAAAGAACAGTACCCAGCCCTGATATGTGCACTACCAGTCCAAACAGTTCACTGATGGGGCACTTTGTCTACAGTGTCCTAATGGAGACAGGAAAAGGACAAATTATGTTTTTTTAATGGATGAGGGAAGGGGAAAAACCTGTGATGCGATTTTACTCTTCAGAAACACAGCTTAGTATTTATTAAATATTTCTTTCTGGCTTTAAGGGAAAATAAAGAAAAGTCCAAATATTCTAAATAAATAATAATGATGATGATGATGCTGATGATAACGATAATATTGATATGAAAATAAATGAATTTTAAACTGCTAACTACCTTGCTAGCAAGCCAAGAAAATCTACACCGGACTCACCTCTCTGCACCATTGTGAACCCAAATGAATTCAAAGATGAAAAATAACATGATCCAAACCTTTGTATTACACTGCCAAAGTGAGTAAGTAAGCGATAAGGAGAAGCACTCATCTTATAACCAAACGCAAAGCAACATCACCTCCTCAGCAGATAAGCCAGCCCTGAGAGAACCAGGTTGCATAGAAACTGCATAACGGGACCCAGAGATACTCAGACAGTTAAAACTAAATAAACTGACCTGCTTTGATCTGCAGCTGCAGCCTGGAACAAAACTACAGCGATTCCTCAGTGATGGCCCAGACTAGTGAATATGGACAATGCTGTGAACTTGCCTCCAAGAAAGACTTGATGAAATGGATGGAAACCCTGCCACAGTGTGATTTTTGTGAATGGTAACAGAGAGGGTGGAGAGAGAAAAAGAGGAAAGGAAAAGCTACACAGCCTCAAAGGACACGAAGATACATAAATGGAAATGGAGCTGCCAAAAACCTCAAAACAAGCTTGAAAACGTTGTTCCAAGAGGGAATTGCATACCATGGACATGTATGGGAAGATTGTTTTTTTTAAAGCTCCAATGGCGAGGAGATATTTCAAGGAATTGCTGTTACCTTTACATTCAGTCCCTCCTTTTCCAAAGCATGATAAACAGATGAAAGAGCCTAGTGAAGGGTGGTGTAGACTTGGTTCTCCTCTCTCTTTCTACCTCCCCTCACCCCACACCTCCCTTCTATGCTCTTCCCCGACTACTTGACTCAAGTCCGCCCCAAACCCCAGCCTGCTTTGGACAAAGCCTCAGAGCAGTCATGTGGTGAGGGATCAAACCTGCTTGTAGATATTGTTCCTCTTTTCATTTTTTCAATAATGTCTCTTGTCGCTGATGTCCACATGTGCTCCCCGTTGTGTATATCCAGAAAGATGAACTTTTGTTTTGGTTTTGTTACCTTTCATTTTCCTCTTTTATTTTCTGGGCTGAGCAGTGAAGTCACAGCAAGGACACTTGTTTATGAGAGGAAGCCCCCCATAGTACTTATTGTTTGATTTGTTGTATCTATATTAATGAGATGAAACCCCTCTTGTAGAATATTTTGTATTGCTCGCATTGTAAGACAGTGAGAGGACAGAGGTGCAATATGAAGAGAATTCAGCTACTGATGGAACCTCAGCAACTGCCCATAGGGTGTCATATAATATAGATACATATAAATATATTTAAAGTAACATCAGTAACTTAATGTGAATGTACATAGTATTTAAAGAGGTCCAAAAATGTGTTTGCCAAATAACAGAAACCTTTAAAGTTTAATGTCCAGAATATCATTTTCTCACAGTACATTTGTTTCTCAAATTTATCAATTCCTTTTTTACCCTTATACAATTTAAACACTTTAAATTTTCATTGAACTCAAAGTGTCATGTGACCCTGAGTGGAGGAGATTGTTGGTAGCAGAGGTAAAGTGGCTCCATAGAGGACCACAATGGAACATAGCTGAAAATAGATGAAAACAGATTAAGGATGGATGGACTGTACAGGACTTCTAGAGCATTAATTAATTAGGCCTTAATTTACCATCTTAGAAAAAATAATTCTGCAATTTGCTTTTGTTTTGCTTTTGCAGTAAAATCCTGTTATTGTCCCGTACTTCATCCATCCCAGGTCAGTTTACATCCTGCAGGAGGGGACTCAACAGTGGCTCAGTTTCAAATTTAGTTACTTCATGCCAAATTTGGGACATGTCAAAACTTGTCTATTGACTCAATGTGAAACATCACCATCCTTCGGCCTCATGTGCCACTGTAGTGACCCTCTCTCTTGGTCCTCATCATCCTGTGTGTGTGATTAGGTGTGTTTGTTTTCCCCAGGTGCAGAACAGCCGATTACTGTAGGGTTAAATGATATGCCAGTGTTAAGCTACACTAAAGCTAACCTTGAAGCTTATTTTGATACCCCAATCTTTTAATTGTTGCTTTGTTTTTATGGATTATTGTTTATTTGTAAAGATGTAATTTGAGTATAAGCTGAAGATCATAGACAGCCATGAGGGTAGCATCACCCCTTTAGGGTTTATTTGAATTTTTGGCCTTTTTTCAATATGTGACAGGCAGCATACGATCACCAGAGGTTTAACTCACTCCAACAGAGTGCCTGTGGCAGTCATGCTCAAGCAAATTTCACAGTGATTAACCTTACACAGTTAGCCTCATAAACACTTGGACCAAACTTGGGAGGAAAAGATATCTTTATATTATCAGTGGGTGGCATAGCAAAACATTAAAACGTTTCTTTTGTTGCTTGCTTTCAATCAACCACAGATTGTTACAATGAAAAATTACTCCTTTATTTTTTACTATCTGAGATATATAATTCAAACAAGATAAGCTGCAAGGTACCCCTGCATCTGTGTGTAGCATTTCTGTATGTGTGTTATAATTACCTTAATTTGGTTTTGACCTCAGCCTTTTTGTGTCATTTGCTTCTTCCCCCCCTTGTCTAATTCCTCCTCCACAGACCACTCCTCACAACCCCCCCTCACACACTTGCTACCTCCTTTGACCATACAGCTAACCACCAGGAGAGGTTGACCTGGACTTTGAAAAGCTGGGCTGAGAGCAGACATGGAAATGCAACACTCAAAACTGATCATATCTCTCTGAAAATGCTAAGGAAATTGAAAGGAACTGCCATTACTGATGATGTGGAGGACTATTTATTACCATCAGACCTCACCTTTTCGATCATTTCCAGCTAACAAAACAGATACTGCTGGATTTTTAGTAAAAATCTTTATATTATAACATAGGGTACACACACAGTCAAGCGTGCATATTACCAAACTGAACACAGCATCAACCATGACATGCCATTTGTTGTCCAAAACCAATAAAAGCACAGACCAAAGTACTCCTGCATCGCCATAGTAGGCTTTGACATAGTGTGTATTGACAGACCAGAAATAATAAGGTTAGAAGCTCCACTATACCAGTTAACCAAAGCGTCTGAAATACACACGCTCAGAGCACAAGAGTGAAGGGTGCGCTCATGTTTCAAATGTGTAGAACTCACATTCAAGCAATCAAAGCGCTTGTTGTGCACATATTGAAAAGTGCTTCTGTAAAAACAATAGCGGCATCTCCTTCAGAAAGCCTATACTGATTGGGTGTTCTCACAGTTACAAAGCCTTGCAGAGATAAAATGAATGCATGGTGGGCATGTGTTTTTGTGTGAATGAGAGTGTGTGTTTTTGTAAAAAAAAAAAAAAAAAAGAAAGAAAGAAAAAGAAAAAAAAGATCCCTTTTCTTCATGCCTCTGTACTAACTACTTGAAACCTTCAGAGCTTTAATGAAACATCCCAGACAGACTATAGTTGCAGAGCAATTCACAGTTTGCAGCTTTCTGCAGTAAAACATTGTGTTTGTGTAGAATATCCACATCAAAACAATGTTATAATGACAGTTCCTTTCAATCCTGAGTGCTTTGCGTGTGCATCCTCATCTGCAAGTAAGCCCTCAAACAAACAAAGCCAAACCCAATAGACCACTTATTAATGACCAAAATGCAACCAAAAGCTACAACTATTTTTGCTTTGATTCCTCTTTGGTTCATGTTTTTGAGTTATCTCCCGGCATTAGAGAACTTTCGGGGTCGAAACTGTCCTTCACTGAGATTCTCCCTCCTGATTTCATTCATCAGGTCAAACCTGTTCTGTTCAGCTGGGTATGTAAGATACATTAAGTCATGAAACAAAACAAGATTTGTACCGATGTGTCATATACTTTTCCCTGCACTCTGTGAAGATATTGTAGATGGCAAACGCATAAGGGCTCTGCTGTTGTGAACACCATCCAAGGGTCTCCCAACACTTTACAGTCATAGCAGTCACTTTTCTATTTGTTTAACTATGTACATGATATGGGCAAAACGCATGTTTAGAAAAGACAAATATTAGCAGGTTGGCATTTTGTCTCTCCCTACCCCAACCAGTAACTCTACCAATGAAGTTTCAAGGCTCATCTGAAGCGATGGTGACACGTCCTCCCTGTGAAACAGGCACTGATGAAGTAGGAAGCTAAAGTGGCAAACAGTGGATACAGCACTTGTTTTCCCGAAAAAAAAAGCCATGGCTCAGGATGGTCCTGTTTTTACCTTTACATAAATTGAAAAAAAAGGTTTATGTTTTTTTAATGTGTAGGGAAGCATTCTATACTGTATTGTGCAATACATTGTTACAGAAAAAAAAAAGTTTCTGTAGGAAAGGTTGGCGCTTTGAAGATTTTTCTCCTTTTGTTTTTATTTCCCTCTTCAAAAGGTCCTGTTGCCGTTTTTAGATGAAGTAAACTGTGCCAGAAGAATTAAATTCTGATTTGTATTTATTTCTTGCATGCTTTCCTCCCCTGTTGCTACCGCTCTTTAACTGTTCGCTCTGTTGGATGTGTGAAGCTGTAAAACATTCTAATTCAGGTTATTGTCTGTGTTGAACAATGTAACTGTGTAATTAAAACATGAAATGAAGTATTCATCACTCTTGATGCTTTTCTTCTTTAAATGCAGGCTTATTCAGAGATTGTACTCCCAGAAAATAAAACAAAAATCAGTTATTATTGAATCATCACTAATGCAAAGTTTATTATATAAAAAAGTCTTATCACATGTCACATACATGTCACATACAGACAAACAAAACAAATCACACATTTAAAATGTGGGATTCTCGTCCCCTTGTATTTTTGAATTGGATTATTTTGTTCTACACCTGATGGTTTTTTTTCTATTTGCATAAAAATTTACAATATTAAATTTTAAGTACTGTAATGTCATTTTAGAGTAGTTGTGTGCGCTACTGTTTAAAAGGGTACTCCAGCTATTTAATATTGCATGTTCCCTAAAGTTGGGGAACTCATGAGAGAGCAACAGTGGCAGAGATATTCTGACCTTTAAATTCGGGACACTGAATCCCATGCTTCCCATAGTCAGTGATGAAAAGTAACTATGTACATTTACTTATCGTACACTAAGTGCAGTTGTGAGATACTTGTACTTTGCGTGACTATTTCATTTGATGCTACTTTATGCTTCCATTTACTACATTTCAGGGGGAAATATATACTTTCTACTCCACTACATGTGTTTGACAGCTTTAGTTACTTTTCAGATGTGTATTGGACACAATGGATAATATAATTATAGTAGTTTTAAGATACAACACTATAACGCTATAAACTATAATGTAATGTATTGCATCTTTTTGTTAGACCCTCCCTCTGTAATAAGCAGGTGTCTTCCCAGGCTGTCATTTCTACAGTTTTACAAAAAACAAAGTTTTGGTCCACTTAGGCCTGCTAGCCTTCTCCTGAGCTTTTAACTGCATCTTACTGTCTTCCTCAGAGGATGGAGTTTACTCCGTTGTAATGGAGATAGTTTAGCTAGCATCACTTCAGAGCCACTGAAGACCTTATACAACTGTCTTTCCATGAAATGAAGTGGTCCGCATTAAAACACATTATGTGCATTATGTTCAAAATTGTTGTCTTGAAAAGGAAAACAATAACCCACTTTTTCAGGAACCTCTTGTAGTAGGCTACTGTATCCTGAAATATGCTAAATCTTACATAGTTTTAGCATTCTTGGAAGATAGCGAGTTTAAATGATATGAAATGGTATGAAATGGGGTTTGTTTTTAGTTTTTTTTAAACTGGTATTACTACACCCTGTGATTAAACCTGCAGTGCAGAACTTTTACATATAAATATGCGTCCATTACATTCCAGCTCTTGCCAAACGAGTTCACTAGGGTTGGGTACCTTTCACATTTGAACCGAAACCAGTACCGGTACCCGCTGTTCGGTATCAGTACTCAACAGAACTTCAGTTCGATACTTTAATTTAAATCTTTTTCCTATTTATTTTGAACATTTTAAAAACAACATAAAAAACAGTGTGTAGTGAAATGTTAGTGGTACCTGTCCAGCAAAGATAAAGATACATTTAACACACACACACAAACAAGTAAATATATAAAACATAGATAACAATGCTATATATAAGCATATTCACATGGGTTATTTAGCCTTTATTAACCATATTTCTTCTAAACATATTTCTTCATGTGTTTGTTGTTAGCACTGTTTTCCCACAATGCATCTATGTAGCTGTAGCGCTATAATATAGTTAAACATGGTGACACCATGACTGAGTTTAGTAAGTATAATGATCTTCATGAGATTTCTCTACAAATAACACTGCAACCAAGAGCATGAAATAAACAACTGTCGAACAGGGACACAACATCCTGCTCTGTAGTGCTCAGCTCATGCGTTAGCTCAGGAACCATGATTCTGAATGTACAGATATTTAACACTGTGCTAGTATTGACATAGTTCGGTCAGTACTATTAAAAGTACTGACCTTGGTACCCAACCCTAGAGTTCACACAATGTTGATTAAGCCTATCACAACCAGATAAATCTCTCTGTATTTCAGTATTTTCAGTTTTTAATCTGGTGTTTGATTTGACTCTCTCATGTTGACCAGATGAATGTATGAATATAGACTTCCGCCAGCCGAGCCGGCTAGCTTCCTGTTAGCTGCTTGCTAACTCGAATGGGGATAATACAATTTAATCGTGCAGGTCTTCTAGACTTTCCAAATGTTATCAGACTGAATGGATCAAATTCTGATTGAGACACAAGTCATTTGGTGGGGTTTTTGTGACGCTCAAATCAATGTATCCACTTACAGTCACAGGGGTAGGGAGGGAGTAGGCTATAGTGGAGTCTATATCGTAAGCACGTTAACAGTGGATTGAACTCGCTGAGGTCAGCGTCGACGAGCCGAGCTTCTTGGAACATTCTCCTCATGTTTTGCAGAACCTGCAGGTAGATTTAATTACTCCCACTGCCAGAAGGGGTCAGACAAAGGTCCTGCACCCCAGCTTTAAAAAAAAAAAAGAAAGAAAGAAATGTTCTGTCAGTTGTGTCTAACTTACCAACCGAAATTATGTTTAAAAAAAATCACTTCTGCTTTTAATAAATATTTACATTCAAATTTTGTTAGTCTGTTTGGGAATTTAAAATAATTGAACGTATGCGCACATATCATCATTTATTATATCAAATGATAACAAAATAACAATTTACCAGTTGTCCATCATGGTTGTGAGGTGGGGTGGGGAAGGTTACCAGGGCAACGGGAAGGGCCCTTTCTAGATGCGCCACTGGGAGGACCCCCCCCCCCCCCCCCCCTCTCCAGCTCCTCTCTCACCTGCATTCCGTTGTCAATCAATGCACCACCACGTCATGAGTCTTACTCACAGGTGATACCTATTAGGTTTTCTCCTGTGCGATCAGGTGTTGCGTCCGTGGACCTTCAAACCGTTTCCTTCCTGTGTGTGAGATATTTCTGCCGGCGTTTTTTGGCAAGCTGCAGTCGGCTTTGCAGATGCCATGTTTGAGCAGTGAGCATGGCGGAAAATCATCTGGAGTACGGCTACCTGGAGGGCGAGTCCATCGTGGAGCATTTCGCCGAGGACCCAGTGAGTATCATTGTATTTAGCGTAAGAGTGAAACAAAGGGATGCTGTCGCGTTTGTTTGTTTGTGTGCACGCACGTCAGCAGAGCGAGCAGATGAGGGCTGGCACGTTGTTGGACAAACAAGCGCAATAAGCTACGTTGTGTTGTAACATCATGTCACTGATGAACAGGACGTTATGTGCAAAGACCGACAGAACAGAGCCACATATAACATGCTGAGTGACCGTAAAATGCACTGTCTGCATTCCCAGATGAAATACTAAGCATATAGCATCACTGTGAATGACCAAACAACTGATAAAACCCTGTTTCACATACTATCCAGAAAGCTATAGACTCTGACGTTCATATTTTTATTTATTTATCTACTACCATTTCAACATCTTTGAGGGGCATTTGGGGCTTTTACATGTCCATTTTTATTGAGAAATAAATGATAATTGACCAAGCAACCTATTCATCCAGGTCATTTAATTTAGGTAACAAACCCATCATTTAAAAAAAAAAAAAATCATAATCCAGGATAAAGAAAAGACGAGAGTCAATCACTCAACATGGTGTTTTAATATACCTGTGGTTAACTAAATTAAAAGACAAACCTACATTAATGTGTTGGGCCACCAGAACAGTGCTACACATCTCTTGAACTCTGCTGGCGGGTTTGACACCATAATTTTAAAAAGACAGTCCTTCATGTAGTGTTTTGTTGAAGGTGGAGAGCTTCGTCATCAGCCTAAAATATTGCATACTGAAGGTGTTTAATTGGGTTGATCTGGTGACTGTGAAGGCCATAGCATGCTATTTACATCATTGTCATACTCATCAGATGAGTCAGTGACCCCCCTCATGCCCTGTATGAAAGTATTCATCCACTCTTTTATTCAGTTGTTTTTATCCTTAATTTGTCCGTGTCATCAAGCCCAGTGTCTTCAGGTGCTGGTTTCCATGTTTGTGTGTTGCAGGAGTTGGCGGCCATCAAGGCCAGAGTTCAGGAGCTGGAGATGGAAGAAGAGACAGAAAGGCTGAAGGAGGAGGAGGAAAGATGTGATGCTGCAGAGATGCAGCTTCTGACCAGCAGCCCGCGGCCTGGTGAGACAGCCTGTGGTTTCTTCCGTGACTTGCTGTACAGCTTAACACTGATTTATGCCTTTTTGTAGGTTTCAACAGCATATTTTTAGCCAGGTGTGCAGCATCGCAGCCTACAGGCAGGTGAGGTAACCGCGTCACCATCTGGCTAACACCTGGGACACTTCACTGTGGTCATAACAGCGTTCACATGTGCCTCATCACTGCCCAATGAGACGAAGTAGTGAGCCCCAGAGAACCAGAAGGGTCCTCCTTGCTGCCTGTGGCTATTTTCTGCCTCTGTGGCTCTCTTCATCCCTTTCACACTCCCCTTCTCTTCTTCTTGGTTCCTACTCCGAACAGAGGGGGGGGGGGGGCAGATTGTGAAATATGTATTGTCAAAGATGATGCAAGTAATCATTGTGTTCAGTTTACCTGGAGTGACCCCCTGTGTCTTCATTTTCTTGTTTCCTCCACAGGGCCTTTCTACAATATGACTCCTGAGGAGAGGATAGATGCAGACAACAGATCTGTCTATGTAGGAAATGTAAGAATGATATATTTACTCTCTCCATACTAAGCATGTTTTTTTTTTTTTTTTTACATCTCTGATCTGACACACTGTTGAACAAATCCCAGGTAGACTATGGAGCTACTGCCGACGAGTTGGAGATCCATTTTAACGGCTGTGGTCCCGTCAACCGAGTGACCATCTTGTGCGACCGGTTCACCGGCCACCCCAAAGGGTGAGTTCAACTTGAGCAAACAATTCTTTGATCATAGAATACAACTATAAGTGTGCCTTAATTCAATTTCAAGTACCCAGCATCCAAGTTTATCTACTTTTTATGGATGTTGGTCTTTTCTCCTCCCCTTTCACAGCTTTGCCTACATTGAGTTCTCAGATCGTGACTCTGTGCAGAGTGCTATTGGTTTACACGAGACCTTGTTCAGAGGAAGAGTCCTTAAGGTGAGGAGCATTCACAACATGCCTGGCTGAACTAGTTATCTACAGTCTCATGTCAGTGAAATCACTGGTTGCACACACACACAGCTCACTGAAGGAAGTTTTATAAAGCAAAGTATATGCAACGACTTAATACATGGACTAAAGCAAAGGCTCTTGGCCTCAAACTGTCGGTCTTAGGCTGCAGCACATGTGAATTATGTTGCAAGAGCGGTGTACTCTGCTGAGATTAGGCTAAGAAGGCTGACTGTTTATGTATGCAGCTCAGATGATCTACAAGTAGCAGGACCTTATTCGGAGGGGCCAGTCAACAGTAACACTTTCTCATGGCTGTGGCTGCATACATCTAAAACTTAAAAAAAGCAACTTAAGGTATATAGATAGAAATGGTTACAGTAAGGTAATAGGCCAAAAATTGTAAAGGGATTTTTGCCAGTAGGATCTGGGATTTTGATGGGTGAAATCCAAGAGATACCCTTTATGTTGTGTTTATCACTTCTACAAATTTATGATTAATCATTTCCTCATTTGAATGTAAGACCTGACATCTGGTCTAAATAACCTTACTCATAGTTTGGTGGAAGTAAAAATGTTGATGTCATGTGACCTGCAGTTGACACAATTTTGACTTTAGTAAGGTTCCTTTTTAAAGCAAGCCCGTTATAACAGCCATCTAGTTATTTGCCTTCTTTTAAACTGATCTTGGATGTGAATAAACTTGATGTGCAATTGTCAGATCTGTGTCAAGACGTTATTTTTAGTTTAACTGTAAACACTATCAATCATCCTGAATAATACAATTAACAGCTTCCTTCATTTCAGGTAATGCCTAAGAGGACTAACATGCCAGGGATCAGCACCACAGACAGGGGAGGGCACCGAGGTGGCCACACCAGAGGCAGAGGACGGGGCTTCCGTCCACCCCGATACCAGAACAGCTCTCGGGGCAGGTTCAGGTACCAGTCAACCAGACCACAACACCAAACACCCCACCCTTACTATGGAGGCCCATCAGTGGGGAAGAGACAGTGGGGAAACATGGATTACCATGAACAGATGCCTAAACGTTACCCATGTCTTCTCCTCATCACCCCACCATCAGAGGAGTTGGGGGCAGGGTCGAGTGGACAGCATTACCCCCAGCAGCGCTAGCACTACCTGCTGCTTGCACACCAAGTGGATGAATAGACTGATCATTTTAAAGAGCAAATGTTTCCAGGCATTATTGAGTTGAGAGAGATTTGACTTTACAAGTTGCATCCCTGCATCAGTCCTTCATGTAGATGTGAAAAAATCAAGAATGGGATCAGGGATCCTTCGCAGAGGTGTTGCATTGTAAGCTTGTGTTGCTGTGAATGCATGGGACAATCCTCAAATTGTTATGCAGTTGCGTCTTACCGTTTTTACAAATTGATGCAAATGTTTTGTGTTGCTGCCTGCAATGTAATGTATAAATCCTCCCTATGTATAACTCAAATTCTTTGCTATGTAAGTGAATAAATAAAAACAATTGTTTGGCGCTATTTGTAGTAAAATGACGCTTGTACAGTGATCAACAATTACATTTTATTACACATGCATTTCAATAATCAAAGCATCACAAACAAATACGGATTCAAGGGTGTTATGTACAGTGGAGACTCAAAAGAATGGATGGAGGAGATGTCAGCCAGTTTGAACCATCATTCCAGATACGATACCATCGAAGGCCCTGCAGAGTTGTTATTCAACAATTACACACTGCTAGATTGAAAACAAAATATCAGTGACCAAAATCTTCAGATATTATTTTCACAAGAATTAACTCACTTGGACTGAATAGTGTCCCCGGGATTGTGGAATGGGTTGCACATTACATCTGTAAAGGAGTTGTGCAATTTTCTGAACATCTGAAAGAAAAGAAAATATGTTAGTACACAAATGTTCTAAAACTGAGAATATACAAGAGAATACTTGTTCAATTGAGCCCAGATACTGTAACTGATGAGAAAATGTGGAAAAGCCATTCCTTATCTTTCGTTAAGATCAGAGCTGAGGCATATCGAGACCAAAAAGGTTTAATGCATACAACGCAAAAAGAACAGTTTGTGGATGTACCAAACACAAATTTCAAGTTGGACGATTGAAGATTTGACTGGGTTTGAACATGCTTAGGTGCTCGATGGCCTCAACTTACACTTCTTATTTCATTGTCCCGCAATGATGTATTTGACGAGTCCACAACAATGACAAATTTCACCTTGGAGTTGGTTACGTACCCATATCTAGTTAACAAGTCAAGGATGTTGGGGTTTCCCTGGAAGATACTGTTTATGGGCAATGGTTCCTGTTCCATTGAACAAAATGACAATATTACTTCTTACTTACTTCTCACATTTGACATCCTTAAAAGCTTTCTGGAACAACAACAGTAAGACAACTAAAACTTTGAAAACTGAAATAGGGCATATGTAAATATTTCACCATCTCTCTTGGGTTAGGAGAGATACTGTGCATTTATGTTCCTTAATTGTAACAAAGATGTGTTACCAATCTTGCTAAAAGATAATTAAATCTCAGGCTGTAGTAGAAGAAAAATTAAAAAATAAATCAAACACTTGGACCACTTGTCTTGTGGGCTTTTCCACCCCTTAAAGGACAGATTCATAATTTGTGTGTGACTTACAACAACTGCCATATGTGAAAATGATTACTGAAATAGGTTTTTCTTGCCATAATCATTCCTCCTTATCATACTGGCCATTAGAAGATCCCTTCATAATGCACTTTTAATGTAAGTGAGGGAAGCCAAAATCCACAACCTTCCTACTGTGAACTGAAGAAACACTGTCCAAAGACACTTGATATGACTATCTGATCTGAAGCCTCATATAAGCTTCAGATCAACTTTTAGATTTTTTTTTGGTTTTGTTTTATGTTTATTTTACACAAAATGTCAGTTCACACTGCGGACGCTGGTCCCACACTTACAATTACCTACAGTAAAGAAAACCACTTTCAGTGTTCATATGGGCGCCTGACTGTTGTTTTAAGACCAGATTTAAACAACTGTCAACCTTTAAAATAAAAAAAAATATGCATAAGGATACACTTTGAAGTCTTCAGTGGGGTATAGCAGACCCAAGTACAGCTCTCTCTGGTCTCCCAAAGCTTTGCCCACAGCTGAGATCTTCTCCTCCACCACATCCAGAGAAGTGTGCACAGTGTAGTGAAACTTCAGCTCATTCTGAGTAGGCACACTGCGGATATACAGCGGGTAGTTCTGGGACACGACACGAAATACAATAACGAGTTTAGTTTAAACCAACTGAATAAAACATCAACACAACAAAGATATGGACATATATTTGACAGCAGCTGAGTTAGCCTAAAACAATGCTAATGTTTATCTTCTGAGTCTCACAGAACATCAACAATCGCTCAGAGAAAATTATGAGATCATGTAAAAATATTAAACAGTCAAAAAATAGGGGGTGGTTTGAAGTTGTGCCATTAATGAACAGCTATAATTACCTCTTTTGCGATCACTGCTATGCACACCGCCATGTTAGTGTTCCTCCTCTGCGCTGTCAGCTGTTGTCACGTGAGATATGCTGCATTAAGGGCCGTCGGAAAAAAGGGTGTAAAAAAGAGCAGACACTTTTTTTTAGTAGCTACCAGATGTTTTAAGTTCTGTGTTTTAACCGTATGCAACTGATTTATATTATAGGTGTCCGATCTTACTTTTGTTATATGTTCAATGTATTATTATTTCCTACCAATATTATATATTTAACTGGGAACATCAATGTTTACCAAGAACCACTGAAGGCACCAAATACCGAGGGACTGCATTTTCAGACTGTGAAACGCTTTAAATCTAAAATATAACGTTACCACATTATTTTGGGACAGTGAGGCAGACTCTGTTAAAGCATAATATAATATAACATAATAAATTAAAATAACACATCGAAAAAAACATGAGCTCTACTGCGTATGCGCAAGTGTTGCACTGAAGACTCGCACGAAGGTAAACAAACCACTTCCTCGAAGTTGATGCTCATATGACCAGAGCACAGCAGTGCGAGTGATGTCTACTCAAACTTTGGCTTTCTTTTGTGCAATAATATGTTGCTCCTGGAAAGAGAAGGCGTTCGCTGTTTCATCTCCAAACATAATCATCATGCTCATGGATGACGTGAGTTGTTTTTCTTTTATTAGGCTTCTGTTCATCATCACATCAGCAGAAAAGTGCTGCTTTACCAGTGACTTACAGCTGTGAATGAATGTACGGCTGAATCAAAATCTCTGTTCTCTGTCATGTGTTCTGATGAGTACTGTTACTGTCATTTCAGCCTGTACAAGTGTGCCTGCATGTGTGTTTTGCCTTTCTGGGTGTATACGTGCACCTCTTTGAAAAACAAAAACAAATAAAAAACTCTCCATTCTTGCCTTGTGCTCCTCAGATGGGTTGGGGGGACTTGGGGGTATTCGGCCAGCCCTCTAAGGAGACCCCCAACTTGGATGCCATGGCTGCTGAAGGCATGTTGCTTCCAGACTTCTACACTGCAAACCCGCTCTGTTCCCCATGTGAGTCAGCTGAAGATGTTGTGAAACTTAACATGAATCAGGCTTTCCTGTTTTACTAAATGCTAGTCATTTTGATGTCTTGTTGAAGCTGCCTTTTCTGTCACTGTACTGTCTGTTTTTATTGTCACATGCCTGACACCTGCTGATGTCAGGCATAAACTCAACACAAAGTGACCTGGTGCCAAATTGCACTTTTGTATATCACCTCATACAAATACAACATGTAAAACAGAGAACAGTATGTTACAGCAATGCTACACTATCTAACGGATGGCATCCATTACATTCAGAATAGAGTTTGTGACTGTTTGTTTATAAAATACTCTTAAAACCCTGCCAACAAACTTTAGAAATGCAAAGCAGAATAGCTGCTTTTGTTCTTTTTACATTGAAATATGGAGGTACAGGTTTTCACCTGACAGAAGTGATTTGTAAACATAATTTAGATGAACTGCAGCCATTTTTAGCAGTTAACGTGGACTGATGTGCAGTAACTGAATATGCACCTTAGCCTTTCCTTTTCTTTAAAGTACTTTATCTTTTTACAGCACTTTATGATCATATTTTACCTTATTTAATAGTTATCTATTTTATGTGAGTGTATGTTTGCGCAGTGTGAATGGAAACAGTTTTCTCTTATGAGAGACAGCAAATTTCGTTGTATGATAACATGCTATGACAATAAAGGCATTCATTCATTCATTCATTCATTCATTCATTCATTCAGTTGATTAAGAAGGTCTTGGTGGATGCAGCTGATATACAGTGCTGTGCAAAAGTCTTAGGCCACCACCATCATACAAACAGAAAATACAGGAACTATGTACACAAAATGTAACATTAATTATTAATCATTATTATTATTATTATTAATTAAGGTTCCATTCCATTTATGTTTAAGAGAGCCAAGTTCCTGCTATTGCTCAAGTGTAAGAGGAGGTCACAGTAAATACTTGCCACTTTAGCCTATAAAAGCTGTTTTCTCTTCTATTGTTTTCCTATTTTTTTAATACTGCATACATATTTCCTGTATTTTCTGGTTTTGTTCTATTGCAGAGACTGAGAAATAATTACATATGGTCATTATAGCATTGCTAAAACAACAAGTCTAATGGTGGCCTAAGACAGTACTATATATCTGCAGACTATAAGCAAAGTGATGAGGGACTTTGAGGTGTGTCAGCTGAAAAAGATGATGTGGAAATGTCATTAATATATTATTAATATTTAATGATTAATGTTAAATTTTGTGTACATATTTCCTGTATTTTCTGTTTGTATGATGGTGGTGGCCTAAGACTTTTGCACAGTACTGTAACTGAATATAGACAACAAATTTGAGATGCATGTCATGCTGTTTTTATATTAACTAGGTTATTAAGGTACACCTGTTGAATTTTTTTAAAAAACTGATCAAAGCACTGTAACAATTTGGCAAATGTATTTGTAATTACCACTGTGTGTGACATTTGTGCTGGAAAGAAAGCAAGAACATCACACTCAACTGTATTTGTTTGACAGTACAAAATCACTTTTAACACCAACATATATAAACTCTAATGACTTTTTCTGTCATTTTAACCACAGCCAGAGCTGCACTTCTCACTGGGAGGCTGCCTGTTCGAAATGGTTTCTACACCACTAATGCCCACGCCAGAAATGGTAAACTCACAATATACCCTTACTATGCAATTTAACCAGTTCCAAATAATTTCCTTCAGACTTTCTCATTACTTGGTCTGTAATGCATGTAAGTATGCAATAAAATCATGGAAAGTTCTGTGTTGCCATTATTTATAGCATACACACCACAGGAGATAGTTGGAGGAATCTCCAAGGATGAGATCTTGTTACCGCAGATGCTGAAGAGAAAAGGCTATGTCAGCAAGATAGTTGGCAAGTGGTGAGTTCTTATAATTTAGGCATTGATGTTAATAATGACAACACTCTAAATGAATTAAATGACATGGTCGGTTAGTATTACAAATTAGTAAATGAACTGATAATATAAAATTAATTTTATGATTTGTATTATTATATACTATTATTTTTTGCATTTTGTAGCCAATTTACTTTAACTGCTGATCCCTTTTCACCGAATACAATGATCAGTAGATTTATGAATGTAGTTTTCCAGCAATTGATTTGAATCATTTGTAGTACTGCATGAAAATCATTCAACAAGATTTTAAACGTGTTTGAGATTCATCCCACAGAGCATCACCTGCCTTTAGTTTTTATTCTGTAGTATTGTAGCTGAAATGTTTCACAACATTATCAATGAAAACATAATGTTTCAGTAATTAAAGTCGACACGATGTTGGCTGTGATCGATTATGTGTCTCAACCGAGTCTCGAGTCTCTGCAGGATAATTTAGACGCTGTACTGAACTGAATAGAAACCAATGAATGCCTGAAAATCAAAAGTATGCGGTGTGCTGGGAAATGGTCTGCAGTAAATTATGCACAGCATATGTGATTTAATTAATGCCTACACTTTGGTATGGTTAGTTAGTTTCATTGGTCTTACAGTATGTGAAAGCACTTTATTTCTTACTACAGGCATCTTGGCCACCGACCACAGCACCTTCCTCTGGAGAATGGCTTTGATGAATGGTTCGGTGCCCCAAACTGCCACTTTGGTCCCTACAACAGCAGCATCAGACCCAACATTCCTGTCTACAATAACTCTGAGATGGTTGGCAGGTAGTATCACACATGAGCACACAGATGTACATAACAGCTGACACAGAATTACACAAAATCTATAAAAATATCTTCTTTCCCCATGACTCAGTTGAATAGTTTGGCTGGCTGTGTCTGTGGATGAGTCGAGTGTCTCCCCTCCTCTTCCTTCTCTGTACCAGCTGTGCTTGTGTATTCCATTTTCCGCCCATTTGTTTCCCCCAAAACAGCCATATGTGTATTCAGGGTCATTGGAACTGGCAGCCGGGCGTGTTTTTTCGCTTAGCCGTGGGTTTAATCAGCGCAGCATACGTGGGCCCTGGACAGACATACACACGCAAATAGACACGCATACAAACAGACACACGCACACCCTCAAGAGACGGCAGGTTGCGTTGGCTGTGTGCGAGGACACCTGGAGGAAGTGAAGCATAAGAAAGAGAGATGCCTGTCACTGCTTCTCTGCTCGCTGCGCCACGCTTCAGCAACACCTCATAACAGTTCCCTCTGCTCAACTCTACTGAGACTTCCCAAATATGTCTTTCACTAAATTCTCCTCACAGTCTGTGTGAGGGAAATGCCTCTATGGTCTTAATGATATTGTCTGTGGTAGTTTAGGTCAATTCTGAGGCAGACTGAAAGGACTGACAATACAATCAAGTCTGTGTAAAAGAAATATTTCATGTGGTTGAATGAGCAGAGGAGAAATGGCTTCATGTGGCCTCAGCAGGTGTTCATATGGGATGGTGCCTAACTAATATTGAAGGTGTAGTTAATAAATCATGTGAACGTTCTTGTTTTCCAGATACTATGAGGAATTTCAGATTGACAGGAAGACTGGAGAGTCCAACCTCACACAGATCTACTTGCAGGTGAGTTAAGGTTCTATTCTTATTTAAACTCTCTCAGAGGTGCAAAGAGTATCACTTCATTTTGTTAAACATTTCCTTTTGTAAAGCAATTAAATCATCTAGTGCAATTAAAGCCTGATTTTGGCCTTTGATCATTACTGTGCCTTCTACCAGCAGAAGTGGATTGTTGACTTTTGCACATACTGATTATCTCTGCCGCCTACGTCAGTCCTAAAGGAATCAAAAGCAGCATGCAGAGACACACCGCATGCATGAGAGGTGTAATATGTCATCACAGGAAGAGGATGGGTCTGTCAAGCAGAGCTTTGTAAAGCTCCTATTAGCATGTCTTATGGGACTAGTCTGGTGTCAGTAGCACAGTTAATAATGTGAGAGTGAATGAAAAAAAAACATAAAATATCAGATTGGATGGATTTGTTGTTGTTAAAATGTCTTTTGTTACTCAAAGTGACAATAAAGTTTAATCAGTAAATTGGCAGCTGAGTGCTTAAAAACAGATTGGAATCAGTCTGTGGTGAGAACGAGAGAAAGAGGTGATATACCATACGAGCTTTATAGCAGTACTGTGAAAAACACCACAGTAAGTCATTTGACATCTGCACTGACAGTGTTGTAACTGTTTCTCGCACCTCCTACATCATACAGGAAGGCCTCGACTTCATACTCCGGCAGACTCAGGCCCAAAAGCCGTTCTTCCTATACTGGGCACCTGACGCCACTCATGCCCCTGTCTACGCCTCCAAGCGCTTCCTAGGGAAGAGCCAGCGAGGCCGGTAAATTAACACCCTACATTACTGACTCTTTTATTGATATACAGTGCTGTCAGGCAGATGCATGGATGCAGGTTACACATGA
The DNA here is from genome assembly GCF_963691925.1 of Scomber scombrus. Classification (NCBI taxonomy): domain Eukaryota; kingdom Metazoa; phylum Chordata; class Actinopteri; order Scombriformes; family Scombridae; genus Scomber; species Scomber scombrus. The sequence goes on from NC_084970.1 coordinate 23,603,049, forward strand.
ATATATTTGTCAAGGGGAATTTGATGCACTGTGATTGGTTGCAGGTATGGAGATGCAGTGATGGAGCTGGACTACAGCATTGGTCAGATCTTGTCACATCTTCGGACTCTGGGCATCGAAAATAATACCTTTGTCTTCTTAACTTCAGACAATGGAGCTGCTCTTACGTCTGGCCCAAATGAGAGTAAGCGCAACACTCAGACAGGATTTTTTGTTTGTGAGCTAGTCCTTTTCTGTATTCATATATATATGTGTGTGTGTGGTCATTAATTCATGTGTTTTTATGCTTCTGATTCTTCAGGTGGCAGTAACGGGCCATTTCTTTGCGGGAAGGAGACCACCTATGAAGGGGGCATGAGGGAGCCAGCAATTGCCTGGTGGCCTGGTCACATCAAAGAAGGCACGGTGAGAATACCCCGGTGGTTTTACCCAATAAAGTCTCCAAGAAGAGATCATTGACTAAATCCCTACCATCTTCTCTGGAGACCAGGCGTTAAGCTAGAGTTGCCCGGGTAGATTCAGTGCCAGGTTTTTCTTTCTTCTAAGCACCGTCACTTCAATATGTTATGCCTATCAACAGGTACCAGAAACTGAAAATGTTCTCTGTAAAGCTGCAGGCAATGTACAGCACTGTAAATCAGGTTGAGAGTAAATGAATAATTATTTCACTAATCCTCTGTATTGAATAGTTGTCGCTTTTTGTTTCTTTTGTGTATTATTTACCACTTTACACGTGCACACTCTGACACGCTGGAGTTGCAAGCAGTTAATCTTTGCTATGTTCATCTTCTATCGAGCGATTGAACTCCATACACAGCGTAGATCAACTGCGTGATTGCAGCCACGAAGCATGTGGGTGCTTTTTCCATTGTTTTGCCAAATATTTTTGGCTGGAATTAATGCCCCAACTATCTCTCATTCCTCCCTCCCCCTCCCCAAATTTAACCCCCCCACCCACACCGTGATCCTCTAAGCTTGTGCGTTCTGCAAATGACTTTTAATTGTATTAGGGGCAGCTGTGACACGGGACTGTGACGCAGAGGGATTTGGTGGAGGAGCGAGCGGAGGCTGCAGTCTGCAGTAAGCCTTGCCCCTGGCTCATCTCACAGGGGTGTGCTGGGGCCTGATAGCACTGCAGAGTAGCGAGGGAGAGGGGGATTGGGAGCGTCTTAAGCGGCTAATCTGTTTGTGTGTTTGCTGAGGTTGGATTGAGCCGTAATGAGGACTTCAGTATCTGAATATGCCAGGCGCTCAGGATAAAGGAACGAAAGGGTGGGGGGGCTGGTGGAGGGGAGGGTGGGGGGGTGGGTTGCAGGGAAGGAAGCAAGGAAGAAGTATAAGAGGTGGCTGGTGTAGCAAAGAGAAAAGGAAGAGGAGTACTAAAGAAGCTGGCACTGCCACACTGCCAGGAACGTTTGTTGTGTTCACAGGGCTTTGCTGCACCTGGTCCACATTATAATTGTCCACTGTGTCTGTATATGGATGTGCAAGTGTGTAGAACGTCTGCGTCATTTTTGTGTGGTCCTACATGCCTTCGTATGTATGCACGCATTGTATTTGTATGTAGGATTAGTTTTATGTGTAACATGAAACTTTGTAGACCAATGAAAGACAGAAATGTAAATACTATCAATGCAGACTATCACAAAACATCTGTGTGTGTGTTTGGCTGTGATGATGAGGGTCCATAGATTCTCCCTGAAGCTCTCTAGAGTTGTGATGACAAAGCTCCTTTGTTGGCGCAACTGTACGATACAGCTCTGGATTTATCACTTTCTGGGTAAAATCCCTTTTTGGGAGGGAGGACAGACCAGGCACAGGGTTACCCCTCTCTTATGTTGTGCTCTTGTGAAATCTCTATCCATCTGCACATTGAAAAGTCCATAAGCTCCTGCAGCAAAATGCTAGAGACGACAAACAGCCATGCAAGCCTTTGTTAAAAGAGGATTTCAGCAGGTTTATTTTACAGCGCATAGATGCATCTTTGCAGTATTAAGATGGAGACACACTTGGGGACAGGGGTAGAAAGACTATCAGACAAAAAGCCCTTTATCTGTGGATGCATCTGAGTGACGAAAGTTAGCAATTGAACTCATTTCACGTTCCTGTAGCTATCGATTCACAATGTTTAAAAAAACTTGTATTTAAAAGGTGAAAGGAGGTGTACTGGAATGGAAGCAGGTGCACATTCAGCATTCCCCCAGTGCCTGCGGGGGGAGAGGGGCCTGGATGATGAGGTGGGGGGTCGTCTATAGGAACAAAGATGGGGAGGCGGGTGCGGTGTTGGCCCCACAACGTTGTGGAGCGTCACAATCCCTTTTGTTGTGTTTATCAGGCAGCAGACACACAGAGTGGCAGAGAAGGGGATAGAAGCGCTGCCTCCTCAGATAACCAACATCACCACTCACAACACAGAAAGAAATGAGAGACAGAAAGAGAGAGGAAAACAAAAAGTGACATTAATAGAGAGTGATGAGTCAGAGAAAAAAGGAAAGAACAAAGGGCAAAGAAAGAATGAAGTTCAGTGTGGACTGCAACAGAGGGCAAAGCTAATCAAGGAAAGAAGATAAAAGATAGCAACTCGTGAGATAAAGCCTCTGTCAGAGCAGTCCAAGTCTAAAAGTTTGGGTTTTTTGGTCATGCAAGTTATTACCAACTAAATGTCAGTTTTGCTTCTTCTTATGTCTTTTTGTCCTGTCTACTTTAATGGTTTGTGTGTGTGTGTCTGCATGTGGAAAAAAGAAAAATGAAGTGAAGGACTAAATCTGTTAGTGTTTGTGTGTGTATGTGAGAAAGAGTGTCTGAATGTGCAGATAGATCATGGAATGCATTGCAGAGTCCTTTCTGTGGCTAGTTCTGTGGATACAGAAGAAAAGGGAATTCATTTCAGTGCTTAGGAGCTTGTGTCTGTCTGTGTGTGTGTGTCTGTGTGTGTGTGTCTGTGTGTGTGTGTGTGTGTGTGTGTGTGTGTGTGTGTGTGTGTGTGTGTGTGTGTGTGTGTGTGTGTGTGTGTGTGTGTGTGTGTGTGTGTGTGTGTGTGTGTCTGTGTGTGTGTGTGTGTCTATGTGTGTGTGTGTGCTGGCTGCCGATAGGAGCACAGCGGCACATGGCGGTGCAGCTGCAGAGGCCTGATAGTGCTATCTGATTGTGAGCGTGCCGTCTCCCTCTAAGGCTCGCTCAGGAGAGAATGGAACGGAAGATCAAGGATGACAGCGAAAAAATGGCATTTTATCTGAAAATAGTTCAAAGTTTATAAATAAAATAAAGCTTTTCACTGGGACTGGGAGAGGGAGATAAAACACCAGCTCGCTCCAGCTCCAGCCGCCTGCTTGCCCGGGCCTTGTCCTTTCCCTACTTCCTCTCCTCTTCTTCTTCGCTCCTCCTTTTTCATTTTTCTCCTCAAAAAAACTCATTTAGAAAGAGATGCATTTATAGGTTTTATACACAAACCTGCAAGATATTAAGGAGAGTGAAGAAATGCACGTCTTTTGCTACATGTGTACAAACGTGCATACAGTATGTGCAAACATCCTATCATGACTATGCATTGTTACATTTTCACTATCATAAGGAAAATCCAGTGTAAAAGTGCACGTTTGAGGTGTTCATGGACTGTAGAATAATTAATCATTGTTTTTTGGACTGAAATCAATTGCCACTGATGGCAGAAACAAACAGTTAAAGAATGAATGGCTGAATCTCAGTGACAGAGATGACTGTAAGATGTTGATGGGAAAATGGAGCAGCACTTGTCAGCACTAACATTAAATAGTCTATATGAGTGCTTTCAAATCTGTTTACAGTCACACTGTGGGGACTCGTCTCCCTGTTGTAAGAAAGCAAGTCTTCATAACCATTAGATTTTGATACAGGTAGTGGTTAGGGTTAGGGTAGGAAATCAGTGCAAGTCAATGTAATGTTTTGGGTTAGGGTTACATTTCTATGAAGTGAGAATGTTTTGGCCAGTCCTCAATTCTTCAAAGTTTTCAGTGAATCACAGGTCATGTAAAATGGCTTCTAGTACAACAGATAGTGGTTGTATTTGTTTGATTTCTTTGTCCTTTTGCAGGTGAATTTCCAACTAGCCAATGTGATGGACCTGTTCACCACCAGCCTGGCTCTGGCTGGCGTTAGCCCTCCTGATGACCGAACCCTAGATGGACTAGACTTGACGCAAGTCCTGCTTAACCACTCACAGACACTGGAAAGCAGGTGGGTACTTAATGTAAACTAGCTGTTTGGGGGATATTAGTGTTTGGATAGAAACCAGTCGGGTTTGTGGCTTTTACTTTTCAACATGCTTTTTATGGTAATGATCACATCCCGGTGTGGGAGTGCAGTATTAGTTTTGTCATCCAAGGAGTTAACAAGGCTGGATTCTCACGCTAGCGGTCGGTCAGATCACTTTTGGTCCTGACTGAACTTTTAGTGGATTCAATGACATTTTTAGTGACTAATTTCTCCGATGAGATGACTTTTCCTCTAGCACCTAATGAGGTTCACTTGTGGGTTTTGAGTGAAACATCTTGACAACTATTGGATGGATTACCATGAAATCGAACATTTCAGACATTGCAGACATTCATGTCCTTTTCATGGTTATATTGTAATAACTGTGATGATTCTCTGATTCTCTTGTGCTATCATCAGGCCAAAATTATATGTTGTCATCTACCACATCAGTTCATGATCAAATACTTCCTATCGACATTCCTATCAGCCTCAGCTGCTCTTTGTGTTTGGTGCTAATAAGCAAATATTAGCATGCTAACATATGAAACTAAAGATTAAAGCTGCTAAACATCAGTATGTTAGCACTGTCATTCTGAGCATATTTGCATGCTAATATTAGTGCCACTGTGCCTACACAGCGTCACTGAGCTGCTAGCATGGCTGTAGACTCTTGTTTCCATTCAATGTATTTCATCTTATTTCATATGTTTAAATTTCAATTAAATTAAAATTCGGGTGATTTGACAGATTTGTAGGGGATTGCAAAGTCCATGGTCTTTAACTGGATGGTGAAACAATTGTAAGTGTGGGTAGAAAACTGAGAGTGAACTTCAAGTGTATGCATGGAAAGAGAGAATATCTAATTTAAACACAGTGTCCCATTACAAATCCACCTGGGAATAAACACATTTGAGCCTTGTTTCTCACTCCTCTCATCCTCAATAGACCAATCTTTTATTACCGTGGGAATGAGCTGATGGCTGTGAGGCTTGGACAGTACAAGGCGCACTACTGGACCTGGAGCAACTCATGGGACGAGTTAAAACAGGTAAGACTCCCTTTTAATACACCAACTCTGACCCAACTCTGTTTTCTCAGTTCTTCATTTGTTCTACCCACATCCTTGCTCTTTGTCTCTCCTAATCTTACTCTAACACACAAACACTTTCACTGTTGGTGTTATCTTGAAAATGGCTCATCAGTTGACTGCTGTGTACATCAGAGCGTAATGAATATTAATGAAGAGCCCCCACATCAACAAACTTGCATCATTCATCAACCAGTTGATTTGTTTGTTCTAACTCCAGTGGAGATTTTCTTCCTCTCCATTTACATACCAACATTTCCTGCTGTAGACTTGTTCTTTTAGCACCACGGAGCTAGAAAGAAAGAAAGAAAGACAGGCGGATGCCAGCAGTATCTCTCAGCCGTAATTACATCAACTCTGTACAGATTACAAGTATCAGGGAATGTGAAATCTCTTGAAATCAGGACAGTTATAGTCCTTCTTTCTCTCCTCTGTCCATACAAACATGTCCTCCTCTCCTCCCTCCATGGCTCTGCCTTTCCTGTGATCCAGTTTGTTTTATGCCCCATCGGTCGCTTAAATTGCTCTCTCCTTCAGGGCCGCTGAATCAATAGCAGCCTCCTTTATCAACTCATGTGAACTGAAGTGGAACTTCACAAATAATGGCTTCTTATTGCCTGTGAGTTGCCTATCGATTGCTGTGTGTGTGTGTACATGGGAGAGGGAGAGAGAGAGAGCGAGAGGGAGAGAAAGGATGAGAGAAAACATGCACATGCATGTTCGGATCTCGATGAAGATGTGCATGCCTGTGTCCGTGTGTGTGTTTAATGGAGCAGCTGTTGAGGTGCTACAAGGGAAAGTTAAATTTAGTATGGTTCAATCTGGTTCAATCCTTAAACTGTTCATCCTATGTAACTCACAATGCATTTCATAAACCTACAAAATGTAAACAAACTACTTATACACTCATTTTTAGCTGTTTTACACAGTCAGACTTTGAATCAAATGTTTTGTAAATCAGCTTAAGACAGAAAAAAAGTTTGAAGCTCCATGTTCTGGCCTTCTGACAAAATATAATTTGTTTTTCTTGGCTCATGGTAAAAAATAAACAGGGGATGATTTGTGTCTGTGAAGTTGAACTAAATTACAGGTTAATAGCTGGGAGGAGTAACGATCTGTCCTGGCTGTGTGCATGCAGTTCAGCCATGAGGAAAATTAGAAATTTCACAGGTTTAAATGGCTCTCATCAAACTCTCTTGAGGGAGTGTAGTCATGTTAATATTGCAAATATATAGTTTTCCATGACTGTGGCTCCTTTGTATCTAGATTGCTCTCTAAGACAGCTGCAATGGCTTTTTTTACCTTGTTTGTCAGACAGCTGTTAGTCTTTGGTAGTTAGAAACTGCAATAA